>NC_051309.1:28047300-28350330 GCF_015220235.1 Choloepus didactylus
CAATGAGAGGCGCTGACTGTAGATCGCCCGCGGGTGAGGGCAGCTGTCCTCAGGCCCCCACCCTGCTGTGTGGCTGCACTTTGGCTTCATTCCTCACGGAGGCTCCCTGCTCCTGCAGGTGATCATGGACCAATTGTCTCTGGGTTCTGGCGCTGGTTACCCCCTTCTGTCCTTTATACCTGGGGAAGTAAAGGCTCTGGTGGTTCTTAGCTCTGGGGAGCTGCCCCATCCTTTGCACGTTTGCCTTCTTCCTGCCCACATCTCAGCCAAGAGTCCCATTATTACATTCTCCTCAGTTGCCCCAGTGGGAGCGCCATCTTGTCTTATTGCCATCTTGACGGATACACAGTATGTCCCCTCCCCCTGCAGCATCCCTCCCCAATCAAAATTAAACATCTTGGATGGGCACATGACCCAGGTTGGCCTCTGATGTTTATCAGCTTAAGAATTCTCATCGGCAGGGCCCCCAACTCCCTCCACCCGCCAGGTGGATAGAAACCACACTCAGACAGTATAGACTGCTCTCTCTTCTCCTGCGCCAAGTGGGGCGTGCGGAGCTGCCAGAGCAGTTTTTGGCCACCCTGGGAGACTGGCCCTGATGGGACCTCTTTCCCTTCTCTTTTCTACTCTTGGTGCCGAGTAAGTGACAAAGTTTATGTTCCCTTTCTGGACTGTTTATTCTGTGAGAGTAATAAAGGGATCATTTGCTCAAAGTCTCTGTCTTGCCCTGAATCTGTGTTCCCACAATGCACAGTTATAGTAACTCACTCCACAGGGAGCTTGTCAGATTTTAAGCCAGGATTGATTTGATGTACTTGCTCTTACATTTGTGAAAACTCTCTCTGGCTGCCATCTCAGGAGGGTCCTGTAACTGGATAATGTCTTGCACCCTCTGTGTATGCCATTGGCAGCCATCCTTCGAATCTGGATGGGTAAAGGATGGTACACCCACCATGGGGTTAGGCAGAAACCTAGTTTCCTCCTTGACTTCCCAACCTCACTAATACTCCACATCCAGGCAGCTGCCACACCTACCATTCCTGCTTCTCCTGTCATCTCCCATTGACTCTTACCTCCTCGGTGCCTACTTAGATTTCTCATCCAAATTCCTGTACCAGCTTCTCTGCTTCTGTCTTCATGCCCACTCCACAGTAAGAGTGATTCTACCAAAAGCCCCTCCTCAGCTTTCCAAACCTCCACAAATCCTCACTGCACACAAGGCCAGATTTAACCTTTGCCCATCGTTCCAGCCTCCTTGCCTAATATTCTCTAACAGGTTGTTCTGGTTTGCTAATGCTGTTGGAATGCAAAACACCAGAGATGGATTGGCTTTTATAAAAGGGGGCTTATTTGGTTACACAGTTGCAGTCTTAAGGCCATAAAGTATCCAAGGTAACACATCAGCAATCGGGTACCTTCACTGGAGGATGGCCAATGGTATCTGGAAAACCTCTGTTAGCTGGGAAGGCACGTGGCTGGCAACTGCTCCAGAGTTCTGGTTTCAAAATGGCTTTCTCCCAGGATGTTCCTCTCTAGGCTGCAGTTCCTCAAAAATGTCACTCTTAGTTGCTCTTGGGGTGTTTGTCCTCTCTTAGCTTCTCTGGAGCAAGAGTTTGCTTTCGATGGCCATCTTCAAACTGTTTCTCATCTGCAGCTACTCTCTCAGCTTCTGTGCTTTCTTCAAAGTGTCCCTCTTAGCTGTAGCAAGCTCACTCCTTCTGTCTGAGCTTATATAGTGCCCTAGTAAGCTAATCAAGGCCCATGCTGAATGGGCGGGGCCACACCTCCACAGGAACCATCCAATCAGAGTCATCACCGACATTTGGGTGGGTTGCAACTCCATGGAAACACTCAAAGATTTACAATCTAATCAACACTAATATGTCTGCCCACATAAGATTACATCAAAGATAATGGCATTTAGGAGGACATAATACACTCAAACTGGCACACAAATGCCCTGTGATCATCTTTCCTTGGACCAACTGACTGGTCCGAGGTTGCTTCTTCTCACCTCTGGGTCTTTTCTCCGTGTTCTCCCTGCCTGGGATGCTGCTTCTCTGCTTGTCCCAGTCATACCTGGAGACTCAGCCCAGGTGGGAGGCATCACTGGAGACTCAGCCCAGGTGGCAGGCATCACCTCCTGGGTCTGTGTTGATACACCATTCCCAATGTGGAGATGGGCCTGCACTCCTTCCATAACATCCCCTGTCCATCGGTAGCACTGTTTCAGCTCTTGTCATGCTAGTTGGTGATTCTTTGTTTACTTGTTTATCTTCTTTACCAGACTGTGCTCTCCTGGTGGATGGGTGTTTTCAAAATGGAATAGCAAGGGCTTGGTACCAGCTCTTCAGAAAGGAGCCCTGAAGCAGGTTGGGAGGTCCTTGGAAGCCCTTCCACTGGTCTTGCTCCATGTGCCTTTTCTCAATTATTTTCTTTAGTTTCATCTATCATGTCTTCACTTATAAATTTGTTTTATAAATCACACTTTGGGAGCACATCTGTCATGTGAGTTCCTGTTATTTATTATCAGAGAAGCTGAACATAAAACATCACGCTTTGGAAATGTGAAAACTAATATTTTCTTTTGGTTCTTATCAATTGTATTTATTCACCTGGAACGCCCCTTATAGCCCTCCTCATTTTTTTTTTTTTTCAGGGTGTAATTGACAATGAAAGGTGCATTTAACAGGAGCTGAAATTGAGACCGATAAGCTAGATTCTGATTGCTGCCTGAAGGCAACTCAAGAGCAAATTGATTTAAAGCCTTGCAATTCTCCAGTTCCTTGCTCACCATCCCTTCCCCACCTCCTTGAGAAAATTCTTGATTCACAGCACATATACATTCACAATACAAGTTTGATAAAAATTATTTGAAAACATCTAGTTTCACTTTTTGATATATTACTTCAAAGACATCCAGCAATCCTACAACCATACCAAAATTTAGTTTTGCTTTTCCTCCTTAACAGAGATTGATGTGGATGTGTTCAGGTCTGTATGAGCTCTTTGCTAACAGGATAGCTCATTGACTTATGCCAATGTTAAGATGTCAGAATAAAAGGGAATTTCTTTTTCTCATAAAGAAACTTTTATGTGTGGCTCCAGAGAAGCTAGCCAAGAACTATGCCTAGAATCCTAGAGTGAAGTCCATGGTCAAGGTCAATAGCATATTGAGCAAATGTGGAAGGAGAAGGCAGGTGTGTCCTCCCTGCCTCACTGGGCTTGACTTCTTGGCAACTGTCAAGATGGAGTCAGGGCTGTGGTCCTGCTAGGCTGGAAGGGCCAGGGAGACCCTGACCTCAATGTGATGTGTGTGAAAATGGAATGGTATAACTTCCCTAATCAACTTGATCTGATTGAACTTCCTTTTTGTCCAGGGAACTATAAAGAATAAACAGCAAGTGAGTCAGGCTGACACACTAATAATCCTTCATGGTGCTAAGACTTCTACCTCTGCAGAAAAGAAACAAGTCACGCTGACACCAACAAATTTGCTTATCTTCACCAGATAGCCCTGCTCCTGCAGAGACATCCTGCCATCCAAGTGCAAAATTAATGAAACATAGCCCAAGGACATCCTGCCCCAGGCAACTCCTGTAGCTCACTCTGTCTTGCTCCCATTCCCCATTCCCAAACCCTCCTTTTGTTCCTAGCAGCCATATATGTGGCCTGCCCAAAACTTGCCTTTTGGGCAGTAACTTTTTGTTGCTGTTCCACATTACTGCCACTTTAGTTCAATAAGCTTTTTCTATATTTTGGTTTTCAGAGTCTGTTTTCAATGACACAGTCTGGTGTCAGAAGTGGGATTCAAAGGTGGACACCAGGGTGACACCAGGATGGCAGCTCTGGGACAAGCTTGGTACTGGCAGGAATCCTGTGTGTCCCATCATCTCCTGGTTTTTTGTCTGGCTACCTTGGCTAGCCCTTTTTGGAACTTTGAACTCCTGCCACATTGTGGTTGAGGTCAAATCTGTTTGTTGAACTCAAGTCTGGTTGGGACCTTTGGTAAAGCCTCTGTTTTTGGCCATCAGGTTAGAGAATTCTCTACTGTTTCTCTCTGGTTCTTCTGGTGCTATAATGGGACACAGCCAGGCAGTCGACTCTGGGGAAGCACTTCTGCAAAGGATGGCCTCTCATTTTATGTTTTCTGATTTTGGAACAAATTCTTGTTCCTTTCTAAAAAAAAAAGGGCCAAATTAACCTCTAATGACCCCAAGTTTACTTGGCCCCAGTGAGGATGTTTTGATCAAGTTAAACTTAATTATCTCAAGGAGAAACTTAGCCCCAAATTTAAAAGTAAGTTTGCTAAATGAGATGCTTTTGACAAATGGCTCCTAGTTCAGCAAATGGAAAGTAAAAACTGTGCCTTCACTAGCTGCTTTAGTTTTCTCCCTTCCTACTGTGCTAGGTGGTCCTCTCTCTCTCTCTCTCTCTCAGAGGACTGCTCAAAACCTTTTCTCCCTTTTCTTCTCCCCTCCCCAAACCCAATTTCCTGTGCAGTCCCTGCCAATCCCTTTAAAAACTAGCCCATTTAACCCAACCCCAATGTTCTCCCCCACAAAATCAAATCTAAGGTAACTGAAATTAAGGATAGGACAACATAATATCTATATATGACACCCATTCTTGTTAAAGATTGTATATTACTGTTTCAAAGATGCATTGACTGAAGTGTTTTAAGTATTTAGTATTATTCTGACAAGTTTGATTTTGATAGTAATTGTATGTTGTAAGATATTTGATTAAAAATAGTCTCCAGAAACATTTTAGTAACTTAAATTTGTAAAGTATACAAGATGTGTTATTAAAAGAAAAAGGTAGTAATAGTGTCCTAAATGACTAATTGTTGCAAAATAAGAAAAGAAGAAAATGTAGGACAAAGCCTGAATAGATATAAAAAGTTGCAAAAGGTTTGCAGAAAATCTTGTGGTCAAAGTTGGTAAAATTTAATGAGCCTACCTATAATATTTTTAAAGCCTTAGTATCAAATACATGTTGATGCAACTAAAATTTAGTTTTCTCTCTATTAAAGTAACAAAGTTTTCTTAGAGCATTAATCTGTTTTTAGTAAGAAGTTATAAAAAGATTTTCTGAATAATCAGTGTAGAAAGGCAAAAAACGTCTTTGTTTAATTAGAACAACTTCTTGTACTTTATGTTGACTTTATCATATCCTTGGTTTGTTAAAAAGAAGTCTTCTTACTTTTTTTTAAAATGCAATTTTATTAGTATATATTCATCTACTATATAATCCATCCAATGTATGCAATCAATGGCTCACAGTATCATCGTATAGTTGTGCATTCATCACCACAATCAATTTAGAAAATTTTCATTACTCCAATATAAAGAAAAAAATAAAAAAAGAACACCCAAAACATCCCATGCCTCTTATCCCCCCTATTATGTATATATATATATAGTCTTTATTACTCATCTGCCTATACATTGGATAAAGGGAATGCCAGTCCTAGGGTTTTCACAATCACACAGTCACATGAGAAAAGCTATATAGTTATACAATTGTCATCAAGAATCAAGTCTACTGGATTCAGTTCAACAGATTCAGGTATTTCCTTCCAGATATTCTAATACACTGGAAACTAAAAAGGACTATCTATATAATGCATAAGAATAACCTCCAGAATTACTTCTTAACTCTATTTGAGAACTCTTAGCTACTGAAATTTTATTTTGTTTCATTTCTTTTCCCCCCTTTCTTAATCCCATGATGCCAAGGCCCAGGCTCATCCCTGGGAGTCATGTCGCACATTGCCAGAGAGGCTTACACCCCTGGGAGTCATGTCCCATGTAGGGGGGAGGGTAGTGAGTTTATTTGCAGAGTTGGCTGAGAGAGAAAGGCCACATCTGAGCAACAAAAGAGGTTCACTGCAGGTGACTCTTAGGCATAATTATGAGTAGGATTAGCTTCTTTTTGCAGGAATGTTTGCAAAGGGCAGCCACAAGATCAAGGGCTTGACTTATTAAATTGGGAGTCCCTAATACTTGTGAGAATATCAGACATTTTCCAGGTGGGGAAGTTTAATATTTTCACATTTTCCCCAGTCCCTCAAGAGGAATTTGCAAATACTTTTTAATTTTCTGCACAAAATACCCTGGGATGTGTTGGGGTATTACATTAACCTGTACAGAATAAGAAGATCTCATTCCCTATTTTAAGTTCCGTTAACTATGTTGTTTAAATAAAATCACCACACAGATTAAATTAGATATTGTGCTAAAGAGAATATAAGTTTTGTACCAAATAAACATCTCTTAAATAACAGTTAAAACTCAGGAATAGATGTGACTGCTGTAAGAGCTTATATTCTAGGAACCTTTATAATAAGGCTTACTGAATATTCTGTACTCCTGCATTGTTGATTGCCAAATCTCTGCTCACATTCTATCCCCTGATAACCTATGTTCTCAAATTCAATTCTAAGCATTTGCTCATTATATTTAGTTTGTATTAGTGAGGCCTTACAGTATTTGTCCTTTCATTTCTGGCTTATTTCACTCAATATTATTTCCTCAACTTTCATTCATCTAGTTGCATGCCTTGCAAATTCATTTCTTCTTGCAGCTGCTCAATATCTGGTTTTATGTGTACACCACAGTTTGCCCTTCCATTCACCCATCAATGTACCCTTAGGCCACCTCCATTCCCTGCAATTCATGAATACTGGAGAAGATGTGGAGAGAGAGATATACCTATTCCCTGTTGGTAGGGAAGTATAACGGTGCAGCCCCTTTGGATGGCAGTGTAGTGGTTCCATAGGAGGCTTAGAATAGGGTTTCCATATGATCCTGCAACCCCATTATTTGGTATATACTTGGAAGAACTGAAAGCAGGGATATGAATAGGCATTTGTATACTGGTGCCTGAATTTTTTTGAAGAGTTTGAGCATGATTGCTGCTAATTCTTTTTTGAATGCTTGGTAGAATTCACATGTGAAGCCATCTGGTCCTGGACTTTTCTTTATCGGAAGTTTTTTGATGACTGATTCAATCTCTTCACTTGTAATTGGTTTGTTGAGGTCTTCTATTTCTTATTGAGTCAATGATGGTTTTTCAGTGATTATTTCTTCTATTCTTTCTGCCCCTTTTCCCTTCTCTTCTCCTTTGTGGACACTATAACATGTTTATTCATGCAACTCATGTTGTCATTCAATTCTCTGAAACCCTGCTCATATTTTTTCCATTCTTTTCCCCATCTGTTCTCTTATGTGTAGGATTTCAGATGTCATGTCCTCTAGTTCACTAATACTTTCTTCTGCCTCTTCAAATCTGCTGCTGTATGTCTCCATTGTGTTTTTCATCTTTTCTATTGTGACTTTTATTCCCATAAATTTTGCCAGGCTTTCGGGTTCTTCTGTATGGTCACTCAGTGTCTTCTTTATATCCTTCATCTCTTTAGCCACATTTTACTTCTGCTAATTCGTTGTATTCAGATGATTTGTTTGAACATCTTTAATTAGTTGTTTCAACTCCTGTATCTCATTTGGAGTGTTAGTTTGTTCCTATGACTAAGCCATATCTTTGTGCTTCCTGGTATGACTTGTGATTTTTTGCTGGTGTTTTGGCACCTGATTTCCTTGATTTGTTAATTCTGGAGGTTGTTTTCTCTCTTTTACCTAGGGTTTTCTTGTTGTCTATCATTGTTCTCTATCTATTCTTTGACATTCAGTTCAACTTATCCTAGACCTCTAGCACAGCTTCTGTTTAACTTATCAGAATTTCTCAGCTCTTGTTTTTCTGGTTCTTGCCCTGCCCATATGGATTTTTTTTTGAGGAGGGTCTCCCCAGATAGGCTTGACTCCAATCAGATTTTCCCAGAGAAGATAGGCCCAGGACTCAGGAAGAGTGTGTAATCAGTATCAAGATTCACTAGGGATAAGACCCCATTGGTTGCCTGTCTTTCCTATGAAGCTTCTTGAATCTGTGCTTTTCCTATCCTTGTGCTTGTCAGCTTGCAGCTTCCCACTGGCATAAAGTGGTATGGTGTCTTTAATTCTCAGCAGACCCTGTGCCTGTCAGGGGTATGGTTGAGACAGAGGCTGAGGCAGAGGGCAGGCTTAAACTGTTTCTGTTTTCTAGTCCCTGAGGTCTGAATTCTCTGAATGAGAGCCACCAGTTAGGCTCGCCCTGCTGCCCCCTTTCTTGGGGAAGATTCACCATTCAGGGAATTAATTATCTCTTTCACTTCTTACTTTGTCCCCCAGATATTCCTTAAGTCTGCTCTTGCCTGGGCAACACTGACAACTGAAAAAGCCTGCTGCTTTCTTTATGCTAAAAAGTAAAAAAAAAAACAAAAACCTTTTAGAGCTGGTCCCCAGTCCCCCAGTACATCAGTCAAGACCAGATTTAGTATTTGGTTCTATGTACTCCTTTTCTGGGGCCAGCCAACTCCAAATGCCTGTTTTTTTTTTTGTTGTTGTTTTGTTTTGTTTCCCATCAGTCCTGCCTCCTTTCTGCCACTGAGTGAGCTCTGGGTTCTTTTCATACTTTCTCCGGGTTTATCTGTGCTCAGACCTTGTATTCAGCAGTCTGACTTTGTTAATTAAATCTGCAGTTGGAGCTTCGTTGAGCCACATTCCCTTGCTTATAGTAGAGACTGTTTCTTTTCCCCTGTGATGTGATTCCAGAGCAGCTTGCTGTGCCAGTGGTGGGCACAAGCCTCCACAGACTGGGAGACTGACTTACTGTTCTGTGCTGTGATCTCGGCACTTCCACCCATTCCAGACTTATGAACTATGTGTGTCTGGTCAGAGATGTCCCCCAAACTGTTGTTCTAGACAGTTCCTCGTTATTTACTAGCTGCCCTGGAGGATGAACAAAATTCCATCCCTCCCTATGCTGCCATCTTGCCCCGACTCCCTCAAGTCTTCTCACTTTTGAAAAAGCTAAATATTTTCCTTACCTTTAGTTAAGTAAGGAAACAAATATGGTTTCAAACCTCATAAATTTTAACACTTTGCCTCTCTCAAGGTCAAACCCTAAAGGGTGTCTTTTTATTCCAAACAGTTGTAAAAGATTTGTTCTTTCACCTTAAAAAAATGAAGTGCTAAAATGGTTGTTCATTTGATACAAGTTGCATAAGAAATATTTAAACAATATTATAAAAATTAAGAGATTTTCTAACCTTCTGTTAGTTACTGATCTACATAATATTAAAAAAATATAGCATTTCTAGTCATAGTTTTAATTATTTAAAGAAGTTGTATGTCACAGAAACAACCAACTTTCCTTATCAATAACATTGTTTTACTCTAAGCCTCCCTAAAAGTGCTCAAGTTCAACTGCAAGTCAAAGCTTCATCTTCAAAAAAAAAGGGGGTGGGTACTTTAAAAAAGAACAAAGCATGTATACAAATTATGTTCTACCTGTTATTTAACATAACCCCAGTAAAAACATGAAGAAGAAATTGAACCTCTGTTTTAACTGAGACACTTGCATGTTTAAACCAGGCTCCTGGTATGGTGCATATTGTCTCCCCATTTGAGTTATTGGTTAGACCCAGTACTGTGGTCCCCCAAACTATAAAGATATCAGCCACATCTTCTGGTCATGCCCCAAAGCTGGATGGAATATCTTGCTACAACAGACACCTGTAGCTCTGCCTGCCAGAAAGGGCTCAGTTGCTTTGGACTCTTCAGTGGACACTGCCTCCAGACTGGCTCTGTTGCTAAATGCTGGAGGGCACTATAGGACAGTCTGGTGGAAACCTGGAGCCCACTGTCTCCTGTTTTCCAGGAGCCCAAAGATGCTGTGCTACAACTGTACAAAGAACATATCTCCTGGAGCTATAATTGCTGGAGTGATGTGATGAGAACCTAAAAAAATGCATTTGACACGAAGGCCTGCTCCTATGGAGGGACAACATGTGTAGAATAGTAAGCATAACACCCACCTATTAGCAGCAGATATCCTAGGCCCTATGGAAGAAAGTTCTACAGGAAGGCCTGGAGAAGGCCTTCCTATTCGGGTACCCATTAAACATTTGTTTGAGCCCCTAGACTTCTTTTCCTGCTTCATCTTAGTTCATTTGTCTTCCTTAATTGAGCTGTGGCCGTGGCGTCATTCCACAACCAGACTGACTGTTGGGTATGCGGATATGTACCAGCTTCAAGTAGCTCTTGCCTCCATGGAATATTCTCCCACTGTCTTTAGTTAACTGGAGTAATTAAATAATAACTGGTAATTACCCATGTCCCCCAAGGTAGCAACTACCTAACTCTAATGCTCTTTACAACTATTCTGTCTCTGTTCAACATGCTATTTCTATTGTTAGAGAACATGTAAACAAGACCTGCCCATCTGATCTGTTTGGGATAGCTTGACCTGAATGAGTATGGCATCCTAAGCACCAGACCTCCTTTGTGTGTTGAAATAATGCTTCTAATTTAGTTGCCTACTGACACATGGGATGGCTGTCCACGTTGGAATGTGATCAAAACATCGCTGTATGGCAGAATGAATGGACAGGAAAACAAAACAGCTCTAAACAAGCCAGAGCATATTTGCCTCCCCCCCGCTGCTTGATCCTTATGTAGACACACATTTAGCCATATCTCCCTTACTATTGGACAGGTAAATGTACTCTAGGATTCCCCTTCCTGCCACGGGATATTCATAAAGTTTTGTTTGATGCACCACAGAATTTCCCAGCTTTACAAGATCACTTTAGTCTAAGAATAAAGTGCTCCTTAGCTTGATGGGAATGGCCACTTAGCATTTTTCTACCTAGTGCTAGAGCGCTAGATGCATTAACACAAGTAACAACTTTAGCTAATTTCACTGCTCATGTTCTTAAAGATACCAAATATAGCATAAATCTTTTAAATGGAAAAACTGAACAAATGAGAAAAGTCATGTTACAAAACCGTATGGCTTTAAATCTGCTTACCAGTGCCCAAGGCAGCACTTTTGTCATGGGTAGTGCTGCTAGTTGCTCTTATAAACCTGATGAACAAGCAAATGTCACTGACATATTAGCACACCTACAAAATTCTATAGACCATATCCAAAAGTTAAGGTTGATAAACTCCTTTTTCTTCTTAGCTCCCTCACCTACCCTTGCATTAAAGTTATACTCTTATTAGCACACTGACAATATTAATCATTGTCTACCTTGTTGCTGTTTATATTGTAATTGTAAACTCATTTCTCAATATCACAGACTGTAAACTTGTACCTTCCTGTTCCCACACTCAGGGACTTAAGTGGAAGAGATGGTGGAAAGACTGTAAGAGTGGTGGGACGGAGTAAATTATAACCTAGTAAAACAGATCCAGAGGAAAGGCAAAAAGTACATGAGCAGATTCTACAGCCCACCAAGGAGCTGCTATGCTATGCTATGGAGAACTACTCTCTATTCAAGTTCTTCAGGTGCCAGAAATTATTTTTTAAGGACCTTCTTTAAATGATGTTGTACAAGCCCAACAAACTATGCTTGCTCTGGACACTAAGAACTTAAAAAAACAGGGTGGGCATCAGGACATCACATCTGGAATATGGGTTGTACCAAATTGCCTCCTTGTTCTCCCCGACTGTCTCAGCCTTCTATGATGAAGGCTTCTCATGCCTAGATGCACTGGAGCCCCAACAAGCTGAAAAACTTAACTAAAAAAAATATTAGTGGGACAACTTTAAAATAGCAGCATGACAGGCTGCCGCTCACTGCAGCCTCTGCCTCTGATACAACCCAGCACGACCTTTCTACTTGCCTCCTGGAAAATTCCCACCACCACTGGGGCCTTTTCAAATCTAGCAAATAGATTTCATCTAGCTTCCTCTCTGCCGAAGGTGTAAGTGTCTTGTTATGGTCTGTATGTTCTCTCAGTTGGTTGAAGTTTTTCTGGTAAGACAGGCAACTGTAACTGCAGTGACCAAAATTCTCTTAAAAAAATTATTCCATTGTTGGGAGGGTCCCTGTGAAATCAATAGTGATCATGGCACCCACTTTACTGGACAGCCTTTCTCTAAGCTCCTGTGGACCTCACCCATCTCACAGCACCCCCACTGTGCCTACTACCCTCAGTCGTCAGGGTTAGTCGGATGCCCTAATGGCGTAATCAAAACCCAGTTAGGAAACTCTGAACAATTCTCTCTTTCCTGGGTTAAAATCCTTCCCTTAGTCCTTATGAACTTATAGCGATGGCCTTTTGTCCCTCATCAACTTTCCCCCTATGAAATAGTCGCTGGTAAACCTATGCCCCTAACTCCTTGGTCTCAAATTACAGAAGCCAGTTCTTCCTTAGCTTCATATTGTCAAAAACTCTCATAATCCCTCTCTGAAATTCATAAAACTGTTACTGAGTCTCTCTCCACAAAGCCACCAGTCACCGCCCTTCCCTCCTCCAGGAGATTGGATCTATTGGAAATGACACCTCTGGAAACACAGGCTTGAGCCCTGGAGGAAATGACCCCACCAAGTCCTCCTCACCACATCCACAGCTACCAGACTTTTGAGGAGCAGAATTCTGGATCCACCTGTCGCACCCAAAGCCAGCTCCTCCACCTGAGGGGACCACCGAAGTCAATGTGACCTGATTCTGCAATTCCGCTGAGTCCAGAAGCCGACAGCATCTGATGTAGATTGCAGTCCCGTGACCCCAGACCTGATCCTGCAGGAGCAGAAGACACCAGAAGTAGACTGCTCTCCCAGGACCCCGGGAGGGCTGCGTGTACCTTCCCTGTGACTAAGCCCTCATGTGATAATGATGAAAGTCACCCCTGCTAGCACTAATACATGCCTCTTGCCTTTATTATCATTGTAACCTTAATATAGGCAATTACCAATTATCTTTCTGCCTTAATTTTGCCTCTATTTCCCTTACCCTAAAGCTCACTCTCACCCTGTCCTCCTTTCCTACTAATGTACCTTCTTGGCTGGAGAAAATTTAACTAACTGCTGAAACCGTCATTAACAACCCACAGCCCTCTTCCCCTCAACCTGTGGAAATACCCTTAAGTGATGTTTCCCGTGGCCTGGCACTTGTAATACCGCTGGTGACATCTCTATTCCCCCAGGCATTTATATAATCCTGCCCCAGCCCGCTCCAAACAATCTACCCTGTTTAGCTTTCAACTCCAAAACCCCACTGTATTACACAGAAAAATTCAGCAAAAGTGAAGGTGGTCTCCGTGTTTCAGACAACCCTCTCGAGCCTAATACCCGCCCCCTCTAACTTTATCCACCTGGAGCATGTAATTCCTCTTGGCCTCTCCATCAACCTGGCCCTCTTCCTCTCTGCCACCATGAAGCCAACTTTGGAAAGGTCTGCCTCCTTCTAGGTTTTACTTTTCTGTGTAGTAGATTTGAAGGGTTTCTCAGTCTTTCTTGCTCCACACAGTCATATCCACAGGACAATGCGCTGTTGGTTTCCTCTATACACCCCAGCCTCACGCTATACAATTCCATCTGCTTCCACCCATGGCATCGTGGAGCACTCAGCTTCATCCTAGCAGGGGCAGGAGCCCTTTTAGGCCTAGCTGCCCCTTGGATGGAGTCTGGAATCCATGAAAACACCCTCCAAAACCTAACTGCTACACTTGAAAAAAAAACACTGTCTGACACCAGACAAGCCCCTCAGGACTTACCACTTCTCTCAATCCCTTGCAGCTGTAGTTACAGATAACTAACTAGCTTCAGATTACCTTTTAGCTGAAGGACTCCGAGTCCTCCCTGAGGGGCATTTGCGCTGTTGCCAATGCCTCCTGCTGCACCTGGATCACCACCACCGGACAACTTGAAACCAACATCCAAGAACTCTTCAAGCAAGTCAAATGGCTTCACAGCTGAACCAGCAACCCAGGGTCATAGGAAAATCAATCTAGGGGTTTCTGCCTAACGTGTCCTGGTGGTATTCCCTGGTCTCACCGCTGCTCATGCTAATTCTCATCCTACTCCTTGGACCCATCTTCATCCACATCATCACTAACTGCATCCCACGAGGCCTCAAAGCCACTCACCTCCTTCCCCTCTCCCCTTTCGCTTTGGGGTACCAGCGTATACAATCACAAACTGACTGTACTTGGTCTTCAGGGAGTCTCTCTTGATCAAAAGGAGGAAATGTGAAAATGGAATGGTCAAACTTCACTAATCAATTTGATCTGCTTGAACTTCCTTTTTACCCAGGGAACTACAAAGAAGAAACAGAAAACAACTGATTCAGGCTGTCATACCAGTATCCTTCCGGCACTAACAAAGCCCTCCGTCCTTGCAGAAAAGAAAAGTTATGCTGACACCAACAAGTCTGATTTTCTTCACTAGGTAGCCCTGCTCCTGCAGAGGCATCCTGCCTGTCCAAGTTGCAAAATTAATGAAACGTAGCCCAAGGATACCGCGCCCCCAGCAACTCCTGGAGTACACGCTCTCTGGCTCCCGCTCCCCATTCTCATACCCTTTGTTCCCAGCCATACGTACTGCCTGTGCGAAACTTGCCTTTTGAGCAGTAACTTTTTGTTGCTGTTCCTCATTAATGCTACCTTAGTTCCATACACTTCTATACTTTGGTTTTCAGAGTTTGTTTTCAGTGAAACACGGTGCAAACTCCAAATTTATTCTTTCCATCTCAAACTTGAGAGGACACCAGCATTTGAGACAAGAAGAAAAACAAAACTTTTGAAAAAAGAAACAGTCTTTACAGGACACTTGTATTTGATTCTGAGCCCTAAGTTATTCCTGTGTCGGGCTCTTTGCCCTTATTTTTTTGTCTTTCAGAACCATTTCTCTTGTTCTCTGTTTATTCAAATACAGTCTCATTGCAGCTTAAATGAGCACCAGAGGGCAGATGGAAAAGACGAGGGTGTTTTCTTCACACAGTCTCAAGATAAGCTTGAGAGAGCAGCTCCAAATCCACTCCAGCTTTTTTATTTCCTCCAGATCCATTTCCCGTCTCAAACTTATTTTTTTTTCCTGTCCATGTTTAAGAGCAAATAACAAAAACATTGTTATGGCTTGGAGTGTTGGAGCTGCTGGCGCAGGTTAAGTTTGGAAATGCATCTGTGTGCTTGGTGTTCTAGTCAATCTGCAACAATTTTCAGAAGGCCAGGCCCTTTCTGCCCTTTTACTTTCCTTCAAATGAAAATAGTTTTATTGTTTTTACTCATCATAAAGGTAAGCAATCTGTTGGGCTTTACCAGCTTGGAAGTAACCTGAGGTTAAATCTCGTTTGTATTTAAATAAAATGGCTTGAACCCCGTCTTGCTATTACAGGAACGCATTTGCCTTCCTGGGGTTTTCTTTTTTCTGTGCCAAGTCCAAGAACTCAAGGACCTTATTCAGTCTGAGCAGTCAAAACTGTTTCACAGAAGGAGAAGTGGGCAACGCCTCGAGTCTGTGTATTGCTGCCACGCAGATGGAGGTTAGAAACGGGGTTCCACGTCCACTTGCTGCAGCGCTCACGGCTGCAGTGAGGGAGGCTGGCAAGGGTTCAAAGGTGCTGGAGGAGAAAGAAGTCTCTTATCCCAGGATTATCCCCTGTGATTTCTTGAGTTTCTGCATAGGAAACTGCCCAAGTTGTCTTTGTTCCCTAGGGCTGCTCTCACAAAACTCCCCAAACTGGATGGCTTTAAACTGAAATTTATTCTCTCACTGTTCTGGACCCTAGAAGTCCAAAATCAAGGTGTCGGCATATCATGCTCCCCCTGGAATCTCTTGGGAAGAACCTGTTCCATGGCTCTCTCCCAGCTTCTGGCGGTGGCTTGCTGGAAATCCATGTGTTCTCTGCCTCAGAAGTCACTGCTGTTCTCCCCTCTGTCTGTGTATGGCCAATACTCCCCATCTTATAAGGAAACCAATCATAGCGGATCAGGGCCCGTCCTAACCCAGGGTGGCCTTGCCTTAACTAATCACATCTTCAAAGACCCTATTTCCAAATAAGGTCCTGTTTACAGGACTGAGGATTAGGACTTAATTATGCCTTTTTAGGGGACACAGTTTCACCCAGAATTAGAGCCCTGTAAGACGAGACTGTCTCTTTTTCTTACTCATCTGATCATAACTGTGTGCCCACTGATCCCTACTGTCAAAATGTGTGTGTGTGCACTTGCGCACCTGTACACACACACACACACACACACACACCCTCCCATTAGCTTCCTAGATATCCCGGAAAGCTGCACTTCCTGTCTCCTCTGAGCTTGCTAGAAATGCACTCTCAGGCCTCCCCCCAGGACAACTGACTCAAAATCTGCATTTTAACAAGATCCGGAGATGATTCATTTGCACATTAAAGTCAGAGAAGCACTGCTCTCCCATTGCTGGAAAACTTCCCCTTTCCCACCTGCCAGGTCTCCCGTTGCTGCCTTCAGTCTGGACCAACTCCGCAGCCTGTTGCATGATGTTTTGGCCTGGCTGGGTGCGGCGCCTCCATCACAGCCCTGGACCTTGGGGAGAGAGTCTCGTCTCTCGGTTCTAGACCCTCTCTAGCCTTCCATGGGAGTGGTTTGCCATTAGAAGAAGCCATTGGAGGTCACTTTTTGATCTGTCTCCCAATGCTCACAATGCCCTGGATTCAAGGCAGGGAATCCAGGCCTCTAGAACCAACCCTTCTGGTGAGCTGAGCCTTTGGGTATTGGCCCAGCATTCTTTCATCAGCAGATCTGCATCTATGGAGATTGTGGGTCTCCAGCAATTACCCCACAGAAATCAAGAGTTGTATTATTGAAAACTCTTACATAGTAGTGACCTATCTGCTCCCCAGGACCTGATTCTCCCTTCGTTTGAGATATAGTACATTTGGGGCTAAAATGTCCTACTGCTGTATTAATTTCCTTAGCTCCTCTCTCTGGTAAGGAAATGGGTTCAGCTGTTTTTAACAGAATCCCAGCCACAGTGGCTTAACCAAATATGGGTTTGTTTTTCCCAGCTAACAAAAAATTCAGAGATAGGCTATGCAGAGATGCTCTAGGGGCGCAAAGAAAGCATCAGAACTAGGTTCCTTCTAGTTTCATGTTCCACCATCCTTCTCATGGTTGCAAATGCTGCTCTGCCCCTAGGAATGGTGTCTCTACCAAAGGCAAGAACTGGACAAAGGTCTGGTGCCAGCTGAGTCTGTTATTGTTTATGTCATGAAAGCAACAGATTTCCTGGAATCCCTACCCCCAAATTGGGTCCTGGGCATGTTGAGCATGGGGTTGAGTAGACACCTAGCTGTGTCGTCACAGCTACAACTTAGGATGCTTTACCAGTTAGCGGTGTTTAGAATTGATTTGATGTGGGAGAGATTGGGGAGTAAGGATAAAGAATTCAGAGGCTACTGTAATATCCTGGGAAAGAAGCAAAGAGGGGCTGCATGAGGGTGGGTGAAAGCAGTACAGATGGACAGAAGGAAGGATCACTATCTCATGGCTATCCCCTCATCCTGGACTCCTGTGATCGCCTAAACCATTTCTCTGCTTCTACTTGTAACCTCTACACAGCAATCACCGTGATCTTTTTTTGAAATTAATTAATTAATTGGTAATTGTGGTCAATACATGTAACGTAAAATCATTTTAACCATTTTAAGTGGACAATTCTTTGATATTAAGTATGTCAACTTTCACCACTATCTATTTCCAGGCTATTTTCACGATATTAAACCAAAACGCATACCCATTTCATAATAACTCACTCTTTCCTGCCCCTAGTACACCTGGTAACCACTATTCTGCTTCCTGTCTCAATGAATTTGCTTATTCTAAATATTTCATATAAGAGAATTCATATGATATTTGTCATTTTGTATCTGGCTTATTTCACTCAACATGATGTCTTCAAGGTTCATCCATGTTGTAGCATGTACCAGCACTTCAATTTCTTTAAGGCGGCTGGATAATAGTTCATTGTATGGATACACCACATTTGTTTATCCATTCATCTGTTGATGGACCCTTGGGTTGTTTCCACCTTTTCACTATTGTGAGTAATTCTGCAATGAGCAGTAGTGTATAAATATCTCTCTGAGTCCCTGCTTTCAAATCTTTTGGGTATATACTTAAGTGTGGAATTGTCAGGTCATACGGTAATTCTTTGTTTAATTTTCTGAGGCACCGCCAAACAGTTTTCCACAGTGGAAAACCAGAGTGGAAAACCACCAACAATGCAGAAGCATTCCTATTTCTCCACATCCTTGCCAACACTCATTTTCGGTTTTTTTATTAATAGCCATCTTAGTGGGTGGAAAGTGTTTTCTCGCAGTTTTAATGTGCATTTTTCTAATGGGTAATGACATTGAACATCTTTTCATATACTTATAAAATATCTGAATCAGACCAATTACTCACTTGCTTTAAACCTTTGAATGCCTTCCCATTCCACTTATAAAACCCCAAAATCCTTACCCTAGAACATGTGGTACCTGAAGAATTTCTCTGATCTTACCTGCTACCACTACCCCTTTCCTACTTTCCCTATGCCCCAGCCACACAGGTTCTTTTTGCTTCTCAACTGTGACTTGATCTTGCCTCAGGGTCTTTGAACTGGCTGTTTTTCTCTCTGGAACATTCCTCCTCCACATCTCTGCATGACTGGCTCTTTCTCATTTTCCAAACATCAACTCTTCAGAGAGATCTTCCTTGACCAACGTGCTGGTTTAGATATATTGTCTCCCCAAAAGCCATATTCTTTAATGCAATCTTGTGGGGGCAGATTTATTAATCTTTTTGATTAGGGTGTGACCTCTTGATTGAATGTCTCCATGGAGATGTGACCCCACCCATTCTTGATTAGTTTGCTGGAGTCCTTTAAATGGAGCTCACACAGAGAGCAGAGAGATGAAAACACCCCGGGATATGCTAAACTAGGACACACAGACATTAGATGCTGGGAGCCGACCCAGACGCTTGCTGGCGCTTTGAAATGATAGCCCAGAGTTTGCTCTGGAGATGCTAAGAGAGGACAAAACACCCCAAGAGCAGCTCAGAGAGACTTTTGGAGAGACACTTGCTGACACTTTGATATGCTTGGAGATGTCTGGAGATTCTAGCCCAGAGTTTGCTCCAGAGAAGTAAGAGAGGGCTCCGATGCTTAATGCACAGGAGCTGAAGAAGCTGAGAGAGACAAGCCCAGAGACATTTTGGAGAAAGCCATTTTGAAACCAGAACCCAGGAGCAAAGGATAAGCAGATGCCAGTCATGTGCCTTCCCAGCTGACAGAGGTGTTTGGATGCCACTGGCCATTCTTCAGTGAAGGTATCCTCTTGTCGATGCCTTAGTTGGGATACTTTTATGGCTTCAGAGCTGTAAATTTGGGACCTAATAAATCCCCTTTATAAAAGCCAATCCATTTCTGGTATTCTGCATTCCAGTAGCACTAGCAAACTGGAACAACCACCTATCTCAAGGTGGTCAGACACTGTCACCAACCACCTCTGACCTATTGAAATTCCTTCTGTTTATAGCACATAACCTACATGGAAAAGGGAAACTTCCTCATCTCGTTCACCCATCTCCAGTGCTTAGAGCAGTACATGACACACAGTAGGAGCACAGTACCTATTTATTAAATTCATGAGTACTGAATGAATGAATGACTCAATAGTTCCTTCAGAGGCAGGATCTGATGTGCCTCCCTCAGTGTGAGATCTAACAGTACTGGAACCAAGGGGTCAATGCCAGAGTCCATCAAGGGTCAAGTAGGTTGCACATCAAAGTCAGACGGGAAGATAGGAGTTTAGAGCAGGGTCTGAAAAATAGATATTGCAACTGGAGAGTGGAGCAAATGTTGGGTGGGAAACTTCATTCCAGGAGACTGTAGGATGGTCTTTGTTGGTCCAGTTAAGGTTATTTTTGAAGCCCTGCCTTGTACCTCACAAGCTTCCTTCTTTAGTGGCTGGTTGGATTGTGAAGGAATAGAGAATCAAGGATGACACTCACTTTCTTAGCAAGATGACTGAGACTTTGGTGGGTCTGTTCATTGAAGGAATTCATAGAGCAGAAGTAGCTAGTTTATGGGAAGGGGATGAGTTGCTTGTTTATTTATGGGCGACTTCTCCAGGCCTCCTGCTCCTGGGGATGAGGGCATCATAAGGGGTGGTTGTCTATACTGGTGTGTACCCTACTTTCTTTTCCTTCTCCTCTTGCAGTCTGGCTTAATTCCTTCTTTCCTTTAATGCTGTCTCTGGGAGAACATCCTCCAGCTGGGCTACTTTTGCCTGGTGACAGTTTACCTGGCCCCATCTGGCTTTCTCTGTGATAGATCCGTGGGCCATATGTTTCTGGAGTATACAGAAGTAAAATCAGGAATGTGTTTTTTTTCCTCCTGTTGTGAATTCCGGTGTGATGGAATTGCTTCTGCAGCAAAAAAAGAGGGCTGATGTAGAAATGAAAGTCTGTCCTCTGTCTGCTGCTGAAGGCATAATCTTATTAAGCATAAAGGCATATTTGAAGGAATTCACTAGGCTTTAGAGGCTACAGTTTAATTAACCTCCCAGGGCTCTGGAAAGCAGGGGGAGGGTGGGAACTATTGGTCTTTGTATCACAAGTAGAGAAATTGAGGCAGTACTTATTCTTGCAAAGCCAAGCCCAACCCCCATATCCGAAGCTAAAAAACGGGGCAGGACATCTCCAGAGGAGACTCGGCATCTTCCTGGGAACCTGTGGGACAGGTCAGTTGTTTGCCCATTGCCTTATCTCTCATCAGGACCACCAGGCCAATCCCAGGCTGTCAAAATGAGCCAAAACTTTAGCTATGTTTCCTGGCTGGGTCAGTTTTTAATAGGAGCAGCTGATCACAAAGAGCTTTCTTGGGAGAAGCTTCTGTAGAGGAAGGCAGTTCAAATTGGGTGAAGATGAGGCAAAAGCCTGGAGAGTTTATGAGGTAGGAACCTGGTGGCACAGAACCCAAATTATCTGTTGACTAGATATTTCAAACTACTTGGGGCTCCCAGAGTGCACCACTCCTTTTCCTTGGCTTCCTGCTCTGCCTGCATCTGCCCTTGGTGAGGATGTTCTCCCCCTCCTTTCCCATCTGGCAACTCATTTGTTCTCCAAGTCAGCTCATGCTTCATCTTCAACCCCAAACCTTTCCTGGATCCTAGTTGGAGGGAAATTGCACATTCCCATTGCAGAGTTCTACACTTGCTGCTCACTCTTCCTGGAAGCTTTTGCTTAGGAATTGATTGGCACATTCCATTTCTTCTAGGTCTCAGCTCCAGGGGCATCTCCTCAGAGATGTTTCTCTGATCAACCTATTTATACTGGGACCTGACTGTTTTAGTCTCCTAGGCTGCTTAAAGCTGATATCATAAAATGGTTTGGCATAAAAATGGGAATTTATTAGCTTACAAGCTTACAGTTTTGAGGCCATGAAAATGTCCATATCCAGTCATCATCAAGGCAATGCTTTCTTCCTGAAGACTGACTTCTGTGGTCCTTGGCTTCTCTGCCACATCACAAGGCACATGGCTGCATCTGCTGATCTCCCCCTTCTCTTCCAGGTTTCATTGCTTTCAGTTTCCTGCTTCTGTGGCTTTTTCTCTCTCTCTCCCTGTATTCATTCCATTTATGAAAGACTCAAATAATAGGATTAAGACTCATCTGAATGAGGTGGGCCACACAACTGAGGTAGCCCCATCAAAAGGTCCTACTTAAAATGGGTTCACACCCATAGGAATGGATTAAATTTAAGAACATGTTTTTCTGGGGTACATACAGTTTTAAACCACCACACTGACTGATCTCTCTCCCCTCTTCATTTTTCTTTAGAGTCATTAATATTGCTCGACTCTGTATCTCTCTTATCATCTATCTAATCATTCCTTTATCATCTGTCTCTCATCTAATATGTATCTATCATCATCCTCTATCATATATCTATATCTCTATCAATATCTATATCTATAACTATATCTATCAATTGCCAATGTATGTATCATTGATCTAATTCTTTTGTCTGTCTCCTTCAAGAAAATACAAACTCTAAAGGTAGAAGGTCTTTAAGGATCTTGTTCATAGCTGATCTCCAGCCCATAACCTAGTACCCAGCACATAGTGACTGCTCAGTAAATACTATTCAATGAATTAATTAATGAATGTTTGTCTTCCATGCACCCATGGCGCACCCTCTTCTTATCCCTATTGTAACATTTTTTGTATTCTGTAGTTTATCTTTCTTTCCCTCAAGATTGTGAGTTCCTTCAGAGCAGGGGACTACTCCTTTCCTTCCTTTAACACAATCGCCAAATTCTTTAGCTCAGGATCTGACCAAAGTGGGTGCTTAAAATATGATTGATTGAAACCAGCTGCCAGAGAGTCCTACTGATAGAGCATGAGGGACTAAAGCATTGGTGGTGAGGGCAGAATAGGAAGGGCCAGATTCAAGAGCTGTTCCTGGAGTAGACTCAGTAGTCTTTGGTGACAATTTGTATAGGAGGAGAAGGAGCAGGAGGGGTTGTGCTTGACTCTGGGAATTTCAGCCTGAGAGGTGGTATGGACGGTGATTAAACACAGGTAGGGGTGTAGTTAGGGGAAGACTGGATATACCTAGTACTAAGTGGATTGCAATATGTGACCCCCAAAAAGTAACAATCTTTCTGTGCTTATTTTCCCTGCCTGTGAAATAAAAATATATATTTTTTCCTCCTATCTAACTCATGGCAGTGTCATTTTAATAATTAAATAAAAATTTTGTTAAACAAATACTGAGTATCCACGATAGGCCGTCTCTGCGAAGACAACTGATAGAAACGGTATTTATGGGCCATGCATTCTCTCCCTCTATTTGTGCATTTCCTGGGCCTTCCTCTCTCTCTTACTTTATTGGGACATGTTATCATTTTCGTGGTATCACGAAGCACATTCTCTTACACAGTAACTAGTTTGAGGGCTTCTTCTACACTCCCAGGGGGCTGGCAGGAATTTGGGCTCAGGGAGGCTGACTCAGTAGCTGTAACTGTTGTTTTGTAGAGTGAGCCACTCTGGAGTTGAACCAAAATGAAAACAGAGCTCTTTCCTTCTCAACAGGGATTTCCCAAGAGGAAATGTGCATTGTGACTTTCTTTCCCAAACATCTCTGCGGCAATGGTAAAATTTCCCTTTGGGGATCCTGTTGAATGAGTCAGTCTTTTTTCCCCCAGAACTTATTCTTTAGCATAGAGTATATTCAGAATTAGAGGTAAATGAGTGTCAACGGGTGACCAGCTCTGGTCAAGTACATTCCATATTATAATGCCATTAATCATTTTTATTCAGAGTCCCTTTTTCACCCAGGTTTCCTCTGCCAGTAAAATATTCCACAAAAATTTCCTTGGGGAAAGTGCATCATAGAAAACGCAGAGGAGGAGAGGTTGTTTGCTCAGTGCTTTGGGGAATAAAACCATGAAGAATTTATTATTCCTTGTTCACACTCTAAACTTTGCTTTATTTCTTTTCCTCTGACTCCTTAATAAAGGAAATATAGATAAAAATAAAATGTAAGAGCATGAAAAGGAGGAGAAGAAAATATGACATGAATGTAGGCTCAATAATTATAGTGACTGAGCACTGGATTTGTTTTAGAGCTCCCTGGTCACCTGGGCAAAAAGGGAAACAGGGCCAACCCATCTTAGTCATTATCACAAAGAAACACTGAGGCCCCTTAGAGGGCACTTAATTTTCATCTTGCACAAAATTCTTAGGGAAAAAAATTTTAGGTGGGATTTTATATATGTGGTAAGAGTTTTATGATGATTTAGAAGCGGTTTTCAGTTTGCCTGCAATGATCAAGGGTGTCAAATTAAAATACAACTTAGCAAAATGCTTGTGCCAGAGATGAATCAATATGAGGTTGTCCTGTAGACTTGGGTTGTTTCTTGAAACCCCTGAAACAGTGGCTCCAAGTGTGATCCATGTACCACGTGCATTTAAATGGCCTGTGAGGGCATGTTAAAATGCAGATCCTCAGATTCCACCCCAGAATTACATATTAATTTAGAACCTCCAGAAACAGACCCCAAGGGAAGGATTTGAGTGAAGTAAGGGTGGTGAAGACACCAACGTTAGGAGCATGGGGGCAGGGGCAGGGATGAGAAAGCAGCCCCAAATTGATGTGCCATTAAGCCACTTACCCCTGTGGGCAACCAAAAGTTATTACCCCAGAGATGCTCTGTGGCCAGTGTGGGTTCATTCAGGGACCTGTAGTCTTTATACACTGACTTCATCAGTCTCCTTGGGGTATTAATATCCCAGCAGTTCTGTCCTGCTTTGGCAGCCAGGGAAAACCACTCAATCAAAGAAATGCAGGAGCTGATCTTTGGGTCTCTGGTGGCTTTCACCAAAGTGGGAAGTGGAGGGGGGGGGGGTAAGGGTGGGCTCTGAGAGCAGTTGCTGCATCAACTGAATTAGAACATTTCGATATAGGCCCTAGGCATCCATATTTTAAGTTTCTCCATGTAATTTTCTTGCACATTAAAACTTGAGAATCGTTGACCTAGAAGAGGGGCCCTTACTCTATCTTACCCAAATGTCTTTTTTCTCTGCGTTAGTTTAGGTAGGAATGACAAGGCAATCTGAGGCTTTTTGTGGATTTGGAAGGACAATTCCACTAAGAGTGGAATCCTGACCTTCAGGCCTTCTGACCATTGCATCACAACTGGTTAATCACATGACCACCCCCTTCCATCAATCTGTGAGCTCTTTTGAGGGTAGAGATTACATTGGGTTCATCTTTGTATCCCTTGTTCTTAGGAAACAGCAGGTGCTAATATGTTTGTAGGACTGCATCTTTCCAATAATAGACTGCCAATGAATGTCTGTTAAAGGAATAAAATAGGTTTGTAGTGCTGGCAACTAACTGCTGGTTGAATGAAGGAATAAATAGTAAGAATACCAGTGAATCTCAGCCTCCCCACACATTTTTACCAAAGGATAATGTGAGCCACAATATCCCCAGAGTTATCGTCATTGCTAGCAGTAACAGAGGAGCACAGAATCTCCCACTGGAATTTATTTTGCTAGAATTGCTCTAGGGAAATACATACATTGAAACTAGAATTTAACACAGTCCCAGACAGGTTTTCTTTTCTGTTTAGTTGTTAAGCAGCCTTCTGAAAGATGACATACATATCTAGCTCTAAATAGTCCTTATTAAATAAAGGAATATAATGATAAGACTCATTGCAGTAGATGTTACAGCTGTTCTCTTCTCTTTCCAGTTACATGGTGTGATTATTCCTCACTGATTCCTTTGGAGTTAGGCATGGCCATGTGACTTGCTTTAGCTAATGAAATGTGAGCAGAAATGATACATATTGCTTCTGGGTAAAAGTTTTATGAGATACTGCAAGATTCATCGCCCCATTTGGTGCTGATTATGGGGTCACCTGTTGCGATGGTTTGAAGTTGTATGCACCCCAGAAAAACATGTCCTTTAGTTTAATCCATTCCTGTTAGTGTGGGCTAATTCTAAGTAAGACCTTTTGATGAGGCTGTTTCAGTTAAGGTGTGACCCACCTCATTCAAGATGGATCTTAATACTATTATTAGAGTCCTTTATACAAGGAATGATGAGAGAGAGAGAGAGAGAGAGAGAGAGAGAGAGAGAGAGAGAGAGAGAGAGAGAGAGAGAGAGAAGCAAGAAGCTGAAAGCAATGAAACTTGGAAGAGAAGGGAGAGACAAACAGACACTGTCATGTACCTTGCCATGTAGCAGAGGAGACAAGGATTGCTGAGAGCTGGTCTTTGGGAAGAAAGCATCACTTTGATGATGCCTTGTTGTAGACATTTTTCTCAGCCTCAAAACTGTAAGCCAATGAATTACTACTGTTAAACCAACCCATTTCATGCTATCTGCTTTCAGCAACCTCAGAAACTAAAACAACTGTTGAGACAAGGTCTCCATCAGCCTGGGCCCTTGTCTGATGGACAGAGATCCTCCATCTTACCCTGTTATCAGACATGTAGTCTGGGTAGGATATAAAATTTGGGGGTTAATCCATTAAGATTTTGTTTTTATTTTGCTGCTATAGTAAAAATTCCCTTTTCTCAATCAATAGAACCATATTTGCTTAGATTGAGAAAGATAGGAGTAATTTCTGTCAATTATCTGTAGAACGTGATGTTGAACACCACTGCATTTATGGCTTATAAGTAGAAACCCAAAATTGGAATTGTTGAAGTAAGTAAATAATGCAATCATGCACTATTTACTTATTTATATAATATTTTGCTTATACTATATTAAATGATTTCTCTATTCAATTATATATAATGTTTTTTATTTCTACAGTTTTATTTTCTATTTAACAGACACCTGCTGCAATAACTGCTAGATCTGCCTCCATAAAAGCAGTGAGAACACTGAAAAAATGTCAAAAGAAACTTTTTCAGACCTCTGGAAAGTAAAGGTTTGAAACAATCCATGGAATGCTTATTCAAGAAAAACAGCTGAATTATGGTAAGAACAATGAGACTTGCCATGTTTTAACTTGCTGTAATTCTATCCTTTTTCCCTACCTCTGCAGTAGTCTTGGAAACAAAAAGCCTTGCAACTATGATAACTGTGAAAAACAGAAGCTTGGCAGCTACAGGAGGAGGAAGAACAGGTTTGGAACTCCCCAAAAGCCTCATTTTCAGAGAATTCTCAGTGTTTGACTTGTCTGGCAGCTTGGTGAAAAGCTCCATTCTAAGGCTTATTTGACCTGATTCAGAAATCAGTCTGTCAGACAGCCGTATCTGCAGGACATTTGACAGAAACAACCAGTGACAATTGTTTAACATCACAGCCACCTGAGGTGGCTTTATCAGTTGGGGCTAACAAGAGGCTGACCACAAAACTTAAGGAAAGCTGGGGAATGAGATGTCCATAGATGGCTTTGAAAATCTCTAACATTTTCCTGGGAATCTAGAAGGCACACCCAGGAAAGACCTGAGAAGACTCTAAGCTCTCACTTCTGGCTGAGTTTGAGGTTCTGCACAAATGGGAAATGCAGGCAAAGGCAGAGTTGTAAATCACCTGCAGGAGCAATGAATTCATCCTAACATACCCACGAAGCCCTTCAGCAAAGCCTGGGAAATTATTGGTTCTGGGAGGTTAAGGAAATCTCTGTCCAATAATAAGTTGACCACTAAGATAACTGAGCAGAGACTTCAGTGACAACATAATTAGTCCAGGAAAGTCACCAAACAAACAGCAGCAGCAACAACAAAAGCCAAATAGTAACAATAATAAATCATGTGTGTGTGTATGTGTGTGTGTGGGGGGGTTGGGTGGAGGTGGTGATGGGGTGGAATTTGATTTTTAGAGTTGACACATTATATTATTTTAAATGTCTAGTTTTCAGCAAAAAGTTTTTAGACCACAAAGAAACAGTAAATTATGCCATGCACAGGAAGAAAAAAGCAGTAAATAGAGCCTATACCTAGAAAGCTTGACGTTTGACTTGCTAGAAAAAGACTTAAATCACCTATTATACATTTGTTTAAAGACATAAAAGAAAGCTCATCTAAAGAACTAAAGGAAAGTAGGAACATGATATTTCATTAAATGGAGAATAACAATAAAGAGATAGAAATTATAAAATAGAGCCAAATAGAAATTCTGGCATTGAGAAGTATAATAACTGAAATGAAAAAGTCAACAGTAGAGCACAGCAGCAGATTTGAACTGGTTGAAGAAATAATCAGTGAACTTGAAGAAAGGTAAATTGAGATTATCCTGAGGAACAAAAAGAAAAATGAATAAATAAAAATGAACAGCGCATCATAGAACTGTGGAATACCATCAAGTGTATCAAATATGCACAATGGGATTCCTAGAAGGAGTGGAAGAGAGAAAGGGACAGAAAGAATATTTGTAGAAATAATGGCAAGAGCTTTCCAAATTTGATACAACCACATTAATCTGCACATCCAAGAAGCTTCACAAACTCTAGGTAGGATAAACTTAAAGAGATTCACACCAAACACATGATAGTAAAACCATCTAAAACAAAGACAAAGAAGAAAGCAGCAAGAAAGAAGTGCCTCATCATGGACAAGGAGTCCTCAATAAGATCAGTAGCTGTCTTATCAGAAATCATGGATGCCAGAAGGTAGTGGGGAGACATTTTCAAAGTGTTGAAAGAAAAGCATGTCAACAAAGAATTATATATTCAGCAAAACTGTCCTTCAAAAATAAGGGGGATAGTAATACATCCCAGATAAACAAAAACTGAGAGAATGCATCACCAGGAGACCCGCCTTCAAGAAACACTAAAGGGAGTCCTTGGAGCTGAAACGAAAGGACACTAGACAGTAACTCAAATCCACACAAAGAAATAAAGAGCAATTATAAAGGTAACTATATAGGTGTTTTAGCCTTCTTGGCTGCTCAGGCAAATACTATGCAATGGATTGGCTTAACTAATGGGAATTTATTAGCTCACAGTTTTGAGGCTAAGAAAAGTCCAAATCAAGGCATCCTCAAAGCAAAACTTTCTTTCTGAAGATTGAAATTCTGGGGCTGGCTGCTGGTGATCCTTGGTCTTTGGCTCTTCCGTCACATGGCCATGCATATGGCAGTGTCTCCTGGTATCTCCCTTCTCTTCCAGATTCCATTGACTTCCAGCTTCTTGCTTCCTGTGTCTTTCTCTCATTCTGTCTGAATTTTATTCTGTTTATACAGATCTCCAATAATATGATTAAGACTCCTCCTGATTGAGTTAGGTAACACCCTAACTGAAGTATCCTCATCAAAATATCCTACTTACAATGGATTCACATCCACAGGAATGGGTTAAGTTTAAGAACATTTTTTTCTGGGGTACATACAACTCCAAGCCACCACAATGGTAAATATAAAAGACAGTATAAATTTATTTTTGCAACTATTTTTTTCTCCTATCTGACTTAAAAGACAACTACATAAAGCAATAATTATAAAACTGTGTTGGTTCACTTATCGTGTATAAAGATATAATTTGTATGACAATAATAGTCAAAGGAGGGCAGAGGGAATGGAGCTATAGTGTAGCAAAATTTTTGCATACTATTGAAATTAAATTGGTATTAATCTGGACTAGATTGTTTCAAATTAAGATGTTAATTGTAACCTCCCACAACAACTACTAAGAAAATAACTCAAAACCAAAAAGTAAAAGAAACAAGGGGATTAAAATACTATACAAGAAAATATCTATTTAACACAATAGAAGGCAGTAATAGAGGAACAGAAGAACAAAAAGACATTAGATACACTGAAAAAAAATAGTAAAATGACAGACGTAAATCCTACCTTATTAGTATTTAAATTAAATGTGACTAGATTATATTCTCCAATTAAGAGGCAAGTATTGGTAAAATGTATAAAAATCCATGATCCACATATATGCTGTCTTTACAAGACACACTTTAGGTTTAGAGACACAGGTTGAAAGTAAAAGGATGGAAAAACTATACCATGTATGTATACAGTACTTAAAAGAGAGCTAGCATGTCTATATTACTTTTGGACAAACTAAACTTTAAGACAAACTTTGCTAATAGAGACAAAGAAGGGCATTTTATAATGATAAAAGGTTATATATGTTAGGAAGACATAATTACAAACATTTATGTATCTAACAACAGAGTCCAAATACATGAGCAAAAACTGGCAGAATCGAAGGAAGACATAGACAATTTAACAATAGTTGTACTCTTCAACAACCCACTTCTGATAATGAATAGAACAACCAGGCATGAGAAAAACAAGGAGATGGAGGATCTGAAAAGCACTCTCAACCAACTAGACCAAACAGACATTAACAGATACTGCACCTAACAGGCAGTGTCCCCAGCAACAACAGAGCACACATTCTTCTCAAGTGTGCGAGGAGCAGTCTCTATGAAGAGACTATGAATTAGGCCACAAAACATGCCTTGATTAATTTAAAAGGATTGAAATCATACAAAGTATGTTCTTTAACTACAATGGGATGGAATTAGAAATCAGTATTAGAAGGAAGTTTGGGAAATTCATAAACAGGTGGAAATAAAACAACACACTAAATAATCAATAGGCCAAAGAAGAAATCACAAAGGAAATTAGAAGTATTTTGAGATTAATGAAAACAAAGACAGAACATACTGAAACCTAAGGAATGCACGTAATCAATGCTTACAAGGAATTTATAGCTTTAACCACCTATACGAAAATGAAAGAAGATCTCAAATCAGTATCCTAACTGAAGAAACTAGACAAAGAGAGTCAACTAAACCCAAAGCAAACAGAAGGAAGGAAATCATAAAGACAAGAGCAGAGATAATTGATACTGAGAATAGAGTAAATCAATGAAACCAAAAGTTGGTTCTTTGAAAAGATCAACAAAATTGACAAACGATAAGTTAGACTGAACAAAAAAGAAGAGAGAAGACTCCAACTACTAAAAAGAATGATAAATGGGGATCACAACTAATTTCACAGAAATGAAAAGGATTATAAGGAATAATATGAAAAAATTGTAAGCCAAATTAGACAGCCTAGATGAAATAGACATATTACCAACTCTTTACAGATTTTCTTGAGTCAGTTCTGGTAGTGAATATACTAAAACAACACTGAACAAGGATGAATTTTAATGGAATGTGAATTATGTATCAGTAAAGCTGTTATTAAAAAACAGCTGTCTACTTATCAATTTTCATTCTTGCTTGCTAAGATACCACAAAGAGTGAGTGGTAACTTGGGAATTTTATAGTATACACATAAAATTGGGCATCTGTATTGTGGGACATTTTAATCTCTTTCCTGCGAGGGTGGGGGAGAAAATGGGAAAAGCTACAGAAGATGGCAAAGTCAATGAACGCATATCTTTACCTCACATTTGTTTACCTTTTATAGATATTTTCAAGGTCCTTTATTTTTGCTTGTACCATTTTCTATGTTTGTCAAAGTCTGAAGTATAACTACTACCTCTTTGTAATTTTACAATTTTACGGATGTGTTTTTTGTGGAATACAACATCAAAGGTATTTCTTGTAGAATACAGCATCAAAACTCTGAATACCTTTCAAAATGTTTTATGTTTTTCATCTTAATAGGTTTGTTTATATGCCAGTAGTTTAAATACATAGAACATAGAAGAAAGAAATGGATTCATGAAAATATTTGCCTTTAACCTAAAGATTCATTTTTAAATGGTTTAGAAAAATAAGTACAAGATAGTGTTCCAATAAGGGAGAATGATCTGGGTCATAAAATATCTCTTTCCATTCTGAGGTTAATCATAACATATTAGAAACACAGCCCTTAACTTTCCAATTTCCCCCTCTTATGTGGTACAAATTGTTTCCCAGATTTTCTAGTTTCAACTTGAAATATTATTTTCATAAAAGTCTGAGGAATACAGTTTCTTTGTAACTCTTTTACCCTCATCACTGCTTCTGTGTATAATTTATATAGCATCTCTGACACTCTTCGTTTTTTGTGTAGTTGAGATTCTGACATCAGGTCTTTACACTAAATAGCTTAGAATTCAGAATTCCAAGCTCCATGCATAATGAATATAAGCAAAATGATGGCAGTGGATGGAGGTTTCAAGGTTTCTGAACGTGCTCTAACAAGACTCTCAACTCATCATTGTAATGGGCACCTTTTGTGCTAAGTAGCTAAAGTTAAAAACAGGACCTCGGGTTACCACAGTTCCTTTTTCTGTGGAACCATAATCACTTGTCAGGCTCTATTTTCCTAATTTTCATGAAAATTTATCAGAGTGGCAGGTTGTATAATTCATTACAATGAATATCTAGTCCTGGCTTCCATGATATGTGTTATTTTAACTAGCATGTACATTTCTCGTGGGCCAGGCCCATCAGTTTTATATTTTAAAATGCCTTTCATAGTATTGGATACAAAATTATGTAAACCCTTATTATTTCGGTGTGGAGTAACAAAAAACCCTAAGCCAAACATTTAAACAACAACAACAAAAATAATTTATTGACTTAAATAATGGAGATGTTTAGGAGATGTCACCTACAGGTGTGGCTGGATTCAGGCTCAATAATGTCATGAATGATTATCAGGCCCCTGTGTCTCTCTGTCCTTCAGCTCTACTTCTCAAAGGTTATTTCTACAGTAGCTCAGGCCTCTCCCTCTTGGTGGCAGTCTGGCTCCAACTAATGCAGGCCAGAAGATAAGAAGACAAGAGAACATTTCTTTCAGTCTCTGTCTCTTTCTGTTTCCAGCAACAGTCACTGGTTTTCAATGGATTGCATATCCAACCTGACCCATGCCTGTACTGAGGATGGGATGTTCTAATTAGCCAGGGCAGCTGTGGGGTTAATGCCAACTGAGCACCATCAACTGAGAGTGAAGGAAGGAATATTCCAGGGAGAAATTGGAATGTTGTTTCTATATAAGAATGAAGGATGCTGGCTAGTCCCTTGCAATAAATAATGGGTAATCATGATGATAGCTTAATTTGGATCTTTTAAATTTGGACTGTTATTTGGATTTATCAAACTCTCATCATGGTCTGTTGGGGAGAAAAAGCATCATGTTCATCTCTATTACATCAATATAATGCAGTTTCAGAAACTTGAGTATTAATTGCCTTGTCTAAACTAACCACAAGAAAATTACCCACTGATAAAATCAGCACCCATGTTCCTCTTTAATCAATTATCTAGAATAGTGCCACATATTTAGCAAGCCTTTGGGTCAGAATTTAGTTTCCTCTGCTTTGTGTAATAGTGTGCCAGTTTGAATGTATTATGTCCCCCAGAAAAAGCCATATTCTTTGATGTGGTCTTGTGGGGCAGACATAATAGTGGGGATTAAGTTGGAATGTTTGGATTAGGTTGTTTGCATGGAGATGCGCCCCACCCAACTGTAGATGTAACTGATGGGATATTTCCACGGAGGCGTGGCCCCACCCATTCAGGGTGGGCCTTGATCAGTGGAGCCATATAAACATGCTGACTCAGAGAGTGCAGCTGTGAGTGACGTCTTGAAGAGGAGCAAGCTTGCTAGAAAGGAACGTCCTGGGAGAAAGCCATTTTGAAACCAGAACTTTGGAGCAGACGCCAGCCACGGGCCTTCCCAGCTAACAGAGGTTTTCTGGACGCCATTGGCCATCCTCCAGTGAAGGTACCTGATTACTGATGTGTTGTTACCTTGGACACTTTATGGCCTGAAGACTGTAACTGTGTAGCCAAATAAACCCCCTTTTTATAAAAGCCAATCCATCTCTGGTGTTTTGCATTCTGCAGCATTAGCAAACTAAAACAAATAGCAATCGGGCCTTTTTTTTTTTTATGATGATGCCCAGAAATGCTATTGAATGAGAGTAGTAAATAGAGTTCTCTAGATTCCCTGCTTTAAATGTGAACGTAGGTAACAGCACCAGGTAAGGCTGGTGAAAGGATGCAACATGCTCCACCACTTTTGGATGGTTTGCTGTAAGTTAAATGAGTTCTCCTTTGCTCTTCCTTCAGCCAATTCCCTTGCAAGGTAAAACATTTATTTCTGACCTTAAGGGTCATTACCTAAGTAATGACTTAACTGACAGTGCGCTTTGGGAGGGGCTTAACTTCCTTCGTGCAGCAGACGCTGAGGTCCCAATTCCCCACTCACTGGTTAAATTCCCACTCCAGGTTAACTGCACCTATTAATTTGTAGACAAAAATAACAATTAAGTAGCAAGAAGGGAACATGCCCTTAAGGGAATACCTGAACGCTATGCTGGAGCCTTACCAAAACCACCTGCATCAATTTAAAAACTTTTTTTAACAACACAGGAAGAATTTTCTGCAAACGTTTGTGTTTGTGAAGCTTGTTTACCTCAGCTGGAAATTGCAGCAGATTGCAATTTGAACTGTATTTTTTTTCCTAAATCATACTCAATGGTAATTAGTGGGACCCAGATTTTGTTGTTGTTGCTTGAAAATGGTGGGAACTAATCTTGGATTGGATTCAGGCTCTTGAGAGCTGGAAGAAGTGAGATGAGTATGATTCTAAATGATTTCTGGAGGGAGAGAATATTCTGGAGGAGTTCCATGGTTTGTGCCTCTCAAGGGGAAGTCTTCCCTCTTGTGTAGGGAGGAGAATCCTACTTTGAGTTAAAAATGATGACCCTAAGGTACTACAAAATTTAGAATATCAAAGATTTTTTTAATGATAATTTAACTCTGCTGATTAAGTCATGATGGCCTACAGATATTTTGGGAAGAATTTGTAGTAAGGGCTTGGCATGAACTTATATTTTCTTGCTTCTTGGATCTGGCACTGACAAGAATTTTAGTTCCCAGGTTACCCTCTTTCTTGAGAATCCCAGGGAATCAAAATTTTATAGTACCTAGCCAGAGGGAGTGGGGGTTGGGGATTGCACATATGAACCATGATGCGAGAAGCTGTAGTATGCATATCTGGAATCAAAGTCACAGAATCCTAGATTTCATCTGCCTCTTGGAGAGCTTCTTCAGTATTTTTGTGATGTAGAAATAAAAAATAATTTAATGATGTTTTCTTTGCATATACTGATGACATAGTCAGTGGCTGTGTGGCCCAGAGAAAGCCACCTGATATGCCTCCAAGAAGCCTAAAAGGATTTTGGCAGAGTCAAGGACTAATCTCCGATCTTTAAAGCTCAGTAGTTTCCCTTTTTTAGCCTTTTAAGAGAAGAACCATTTTTTTCACCTTGTGGATTCACATTAACCAAACATGGCAGTGTAAGTAATGCTTGTGAAATATTTCATTTGCTCTCACGTATTTTCCATTTCCTGGTAGTAAGGTAGAGCCATGAGACTAGTTTTTGCTGGTGGGCTCTGAGGAAAGCTGTGTGTTTCTTTCCTGGGCTAAAGTATAGAGGAGTTGGTATGAAATTTCTGTTTGCCCTCTTGCTGCTGTAACTGAGGAGGCTGTGTTCTACATGGTGCAGCTACACGATGGTAGATCTTCAGTCTTTGAGTAACTATGTGGAGCACTATTCCTACCAACCCTTGATGGGCATGCACACAGATTTTTGAGGTTTCTTATTACTGCAGCAGAACCTAACCTCTCCTGCCTAACACACCAAGTTGATGAGATTGCTCTACAGAAATAGAAAGCCAATTAAATAATGTATAGTGGTGAATGTAACTGTTTAAAGGCTACCTGCTTGACTCCTTAGGCCAGTGTAATTTATCCTTAAAATAGACCACATGGGAAACAAAATCACAATCAAAAGGTTACTTGTTTAACATGGAATCTGAATTAAGGAAGTTAGTTACATGAATTATTCTATTTCTTTAAGTTGATTTTGCCTATCTCTTCTCTGACCCCTTTTCATTGGTCTTAAACCAGTTTCTAAATTCTTTGATGATGCATCACCAAACTCTGAGTACTAATAATATAAAAAATTAGCCTATTCTATAGTGAGGCAAACTTCCACATTGTACCTTCTTCCTCCATCACCTTTGCTCAGTCCATCTTCCGCCATATAGATTTAATGGGAAAAAATTCCATAATCTGAAAACCTGGAGATTCTTAAGAGAATCTTTACATAGCATTACCAAGGTACTGATATATCCTAGAAGTACTGGAGAATCTGTCTTTTCTTTCTTAATGGTTTTATATTCCCTGTTGCTGACTGAGCATTATAATAATATATAGGATAACTTTTTGCTGTTTTCTCTCTACCACTAATTTTTTCCTCATTTTTTACAGTCTATGGTTGTCTCTGGCATAAAAACATAGCTAGACCACTGTTTTCTCCTACTTCTTACTATGTGCACCAAGGTTAGGAGCAGAAGCCTAGACAAGACATGGGATACTTGACTTTTATTTTCTACTCATGTAAGAGTGCTTGTTTTTAAAATTCTGAAGATTTGTTGGTAAAATGAAATCTCCTCTGCTTTTTTATTTTTATTTATTCTTTTATTAGAGTAGTTGTAGGTTTACAGAACAATCATGCATAAAATACAGGATACCCATAACCCTATTATTAACATTGCATTGGTGTAGAACATTTGTTACAATTGATGATAGCACATTTTTATAATTGTGCGATTAACTATAGTCCATGGTTTATCTTAGGGTTCACTATTTGTGTTGCATGGCTTTAAAAAAAAATTTATTCTATTACCATATAAATAACCTAACATTTCCCCTTTTAACCACATTCAGATATATATTTCAGTGCTATTAGTTATATCACAATGTAATGCTACCATCACCACCATTCATTTTCGGCATTCCAAATAGGAATCCTAGCTTTCCATTCCCTATCCCCGCCCCACCCTGGAGCCTATAGTCTAGATTATGACTCTATGAGTTTGCTTATTCTAGTTAATTCATAGCAGTGAGATGATACAATATTTGTCCTTTTGTGTCTTGCTTATTTTACTCAACCTGATGTCTTCAAGGTTCATCCATGTTTTGTTGCATGTATCAGAACATCATTCCTTTTTATGGCTGAATAATATTCCATTATCATATACCACATTTTGCTTATATAGTCATCAGTTGATGGACACTGGCATTGCTTCCATCTTTTGGCAGTTGTGAATAATGCTGCTATGAATATTGTTGTGTAAATATCTGTTTGAGTCCCTGATTTCAATTCTTTTGGGTATATACCTAGTAGTGTGATTGCCAGGTTATATAGTAATTCCTATATTTAGCTTTCTGAGGAACTTCCACACTGTATCCCACAGTGGCTGCACCATTTTGCATTCCCACCAGCAATGGATGAGTGTTCCTATTTCTCCACATTCTCTCCAACACTTGCAATTTTCTTTTTCTTTTTTTTTTTTAATAAATATACAGCAGCCATTCTGTTGGTTGAGAAACCTCTCCTTTTTTAAATCTACAAAATTGTGATCAATTTAGATTTTTTTTCATATCCATAGTTTATTTTAAAAAATTATTAAAAACTAATCATATGAATATTTATTATCCTTAAAAAGTTTGTTTCCCATGTTGGAGGAAAATACATTAGCAACATCTTCCAGACACCATCTTTATAAAAGTCAAACTTCTAGATGCTGAAATGCACGATAGTAGATCCTATTGTTTACACTTTTAATCACAGGATTGGATATCATTCTCCTTACTTTTCCCCAAATGTGGCAGTTATTATTCTTAAATAAACGGCATTCAATGTTTCACCACCACAGATCCTTAAACAGGAGCAAATTTACTGACAGAGGAAGCTGCCTCTGTCAGGCGTGATCAATTTAGATTTTGAACACATAACTTTATCAGTCAGGAAAAGATAAATTTGTGATGGTCTCCATTAGGTTTTGCAACTCAATTATGCTTATCAATGTTATTCAGAAGCTCCACAGGTAGATGGCCCAAGAAGTTGCCTGGTATCAGCAGTTTTAACCAGATTATGTTGAAGAAAGAGGTCACCACAGCATTTCCAACATATCGATGCACCAGAGGCTGAATATAGGCACCATGTGACCAAGTATAAGTTTTCTTAAAGAGGGCTTGTTTTTCGGCTGAAGGTGGAATAAGAATGATGGGAAAGAGCTATTGCTAATTAGAAAAGCAGTTGAATCATCAGTCTTGAAATCCATCATCATGCTTCTCCAAGGTTGCTGTAGCTGCTTTCTCTTACAGACTAAATAAATGCTTCTTGGCACAATCAGGAAAGAATGACCCTTTTCTTATTTGCTAATTCTGGGTTGGTGCTATGGTTATCATGCAGCTAAAGTTGTGGTTGCTAAACACATAATGCCCTTGGACTTCTGCTCCTGTGGCAGATGTTGCTAATTGACTATTGCACTCTTTCCTGCTGAGCCAGAACCAGCCTCAGGCTCCTCAAATCGAGACCAGAGCCTCACTGTCCAAAATGTGGTTAATAAGTTAGAATATATTAAAATTCCAGTGGGTGGACTTTTTTAAAGACAGTTTCACTATGTGTATAAGGTGGGATGATGGCAGATGACTCAACAAAATTATTCTTCACAGAATTACTGAGAGCAGAAAGAGGCAGCCATATCCTTTGTTGGCTCTCCGTGAGTGGTAGTCACACTGCCTTGAGTATTTTTTGGGAACTGGGTGTGTAGCAAAGATCTGAAATTTAGGAGGATCCTAGGTAGTTTGTGGGAACTAGTGGAAGGGTGTTGGAATTTGTCCTTGGACTAGCTCCTAGGTATGAAGATGACAAGAAGGGACCTGGTAGTCATTTTCTGAGAGATGGGAAGGAAGTCTGCTAAAGCCCCCTATTATTTTTTTGCCAGTCCACACAGGACTAGAGGGCAGTTTACTGCAGAGGGGGGATTGTGGGGTTCTTTTCCTCTTATTTGGGATTGATTGGTACGCTTAGGATCACAGACCTGTGCTTTGGAAACCAACTATTTTTAAACAATTTTCATGTCTGTAATTATTTCTTTTTTTTCTCTCTTAGATTTTAATAAAGTTCTCTGTGAAAATGTCAGGCTCTCTTGGGAAAGACATGTTTGTTCATTCTTAGGTCACAATTTTAAAGAGAGAAACATAGAAGCCTCTTCTGTGGGAGTAGTTAGATTCAAAGCAAGAAAATTTCAAGGAGAAATGAAAAAAAAAATCCTGTCTTGGTTATTGAGAATTTTTGCTTCTGTAATCTGACCTTGTACCTGTTTTTGATTTCAGGAATCTTCACACCAAACACTCATGGGGGATGATCAAATTCTGTGTGGTTCAAGTGTTCTTTTTGGGAGAAGAAATAAAAGTAAGGGAAATGCTTGCTTCCCTCCTGCCATTATAGTAGGAGCATTCGGGATAGCCAATCAATTTCCTGAAGTTGCGGTGGCCTCCTCTTAGGATCCCATCTTTGTCTGCAAGAACTGAAGGAAACTTTGATAATGGAAAATGGTAGGCAGAGGAAGGAATCTTCCCCTGTCTGGGTACAGTCCCAGTCCTAAATACTAAATGAGGACAGAAAACACCTGGAAACCACGTTCACATCCCTATGTTCCATCTCCCTGGCAAACACTGCTGATTTGTCCTAGTACTTTCCTGCTGACCTTAGACCAAGCTTCATAGTTCTCAACTTAGCACTCAGTACAGCCACCATCAGTCAATAAGATTTGATATGCAGGGGAAACATAATTATCATTCCTGAAATAGAATGCTCCTCTCTTAGTTTTTGAAAGGGCAGAAACCATGCCTTTGCCTTTTTTGTGCCAGCCATAGCATCTAGTAGAGATGAGGCACAGTGAATGGCTGTGGATGGGATTGAAGCTGGGAGGGTGCAGAGGATGCCTTTGCAATGGCCTCCTCAAGCCAATCTCAGTCAGCTCACAGAGAGCTGTGAGAATGTCCCTCAGACCCTGACAGTCAAATTTTGGTTGGTTCCTAAGAGAGACTTCACTGTTGCCCATTGTGTCTGTATCATTCTCAAGTTCATAGTTTAAGAGATACCATGGAACACATTTCTTTTCAAGAAATGTTATTTGAAAATATCGGTACTTTGTAATCATTAAGAAATTGTTTTCTACTTCCCAGCCCTTAGGCTTGTCCACATTTATACCCTAATGCTAAGCAAAGATCATTCATATAATCTGGTGCTCACTGAAGTTAATTTATGCGATGGATTGCGAAGTCTTTGAAAGACTCAGAATACTGTTGGACGAATATCTTTTTTTCCCCCTGAGGACAAAACGAGAGGAAAGTGAATTAGCTGCAGTGAGATGTATTTAAGTTAAATGAAAGAAGAATTCCTTGCTAGGGAGAGTGGATGAAAATTGGAAAGGGTTTCTGTTTTAGTTTGCTAATGCTTCACTGGAGGATGGCCAAGGGCATCCATAAAACTGTTAGCTGGGAAGGCACGTGGCTGGCGTCTGCTCCAAAGTTCTGGTTTCAAAATGGCTTTCTCTCTAGCAAGCTTGCTCCTCTTCAAAACATCACTCACAGCTGCACTGAGTTTCTTCTCTTTGAGTCAGCTCATTTATATGGCTCCACTGATCAAGGCCCACCTTGAATGGGTGGGGTCTTGCCTCCATAGGAATATCTCATCAGAGTCATCACCCACAGCTGGGTGGGGCACATTCCAAGCAAATCTAATCAGCACCAAAACGTCTGCCCCACAAGACTACATCAAAGATAATGGCATTTGGGGGACACAATACATTCAAACTGGCACATTCCACCCCCTGGACCCCAAAATTGTCTTTCTAAGTACAAAATACATTTGTCCCATCACAGTATCACGAAAACTTAAATCATTTCAGTAACAAAAGTTAAGTACAAGATCCTATCAAAATCAATTACAGGTGTGGTGGGTCCTAAGGCATAATTCTCCTTTAGCTTTGGATCTGTGGACTTAGAACAAGTTATATGCTTCCAATATACAAAGGAGGGACATTCATAGGCTAAACATTCCCATTGTCATAAGGAATAAGAGTAAGGAAAACAGGGTTAACAGGACCAAAACAGTTCCTAAAACCCGCAGGACAAACTCCATTAGATTTCAAAGTCTGAGAGTCATTTACAGAACAATGTTGCATCCTTGGGGCTTGAGAGAGTGGGAGTCTAACCCTTCCTAAGGGCCTTTGTGGCAGCCCTTTCCTCTCCAAGCACTTGGGTGAGTGCTCCAACACATCCACACATTGGGGAGACCACCTTCTCGGCCCCTCCCTCCTCAAACATCGGGGCAGCTCCTGGATTCCCTTCCATCTCTGGGGCACATGCTCAACTCCTTCAGAACAGTGGGGTGGCAGCCAGGCTCCCCCCAGTTCCCTGGGAATGTGCTCCACCCTCTTTGGGGCTTGGGGTGGCAAGACATTTCCTGAGCATCGAGGCAGAAGACCGGCCCTCGACCTCCAGGGCAAACTCACCCTTTCCATTCGTGTGGGCCACTCCACTCTTCTAGCCCAAGGCCTCTTGACTCCAGACCTCAACCTCCATGGCTCTGTCTTTGAAGAAATTTTTCCTTCAGTTTGTTCCTTGTCTGTCTCCTCCAGTCCAGACTGGCAACGGCTCTGTCTGTAAAGATCTCGCAAAAATTCTGTTGGCTTCGTATGAAGTATACAGGGTCAAAGCCGTCAGACAATAGGACTTTCCACAAATCCTTTCTGGATAATTCCGTCTCCAATCTTGGCTTGTACTGAAATGGTGGCTGGGTTCCATGTTTGGTTACATCCTCACGTCAGGCTGTAGCTTCTGGGATTCCACCCCCTGGAAGCCTGTAATTTTCCAAGCCATCAGCTTCTGGTTTCTTTGAATCCAAGAGTTCAGTTCTAAGTTTATCTCTCTCCACTCGCATTTTACTATAAGCTGCAAGGAGAAGCCAGGGTACATCCTCCACACGTAGTCTGGAGATCTCCTCAGCTAAGTATTCCAGGTTGTCACTTTCAAATTCTTCCTTCCATCCGACACCAGGACACAATTTTGCCAAATTCTCTGCCACTTTAAAACAAGGATCACCTTTCTTCCAGTTTGCAACAACACATTCATCATTTCTGTTCAAGGCCTTGTCACAAGTATCTTTAGAGTCCATATTTCCACAAACAGTCTCTTCAAAGCAGTTTAGGCCTTTTATATCAAGCTCCTCAGAATTCTTCCAGAATCTTCCCCTTATCCATTTAAAAAGCCATTCCAACATGTTTGGCATTTGCAAACTCAGCAGCAAAATACCCCACTCTCGGTACCAAAATCTGTTTTAGTTTGCTAATGCTTCACTGGAGGATGGCCAAGGGTGTCCATAAAACTTCTGTTAGCTGGGAAGGCATGTGGCTGGCATCTGCTCCAAAGTTCTGGTTTCAGAATGGCTTTCTCTCTAGCAAGCTTGCTCCTCTTCAACTCGCAGCTGCACTGAGTTCCTTCTCTTTGAGTCAGCTCATTTATATGGCTCCACTGATCAAGGCCCACCTTGAATGGGTGGGGTCTTGCCTCCATGGGAATATCTCATCAGAGTCATTACCCACAGCTGGGTGGGGCACATTCCAAGCAAATCTAATCAGCACCAAAACGTCTGCCCCACAAGACTACATCAAAGATAATGGCATTTGGGGGACACAATACATTCAAACTGTCACAGTTTCTGAGCAAAGTTCAGATTTCCATTTGTCTGGGACGGCTTTTAAGTATCTTCTAGCCTGAGGGCCAGAAGAGACTAAATGACCTCCCTAAGTCCCTCCAATCCTGGAGACACAATCTTTCTAGGGAAGAAAGAAACCCTGGAGGGCAAAGACTATTATAAGCAATTACTTATATCACAGAGGATTGTTATTCCATGACTAATGGCTAAATGAGAATGGATTAAGGACTCTCAGGGGCATCTTGAAAAATATAGGTAAAATCTTAAAGGTCAGGGAGTTATATCCATTAAGTGTGGTCTCCTGGAGAGGAGAGAGTGTATTTACAGCACTACTAATATTTTATCAAGAGTTAAGATCCCATTAGTATTTCCATTTGCAAAAACAGGTTTGCCTAGCTCCTGGTACACAAATGTGGTCTCCTTGGCTAATATTATGTATGTGTGTTTTTCTTGACCTTTTATTCCCCTTTCTCATTTTAGTCTCAATTTGTTGGGATATGGTAATGTGGTTTCAAAATATAGCCATTGATCTTTTCTTAATTGACTGTGATTCCTTAACTGAGCAATCCTGTCCAGGATGGGTGATTGACTAGGAGAAGTTGTAATTTCAATTTGTATCTCTCTCTCTCTCTCTCTTGATTTTCTGGTTCCTTGGCTGCCTGAATCAAAACTAGGGAATTGTTTTTAAAGCATATGAGACTGTCCAGCTGCTCATCAAACCCATTTCCTCTTCTTCCTTAGCACACAGCTATACTATCTTGAGCAGACTCTCACAGTTGTATGGCTATATTACTGAGTTCCAGCCTAAAATGTAAGCAGAACCAGTACATCTCATTATTACTCCAACTGTGGTCCATGCTCTAGCAGTGTCAGCATCACCTGGAGCTTGTTGGAAATGCAAATACTTGAGCTGCACCCCAGACTTATGGAATTAGAATCTCTGGGGATGGGACCCAGGAATCTGCATGCTTGCTCTCCAGGTGATTCTGTTGCAAGTTGCAGTGTGAGAACCGTTCATACATACCATGTCTGGATCTGCCCCTTGAAGACTTCCCATGTGGGCTACTTCAGGTTCTTTCCCCTTTCCAGACTTGATGCAGATTGATCACTGCATCCTCATTTGCACAAGAGTTGCTTGTCAATTAGGAATGCCATTTTGGACTCCACAAGAATGAGAAATTAACTGCTGTTGTTTTAAGTCCCTGGAATTTGGGTGTTTATTTTTCACAGTCGTTTGTGCTACCCTAATGGTGGATGGCAAAATGATTTATTCAGGCAACTTGTCTGGATTACTTTTCATGTACAGGATTCTCTCAGTTTGGGATTATATTTTAAGTCAGTTATTAGAATTTACTGGTTAGTGCACAGGGGAAGGCCCCCATTCCTTACTCCATTCTTTTCCTCTCTTCTAAGTATTAAAATATCCAACTGCAATTATGGATTTCTCTATTTCCTTTTCAGGTATGTTAAATTTTGAACAATTTAACATTCAAATAGGTATATAGGAGATCATGCGGCAGGCCAGATGTTGGGGAATGAAGCACTACTGGACTGGCCAGTGTCTGAATCCTGGTTTTGCCACTTTCTAGATGTGTGACTCTGGGCAAATTTTGTAAAATCCCTGAGTCTTGCCTTTCCATTCCTAAAATCAGATGAAGTGAACAAGACAGACATGGCCCCAGCCCTTAGGAAGCTTACTGTCTAGGGGAAAGAGAGAGAGAGAGAGAAAAAAAAAAAAAGCAAATAAAGCCAATAATTCATTACAAATTATTTTTATTGCTGAGAGAAAGGTTGCTGAGAGACAAAAATAATCATCAGTAGATTTTAGATAAAGTGGAAAGATATGGCCATGTAATGGTGCCTGGTTGTCTGGTCAAGCAAGCACTGGCCTGTCTGTTGCTGTGAGGACATTTTTGTGAACAAATCATCAGTAAGTTGGTTGCATCTGACTGATTACATCTGCAGTTGGCTAAGGGGAGTGTCTTCCACAATAAAAGACTTTTAATCTAATCAGTTGAAGGCTTTTAAAGGGGAGGCAATGACTTCAGCAGTAAGAAGAGAGAACTTCAGTCTCTACTTCAGCCAGCCAGCCTCTCCTAGGGAATTCATCAAAGGACTTCATTGGAGTTGCCAGCTTGCAGCCTGTCCTACAGAATTTGCATTCATGCATCCCCACACTTGCATGAGACACTTTTATAAAATCTCATACTTACAGATATCTTATTGTTTCCGTTTCCCTAGAGAGCCCTGACTAATACAGCTTTGGTACTGGGAGTGGTTCTTGAGAAATGGAATCTTAAAAATAGGTTTTTACGATTCTTTTCTACTCTGATTAGATTCAAAGGCACTGATGACTCTATTTCCAGTAATCAAGATGGCACTGACAGTCCATGGCATGAGTTGGCAATAGAGATATGCAAAATATCCCCAGTTGATTTTGCTAATCATATGCTTATGTGAGGCAAGGTTGTGGGTGACAGTGTTTTAATACCTTAACAGAGTTTTTTGGAGCTAAGAGGTATCATGATATTGGCTGGTTATTCCTAGACACTCTTTATACAGTTATAAAAAAATAGGGATGAGGTGAAGGCTTCACATTTGCAACTTCAGCACTGTATGAAAGATGTAAAAGTTTCTATGTGTGCCTTGAAAGAAAATCTTATTTCCTGTGGCTGCAGACTTGAGATTTCTGAAAACTAGACCCAGAGTCTCATTGGGCAAGTAGCAGGTTTACAATGTAAACCAAATTCTCAACCTTGCAGGGTGTCTGCTATTAAAGTGAGGGCATTGATTGGAAAGGAATGGGATCCTGAAAATTGGGATGGGGACATTTGGGTAGATAATGATGGCAGTGGGGACATTGAAACCTTAGATTCTGTTGAGTCTTTGCTGGATAAACCTTAATGGTCTGCCCTGAGGAGATAGCTGCCCCACCTCCAACCTGTCCTGAAGAAACAGCCACCAAATCTCCAGTCTGCTGTGAGGAGACAGCTACCTGACCTCCAGCCTACCTTGAGGAAACAGCTTCCCAATCTGCAGTCTGCCCTGAGGAGTCTGTCATCCAACCTTCACCTGAAGAGATTAACCCTTCAGTGCCACCTCCCGTGTAACCTGTCCTTGTTTTAATGTGGCAGAGAATTTGGCAAAATTGAGTCCTGGTATTGAATGGAAGACAGAATTTGAAAACAATGAGCTGGGATACTTAGCTGATGAAATTTTCAAATTAAATGTGGAAAATACAGCCTGGCTTTTCTTGCGGCTTATTGTAAAATGTTAGAGGAAATGGGTAGGCTAAGAACTGAACTCTTGGGTACAAAGAAACTAGAAATTGATGATCTGGAAAATTCTGGGATTCCAGAAAGTGAGACCCCAGAAGATAGTGCCCCATGAGGATTTAACCAAACCTGGAACCAGACATCCATTTCAGGATGAGCCAGGCTTGGAGATAGAGTTATCCAGAACAGATTTGTGGAAAGTCCTGTTGATGATGGTTGGGATCCCTGTATGCTGCATGCCAAATCAACAAGTTTGTGTGCGTGTGTGTGCGATCTGTATAAATGGAACCACTGCTAGCCTGGACAAAAAAGAGACAGATCAAAGGAAAAATGACTTCAAAGACAGAACCGTGGAAGCTAAGGTCTGGAGCTAAGATATCTCAGGCCAGGAGAGCAGAAACACCCATGAACATGGACAGAGTGAATTTGTCTCAGAGTTTGCAGATGGTAAGCCTTCTGCCCTGTTGTTCAGGAAGAATGTTACCATCCCAGGGCTCTCAGTTGTCTAGAGAATTGAGGGGACCTTGGCCACCCCATTGTTTGGGAAAATTATTGCCGCCCCAGGACTCAGAGAGGGTGGAGCACATTCCCTGGGGGTTGGGGAGAACTCTGGCTACCATCCCATTGTTCTAAGGGGGTGGGAGTAAACCCTGGAGATGACAGAGAGCCTGGATGCCACCCTGATGCTTGAAGAGGCTGGAGCTGAGAACAAGGTGGTCTCCCCAAAGTTTAGAAATATTGCTACCCTCATCCCAGTGTTTGGACAGAGCAGGGCTGCTGCATAAGCCCTTGGAGAGGGTGGGACTACTGCTCTTTCAAGCCCCAAGGATAAAACATCTTTCTGTAGATGATTCTTCAGACTTTGAAATCTAATGGAATTTGCCCTACAGATTTTCAAAACTGCTTGGGATATTTATCTGTTTTCCTTCCAATTTCTCCCTATGGAAATGGGAATGTCTATCCTTTGACTGTCCCTCCTCTGCATATTGGAAACAGATAGCTTGTTCCAAGTTTCCTCTGCTTACCTGAGTGACATAAATAGGGGAGGAGAGAATAGCTGCTTCAAACTATTTCCTCATTTGTATACTGGAAACAGATAGCTTGTGTGTGATCTCTCCTTGGATGGTAACGATCAAGGTAGTAATTGGTGAAAAGAATGGCACGACCCACTGCCAACACCCCTGCCAGCCCGTCTCCCACTCCCCTCCTGACAGGTGAGTGGAGTCCTTGGGAACACCTGGGTGGAAAAACAGCATGGCTGATCTCCTCAACCTTCTCTTCATCCTTCGTCTCCTTTTTTCCTTCCTGAATAAGTCTATTCCAAGAGTCTATTCCCCAAGTTCCATGATCTTTAAGTGGTTCTTGTAACAAGGAGCTTACAGAGAACATTTTGCAATAGAACAGGCCCCTTAAAGTGATTCAGAAACAACTTCTTTCATCTCAGGACATAACTGTACTGTCATTTAGATGAAAACTCACTGTAATTTTGAAAATATTAAATGTGACTAGAAGGTAAGATTCAAACTTGGGGCATAAAGTTTCACCAGGACATCTTGGTGGGAAAAAAGCAAAAACAAAAAATCCACAATGATGCAGTCAAAGAAGACAAGGAAAAAGGAGACAGCAAAGATTTCACAAGGACAACTTTTGTCTGCAGTTCCTTTAATGGACTTTAAGCTGAGAGTCAGAGAAAGCCTTGTGTGTGGCTGGTGGCTGGGGGCTCCTGGTGATCCTTTCCCCAAAGAAGGGGCAATTGCAACACTCAGCTGATGACTGAAGGCCTCTCAGAGTTGAATGAGGACACGATCCTTTCTTTTGTGGTTCTTTTCAGAGTATGTTGCTATTTGCACATTTGCCACAGGTACTAGAGAAATTACTCCTTTCTTTTGCTATACTACAGCCTCTTTGTTCAGACATTTATCATGGTATTTGGCACTTGGCACTGCAGTATCTGTCTCCTGTTTTAGTTCTCCCATTAAATCTATGCTTCATAGAGAGAAGGAGCCTCTGTTTTGTTTGTCTAACATCACCAGATGCTCAATAAATATTTGCTGAAGGAATGAATAAATAAATTCATGAATGAAAAAGTCAATACATATATATCATGTTGAACATAATTTTGGCATTTAAAAGAACACAGCCCATGCTGTTCCAAACAACCAAAACTAAAACTGAAACCACAACTAAAACTGAAACATTTCTAACATTTTCACAGTTCCCATTTCACAATTCTTTATAATAGTTCATCAATGCCTCCTGTTCTGGCCGCAGCAGTTAAAACTGCTGCATATCTGTAACAACAACAACAACAAACAGTTGCATGGATCAAAATAGACAATTAGAAACCAACAAAATCAATGGACTCTGTTTTCACATTCACATCTAAGGATCAAAATTGTGTGCCCTCATGCACCAAATCTCTCACCTAGTCCATGAAGACTGTATTGTCCCATATTTTATGTCTTGTCTATTGCCCAATGTTCCTGGCCCATGCACCAGAAGTTAATGGTTCCCTGAAGTGAATATGCCTCCCCCCTCCTCCCTAAATAGAGGTCTATCCTGCATAGGATCCTGCCATGGTCAGACTCAGGGCAGGAAGGAGCAGATGAGAGTATATGATTCTCAAGGGTTCTCTATCACAAGGAGGGCTTTGGTTGGGATACTCGGATCTGCCTGACCAGTTTCTTCTCCTATTCCAGTTTGCTAATGCTACTATTAAGCAAAATACCAGAAATGGATTGGCTTTTATAAATGGGGTTTATTTGGTTACACAGTTACAGTCTTAGGGCCATAAAGCGTTCGAGGAAAGGCATCAACAAAGTACCTTCACTGAAGGATGGCTATTGGCATCTGGAAAACCTCTGTTAGCTCAAAAGGCACATGGCTGGCATCTGCTTGCTCCCAGTTTGTGTTTCAAAATGGCATTCTCCAAAATGTTGTTCTTGGGGTGTTTTGTCCTCTCTTAGCTGCAACTCCTCTTCAAAATGTCACTCTCAGTTGCTCTCCAAAATGTCACTCTTAGCTGCTCTTAGGACTTTCTGTCTGTGAACTCCTTTATACAATTCCAGTGATCCAATTAATACCCACCCTGAATGGGTGGGGTAACACATCCATGGAAAATATCCAATCAAACGTTTCACTCACTGTTGATTGAGTCACATCTCCATGGAAACAATCAAAGGATTCCAATCTAATCAACACTAATATGTCTGCCTCCACAAGATTGCATCAAAGATAATGGCATTTTGGGGGACATAATACATCCAAACTGGCACACCTCCCAAACTCAGCATCAGATAAGTCATTCTGTTCCCCTCTCTACCAACCTGAATTGAATGGATGTGGGGGTTGGAGTTCTTTCCAACCTGGAAGGAAACATGAGGAATGGGGTTCTGTTCTAGTTTGCTAATGCTGCTGGAATGCAAAATGCCAGAAATGGATTGGCTTTTATAATCCATATGAAAGGGGGTTTATTTGGTTCCACAGTTACAGTCTTAAGGCCATAAAGTGTCTATCAACAAAGTATACCTTCACCGGAGGATGGCCAATGGTGTCTGGAAAACCTCTGTTAGCTGGGAAGGCACGTGGCTGGCATCTGCTCCAAGTTCTGATTCCAAAATGACTTTCTCCAAGGATGTTCCTCTCTAGGCCATAGCTCCTCTTCAAAATGTCACTCTTGGTTACTCTTGGGGCATTTGTCCTCTCTTAGCTTCTCTGGAGCAAGAGTCTGCTTTCAACGGCCATCTTCAAACTGTCTCTCATCTGCAGCTACTCTCTCAGCTTCTTCAAAGTGTCCCTCTTGGCTGTAGCTCCTCTTTGAAATGTCACTCTCAGCTGCACTGAGTTCCTTCTGTTTGTTAGCTCATTTATATGGCTCCAGTGATTTAATTTAGAACCACCCTGAATGGGTGGGGTAACACCTCCTTGGAAATTATCCAATCAGAGTCATCACCCACAGTTGAGTGGGGCACATCTCCACAGAAACTCTCAAAGAATTACAGTCTAATCAACACTGATACATCTGCCCCACAAGATTACATCAAAGATAATGGCATTTTGGGGGACATAAAACATTCAAACCGGCACAGGTAAAAATATTCCTCTTTACATTTTCTAACAGAGCTCCATTTTTTTCAGGTACTTATCCTTCTCCATGGCCTCTTCCTCCCACTGCCTCAGGGGATGCTCGTCTCAGCCCTAGCTGCAGCTCAGGGTGGGGTATTAGTTTAGTTTCAGCCAATCATGTTGGTGCTATTCTAGTTGGCCAGGACTGGTTTAGTCAGTGTCCGGTTGATGAAGATAATCCTCCATTCCCCATGGCCACTGAAAGGGTTCAACCCTGCTTGATATGCATTTCCAATGGATATATATATCATGGGAAACATGATGTATCCTAATTTTTCCATTGCCATGTTAATATAATAATTTTGTTAGCTCATGCCACACTTGTAGAAAATGAGTACCCCTGTATAACTTTTACAGTTATTGAATGGGATTACTTTCTCCACATTAGTGCCTGAGATTTTTTGGAACTCTGTTTTGAACTCATGATTTTGAACTGACTTGTTAAATTTCAGGTGCGGTAATCTTTCTCCAACTTCAAAATACACTAAAATAGACTGAAAATCTACTTCTGTACACCTGTTTGGTAACTGTTGGAATTTTGGTTCCAGAGAAACAAAATGGCCTGGATTGTGAATCATTTCTGCTGGGGATAATTAGAAAGAGAGGAAATTGAGAGTTGGGAATAGAAAAGGGAGGTAGAACAGATGGCAGAGGAAGGAAAGAGATTTTTGCAATGAATCCTTAGGGAAGACAAAGGAAGATGAAGCAAAGGAAGCTTAGAAGGGTATTCAGGTGACATCTGTGAGGGGGAGTCGAGGCAAATGGAGCTGAGATGTGAGAGAATGGATTTGACAGGCATGCGACTTGGGGAGGTGGTAGGAAGCTTCTTCTGAGTCATGCAATCAGGCGGGCATTGATCATTTGAATGAGGAACCAGACAGAGAAAAAAACAAGTAAAATTTACAAGCATGTCATTGAAATTTAAAGAAACTCTCAAAAGTTTCAAGCAAGAAGGGTAAATGGGAATTAATATTCCAGTATCCATTTTTACTGATTTAAGATAATTATAATGTCTTTATTCTTTTATTTTAGAGAATGTAAACTATATTTCAAAGGGTTTTCCTAGGTTAAATTCTGATTTCTGTAGCTCAAATTTGATTTTTTTATATAACCTTAAGTTTCCAACCTCAAAGTCTCTGATTATGGGGGTTTTCTGAGCTTTAGTTCTGAGTTTGATGAGGGATGATAAAATTTACATTTATCTCTACTAAATTTCATCTGTTTAGCGTTCCCAAAAGGCAGATGGACAGATCTGATCACTTAAAATGAAAGCTTCTGCATAGAAAACAATGCAACATAAACAGTAAAATAGCAAACAGTAGACTAGGAAAGAATATTTGAAACACACATGACAAGCAAGGGTTACTATCCCTAATCTATTAAAAGGTTCTTTCAAATTGACAAGGAGAAGACATAGGACTCCACTGAAAATTGAGCAAACGCATGAATGAGCAACTCACACAAGAGTAATGATACATGGTCAGTAAACTCATGAAAAGCTGCTTAGCTTCTCTAGTCATCGTGGAAATGCAAAATATGAGATAACCATATTGGCCAGCAGAGTGCCAAAAATCTGACAAGTTGGTAACAACTGGTGCTGATGAAGATGTGGGCAAATGGGTCCTATCATATATTCCTGGTGGGACTATGAGTGGCTGTAAACCTTTAGAAAGGTCTTTATTGAAAAACAAGCATATACTTTGACCCAGAAATCTCCCTTTTGGCAATTCATCCACAGAAACAAAAGTAAACAGTAACTAAGTATATGGGTCCAAAGATGTTTATTGCAACATTAGACAGTAGATGAATGAGTTATGGAATGTCCATACTATGGAACCTCAGTCAGTTATTAAAAGTAATGATGCTGTTCCTTGAACATATTTTGCATGATGTTGCTTGACTGCTCTTTGTCCAGATATTTGCATGGCTCACTCCCTCTCTTCCTTCAAGTCTTTTCTCAAATATTACCCTGTTAGAGTGGACTTTCCTGTCTACTTTATCTAAAATTATGGCCTTCACACTCCATCCCTTAACCGTGTTTTACTTTTCTTAATAATATTCATAAGTCCTTGATTTTATGGCATGTATCCATGTTTGCTGGTTGTCTTCCTATGAGAAGGAAAGTTCCATGAGGACAAAAACTTAGAAATTTGGTTTCCTGATGTATCCCCAATGCTTAGTGTTTGACAGGCTCTTAATAATTTTATTTTTCCATGAATAAATCTAATCTATACCTTTGGTTTAGAAAAAATGCTTCCTTTCCTCTCCTTCCACTGTGTGGTTTTTGAGAGTAACTCCAATGAACTTCCTTCATGCTAATCTCCCTCTCCAAGTTTGCTTTCCTGGGAACCTGACCCAGAATAGCATGTACACATGCATATTGAGGAATTGTCTTTTTTAAAAAAAGAAACGTGATAATTTACATTTCTTTGCATCTATTCACTAATCTGAAGGACCATTTCAGCTCCAGAAATGGAGTTCTCATAGCGTTAGCTGAGAACTTTATTGAGGCCGCATCGCAAACCAATTTCTTCCTCTGCCTGATACTGTTTCCTTCCCTTCCTTTCCATGTGTTGGTTTCTCTAGAGTAATGTATACCTTTATTCCATATCCATTCTATCCATTTGCTTTGGAGGAATCAACAGGCAGATGTTTTATTCCATTATCAGCTCCCTGGCCTCTACCTACGAATAATCATCACAAGTCACACCAACCCTATTTCCTCATTCCAGCTTAATCCTTGCAAAGGATTCCTTTCTTTCATGGAACTAGGCTCAGTGGCTATGGAAAAACTGAGGCATTTATCTGAAGCTATCTGAACATATGCAATTACATTGAATTTCTCCTCTTCTGATTTTCCTCCTCTTTCTCCCTGATGAGGGAGTCCTAGATAAAATTTGAAACTGCTGGAATGTAGGGAGAAAATAAAATGTGGACAGAGACTGGGAATGGAGGAGGGTGCTGAAGGAAAGCCAAAGCCACATGCAGCAGGCCCTTAAAGCAGGCTGTACCGCTCTTTCCCTATTAATAAACACTCCCACCAGATGATGAAAGTTATTATCTGTGACCTCCGTTATTGACCACATCTTGCGGAACTCTGGACAGTAATGTTTCAGCTCACAGAGCCTGGTGCGGAGGGAGATGAATAATTTGGCTTAAGTTTTCCTGACTCTGATATTTTCCTGTCCATATTCTTATTTATTTATTTTTTTAAATTAAAACATGCTAAGAAGCTGAGTCACGTGTTCTGCCAGTACTTGGCAGTACCTGACTATCCAGCTAAGACAGTGAGGCAGAAAGGTTGAAGGATGGAAAGATATTAATAGATTAGTGTAGCAGCTATTAGCATGTGTGGCTATTATACAATCAGACTGCTGTCTTGCAAATGACATCAATGCTGTATTTACACTTCTGAGTAGAGTGCTGCTTCAGCATATTGTTTAATTAGTACACTACCCGGGGCTAGGGCAGATAAATCTCCTCAAATATGCTGACTGTGTAGAGTAATCATGATTAATTAGCACATAAGATTGGCCTAAAATGAGAGGATTTGAAGTGAATCTTGCTTTGTTTGTCTCTTGTTGGATAAGCAGCCAGGAAGCTTCCAGCTGAGGCAACCTTTAGCACAGTGTCTACTAGCTCATGCTAATAGGCAGCGTGGTGTTAGGTGACCAAGAGATGATAAATAGACAGCTGCTAATAGCCTTTCAATTACCCTGGTAAAGCTGCTACTTAGAGACCTGAAGAGTATTAGATCGAGGCACTGCTAGGCTAATGGGCAAGGTGTCTATGGAGAGTGCTTGGCTCCTGGATGTCGAGGACCTAAAGTTGTTCTAATGTTTGACTACCACTTGGTAGCACTGAAGTTACTGTGTTAATTTTTAGGTGCCTGCCTGAAGGCGACCTGCTGTATGTCTCCTGAGGATTGGTGGAATTGTTGTTAGATTGGATTATTTTTATAAATATTTCTGCAGGCCGCCATGTCTTGGGAATTGCCTGACTGTAATAGTATGAGCTGAACCTACACTAGGTGCAGCTGTGTGGCTAGTGCCTTATCAAGCTTTGTTTCTCTGTGTCCTTCTCTGCATTATTCATTCATCTCAGCGAGTCAGGCTATAGCCAAACATTGTCTGTTGCAGTTATTGTCTGTACTGTCTAGGTGTGCTGTAAATATGACTATGAAAAAGATGTAGTCCCAGTCATTGGCAGCTTCAAAGGTGACTTTGGAGAAAGTTCTTATTTTTCCTATAATTCCCAACCCTCACCTAAAGCCATCCAAAGTGAACATAGAGGAGAGGTAAAAAAGGGAGTTTGCAATGCAAGCAGCTTCAAGCCATCCCCCAATATATATATAAAACTGAAGTAAAGCCAGTTTTTTTCTACCCAAATGGAAATTCAAGTTAAATCCCCAGCCTCTCCTTCCAAACAGATTACCACTCCCTAATGTACCCTAAGTGAAAATTCAGAGGCCTCCACTGGGTCCTGCTCCATCTACAGATGACAGACTGGTGGAAGCGGTAGGTGAATTCCCAAATAGCCTTGGAGAAGAGCAGAATGTGGAAAGGACTCTAATTTACATTATCAGTTAAGTGCTGTGGGAGAAGAGAGAGTGGGTAAAGAGTTTTGACTTTTGTAATAGATAAGAGTGGTTGTATCTATTGATCCAAAGTATAGTTTCCTTCTGGATCAAGAAAAGGGATATATAATAGAAGACTGCATTTTGCTGACTCAATAGGAGAGCAGCACGGAAACTCACAGAAAGAAGTTAGTTTTAACTAGGCTTCAAGGAACCCGAGCTGCATTTCATATTAGAGCACACAAGGAAGGGCTCAGCGTCTGGGTAAGGTTAAACCAGCAGTGAAGAACTTAAGCCGCAGGTTGAGGCTGTGGACTCATTAGCTATGAACTAAAGCCTGAAAACTAAGCTGCCTGTGCTCGGTTTGAAGCCTGGGCTTGTGCCAGTGAACTAATAGCCTCTCGCCACGCCTCTGTCAAGAAGGGCCTCTCCCTTGGTGAAAATGGGGGATTATGCCCCTGGGAGGTTATAGAGCTTCTCTAAGGCAGGAAGTAAATCAATACTGATGCTGGTAACAGAATCTCATAATTCTGCCTACTTGTAGCAGTGAGGGGCGTGCACACACACACACACACAAACACACACACATACAAACACACACAATATGCAAGAGTTCTTCAGCCTTCCTCTGGCTTCCAGAGCACTTTGTGTGTTCATTACCCCATTGTGCCCTTTACTGAATCTGTTTGTGTCCCCTCCATCGGTTCCTGGTCTGTGAGCACCACAGGAGCAAGAAAAGCAAGTCCTCACTTTGCACATGACCATGCACAGAGAGCTGGAGCTGCCTGCTCAATGTCTTACATGTTAAAGGATTAAGGTGATATTGACAAGAAGTGACAAGTCCATCTCTAGGATAGATGGATGTAGATATAGGGAGTTATAGAGGAATACAAATATCTTACAAAGCTTACGTGATACTGAGTCATCCTGTAAATCCCCTTCAGATTCAAAGAAGGTCCCGTGGCTGTTCCATGTTTGGTCACCTATTAAGTTTGGGTTCACTAATAGATGGTATTTCACAATAGAAACAATCTTGTGGCAATGTCACTTTAATTACCAAGTTTTTAATATATGTTTAATATAATATTATCATCAAAGAAAAGAGACATGCTATAGAGCACTGTTCTAATTATCAGGTAATATTTCCTGAGGATACATCTGGTTATCTATAGCTACATAACAAACCACCCCAAAGCTTATTCACTTAAAACAAAAATTTATTATTATTTATTTTTGTGTGTGTGCATGTGTGGATGGGCTGGACTCGGAAAGTTTTTGTTTGGGGTCTCTCTTGAGGTTACAGTCAGATGTCACTGGGGACTGTAACTCAGCTGGGTTAGGTGCCCCACAGGACTTCTTCAGTCACATGTCTCGTGCCTGTGCAGTGATGGCTGGAAGGACTGGAGGTGGGTTGGGCATTTCTCTTTCCACGTGGCCTCTTCACATGGTTACCTAGGGCTTCCTCAGATCATGGCGGCCTCAAGGTAGTCCTACTTCTTACATGGCAGCTGGTTTCCCCAAAGTGAGTATTCCAAGAGAACAAGGTAGAAACTTTAAGGTTTCTTTGACACAGTCTTGGAATTCCCTGCTGCCACAATATTCTGGTTATAGTTGAGTCACAGGGAAGACCTGATTCAAGATGAGGGAACTGCTTAGGGCATGAATGTCCATTGGGAGGTCCCTCTTTGGATACCAGCTAACTGGACCATTGCAAGAGCATCATAACCAGTCAGTTTCTTGTTTGGCATCAACATAATGACTCTAATCCATTGTTTACTTTGCATCTAGATTGGTCTTCCCAAAGCATCCCAATGACCATGTAACTCAAAAACTTCTATCCAGATCCTATAGGACCTAGAGCAGCAGTTTTCAGTCTCAGCTTCATGAATCACTAATAAGAGGCAAAATCTGTATGTTGTACAATTCCCTCCTCATAATAGTTAAAGAACAGAAGTTTGGAGGTTTTGTGAATTCTATAATTTAAAAGATGCTGAGCATAGTGCTTTGGAAATGGCTTATATTTAACAGATATTTGCTTAATGACTAATGGAGTTATTGGAATATAATTTTCTGGAGGTTTTCCAAGTAGAAGAGACTTGACTTTGTTTTGCCCTTCCCTAATTAATGACTGCCTTACCTGAAGGCAGAGGCTGTGCTAGGTTTGGAGCTAAACTTCTTATTTTGTGAATTTTAAAAAACACTGATTAAACTATATTAATGTCAAACACCATGCCTGGTACATATTTGTGATTTAAAAAATATTTAGCCATCAAATGAATCATGGAGTCTGAAACCTACAACTGCTGGATCTGGCAGGCTGGCTAGTGTCTTCATTAAGAAAAACACTCTAAATTCATGGAAACTTATTCTTGATGCCATAGCACCTGCTAAGCTACATGCTTTCGAAAACCATCTCTGTTCAACTTCTCCTTGAAGTATATGACATGCCAACTTGACTTCCACTTCTTGTGAGGTCCCTTCCCAACCCTCATCCATACACAGGTCTGAGTGACACAGAATTGTGTGTGTGGCAGGACCTGGGAGGAAAGCAGTGGGGGTTAAAGAATGAGAAGTACAGGGTATGCTTGATAAAAATGCCCACTTTTTCTCTTGTTTTACTTTTCCAGGTTCCTATTTCAGCACCTCATCCTGGCCTAAACTTATTTTTATTCCAACTTCCCAGCCTGCACCATTCTATCTTCAGAAATACTCACAGTCCCACAAACTTAGATTGCAACGTAAGGTATAGTAACTCACACTCGTATGGTACTTTCTTGTTTGCAGGTCACTTTCATGTGTATTATTTTATTTAGTTATCATGGCAATGTTATCTCATTTAATCATACTTGGACATGTTTTATTATTAGTCCCATTTTTTTTTTTTCAGATGAAAATCCAAAGATATAGAGAGATAAAGGCTGAGGGTCACAGGCCAATAGAGAGTGGTGGTGGTTGGAATTAAAGTTTTGTTCAGTGTCAGTTACAGTGCTTTTTTGTAAGTTGCATTATTACATTACATTCAGGGCAAACTAAGGGCAATGAGTTTGGTGGCTTGTTCTCTGATGATAATCTTTCTCTCTCTCTTTCCTCCTGGTTCTGATTCTCTAACTTAGTAAGTCCTGGTTGTGATTTAAGATCTGCTTTTTTTAAATTTTTTTCCCTTACTGATTTTTTCCTTTTAGTGCATCTTCCAATTTCTCTCCGAGAACTGACTGATTTTCTGGATGACTACCCAGGGTGATGGAACTTCCCTCTTGAACCCATCTTCTCCTTTTTCTCCATAGTCATTCTATTTTTTGTCTTAGTTGACGAGCACAACATCATCCAAGCCAGAATCCTCAGAGTCATGTTCAAGTTCACAAGAAGAACTTTATCTTGTTGTGTTGGAAGAGACTGGACTGTGTACCTCCTATGGACCAGGCTCTGTATGAGGCATTTAGACGGCATAATCATGAGATTCAGTGGAACAGATTGTCGGTGTTGCCAGCTCCCATCATGGGGGAGGTGGAATACAAGATAAGCCTGGAAGGAGAGATGGGATTCAAATAGGTGAAAAGGAGAGGTTAGCAAACCAGGGAAAGAGCTATAAAGAAGCTCAGAGTCATATAGCAATTAATAGTTGCATTTCCTGTGCATTCATAGGTTTTGTGATTAATTCTGGTATCAGATAGGGCAAGACTAAGCTGCTGCAACAGAGAGTGGACAATACAATGGTTTAATGATCAAAGACATTTATTTCTCTTTTATGAAAGAGTCCTGACGTGAACATCCAGGTTAGCAGTTGCTACTTTCCAAGTTGTTGCTCTTCCATCCCCTAGGGTACTGCCACACTTTCCCTGGTGCTTGCTGGATTGATGCCACGGCCAGTTTCCAGCCATCTGGAAGGGACGAGGGCACAAAGAAGAGGCACATCCCACCAGTGACCCAGGCCTGACATGGAAAAACTAGGCAGGGAAATGTCTTCTAGCTGGGCAGCCATGTGCACAGATTCAATTTGATTAATTTGTGTGATAGAGAGAATGGACTTGGTAGAGAATCTGCAGTGTCTGCCAGAATCCCAGTTACCTCTGCCACTGCTTTTAGAGACTGTTAGAAGTGACAGTAGGGTTGCTGGGTGTAGGGAGGAGTGGGTGATGGGCAAGGGGTGGAAGGTGCTATGGTGGAATCCAGAGCAGCGGTGTCAACCCCACATGATGCTCCCATTGACTACACTGGACAGAAGTGTCCTCTTCTAGAATCCCACAAAGGGGACTTTGAGCAGTTAGAATGGAATGTTTACAATTAAAATTTTTCTTCCCATAATTCTTCATTAAAACTCTGACTCCTGCTAATGTGTAAATACAGCTAAATGTAACGAGATGAGCATGCAGCAAGAGGACGTTGATGCGATAAACTTTCCCAGAAGCATGTACCCCTCTTAGATTGACAGTTTATTTTTTGTTCCAGAGGCTTGTATGTTTCTGGCTGTGATTTGACTTTGTGTCAGGGAAATGGTTTCTTATCTTGTATGATGGAATTAAATATATCATTATTTTGTGCATGTGGCAAAGCCCCCACAACACCCAGGTGCTCCTCCACCTGAACGTGTCTGAGAACTGCTGGTTTGGGAGACAGGCATTGCCTGCTGCTTTCGTTTGCTCTGAATCATTGCACCGTCTGTCCCTGATGGCTGTTTATGTGGTGTGCTGTGTGAGGGGCCTCCTTGACAAAGATCTATCCTGAGAAACACTACCAGAATCTGTTCACATGCCAGAGAGGATTTACACACACACACACACAGACATGCACACACACCTTTAATGTTTGACGCAATCCAAATGGTGGACGTAGGGTGAGCCTGGGTACCAGATGTTGCGTCCCTACCTTCTTTCCTGAAGCACATGCCAGCTGGTGGCAGTTGAAAGTTTGTGCTTCAGAAGCTTCTTTTTTTTTCCCCTGAAGAGCAAGACTCTTTTGGGCCATCATATTCTTCAAATGCAGCCTTCTGGGAATGAATCTCTGTAAAAGTGAAAAACAGACCATCTCTCATCGTGCCTGGGAGGGTCAGGGAAGGGGCACTTCACTGCTCTGCCTTATGAGGTTTTCCCTCAGGGTCCCATCTACCTCATCAAATTCTGCCTCACTTGCTGATACCTGCTCCCTGGGAGTTGTTTTCAAAATCCAAAATCAATAAATGGGGCTGTCAATCACACCAAGCCTCCTCAGCTGCGAGGGGCTGCCTTTCTTGAATAGGGATTTAGGGGGAGACCCAGAGCTTTGTCTTCACACCAGCCCACTTGCTTCTCAATGAAGTTTGCTAATTCTCATGATTAATTGCCTCATTAATGAAGGAAATTTACAAAGTGTATTTATGCTTCTAGCCAGGTTATCAGATACCTTTGCAAGGGTTTAATGTCAATGAAACTTCCAAGGTTGCCATTAGTTTAGTTAAGCAAGCAATTAACACACCCGGCTTGGACGATCACTGAGCTGGAAAAAGCAGTCAAGTTTATCTGCTCATTTAAGACTCAATATGTGGTCAGACCTTTGATCCCAGTAAACAGAGGGTGCTATGTGAGGCCGGGAGAGGGAAGAGGCAATGAAAGAATGAAAATGTATGAAAGCTGATCAAATTTGGACATTACCAATACATTAGAAAGCACAAAATTAGGCATGTCATCTGACTTACTGAATACTTGGCTCAAGTTTGAAAGCTTCAGTACTAGATTTGATCAGCTGCCTTTATACTTTGTTACATTGTTCTTGCCACAAGACATTTGTAGCAGCATTTCTTTTTCTTTTTTTTGGAATGTTTTTCTTCAGGTTTTTGTGTGGCTCCCTCTTGCATTTCATTCAGTTTCCTATTTAAATGGTATCAACTTGGACAACTTTCCTTGATCATCCGGGTAAAAATTGCCCCACCAGACATTCTCTTCTTGTTCCTCATTACCTGAGATGGCAGCATGTGTGCATTTGTTTGCTGACTGTCTGCCTCCTCTTCTGCAGCAGAAGCTCTGTGAATGCAGAGACCGCGTTTGTCCTCTTCTCTCCTGAGTTTGTCTTGTTCACTCCTCTATCCCTAAGAAAAGAGCAATTCTTAGCATATTGTGAATGCTCGAGAAATTTGTGACAATGGAATAAATGAAAAAAATAATTACCCTTCCCAGTACTGCCATCAAGAAATAAATACCATTCATATTAGGAAAATACCATTCCAGACGTTGTTCTATATACACTTCTATAAAAATAGGATGAAAAGGATTCATGCTACTTTAAAAAAGTATTAACTTGGTTTTGAATTGAACAGGAGAAAAAAGGAAAAGGAACAAAAGGTAGAATTTTTAATAGATGCTCTTTTTCACTAGAAGTGAGATTATCTCCCCAGATTCCACTGAAGAAAACATATTATGAAAAACATTAAGAGTCGGAAGCACGTTCACTTTTTTTGAAAATTACATTTGGTATTAGTTTCTGCCATGAAAGATCAGTGTTCTTATAGTTACTACCCCCCTGCCATCCTCCACTTCCTACATTTTGTTTATTATATTATTTCTTTTATAATGTTCAAGGTTCACTTTCTGTTTGGTATCTGTAATTCATGCATTTGTCTACTATTGTCTAGTATTTGATTATAGCACTAATCATTGGTCTTTTCTAACCTGCTCCTCCATTCCTGAGGTTTAAATTTTGATTACACTCTTATATGGCTGGATTTCATTTTGTCAAGTAGAATTTTCCAGAAGGCCCATGGGGTGGCACTATAGCATTGCTTTTAAGAGGGAAGTTTCTAAAGTCACTGCCTGGGGCTAACAAGCAACTCAGCTTCCCCACTTCTTAGCTGTGTGACCTTGGGAAAGTTACTTACTTTCTCTGTATCTTAGTGTCTTTATTTGTAAAATGGGGGTAAGAATAGTATTTACCTCACAGTGCTGTTGTTTGGATTAAATGGGGTGATTCGTGTTCTTTAAGCAGTGCTTGGCCTACAACAACCTGCCCCACTAACTCCCCTTTAAGAGAGATTTCACTCCTTTCAGCCTGTGTGTTCAAAATGCCTCTTACCCTGCTTAATGGGGGAGACAAAAATCTTCTCTCCTCAGATCTCATGCTTATATTACACAAATATTCTTGTTTCCTTATGTCCCCTCCAATGAGAACTTGAGATTTCAAAAACCATGGGCTCTGACATTTATAGCCATGAAAATTATGGAGGAGATGAAGGCAGTGGGTGTTTCCTGCCAGCCCCGGGAGGCCTCGGGAGGCTGTGCCTGGTGCTGTTGAACTTCACCCTTTGGAATCATTCTTAGGAACAAGCCCAGGGGAAGGTCTGTAGCTGGGATTCCAGCCCCAACCTGTGTCTGACAAGTTTATTTCCACAGTTGGATGTGATTTGCCTTAATAGTGATATGCCTCCTGCCAAGGTGCATGCTGTTTGCTCAGATGTTGGTCACATTTTGATAATCATTTAAACTTTATTTATTCTCTGCACCCCATCCTGTAGATAATCATCTCTGGTTGCCGGAGGAGATCCGCTGGAGTCAATGTGGAACCGGAAGATGCTTTCCCAATGGGATTCTCTTCTGGAGACAGATGCGTCAATTTAAATGAAGGCTCTTTGCAAACTGATTTATAGACAGAACTGGCATTTTCGATGAACAGCAAAGGAGAAAAAAAGGGAAATTTTCCTTAGATTTTCACTTTGGGAATTCTGATTAGGCCCTTTTTTTGCTTACTGTTATGCTTAAATTTTGGTCATTTCTCCTTCATATAACCCTTGACATAAATGTGTTTGAGCTCATCTATTTCCATAGTTAGATTAGAGAGATCAGGGGATTGAGAAGGGTAAAATAGTACAAAGGATTTTCAAATTTTATTGGTGAACTACTACATCTATTCATAAATGAAATTTGATATTTAAATTAAATTAAATTTGCATTTTTTTGTGGATTATTTTTTTTATTAGAAAATTGTAGGTTTACAGAAAAATCGTGCAGAAAGTACCAAGTTCCCATACACGCCCTCACATGCAGTTTTCCCTATTACTAATACTTTTCATTAGCGTGATACTTTTGTTACAATTATTGAAACAATATTGCTATTTACACTATTAACCAAAGTCCATAGATTACATTATGATTCACCATGTTGTATAGTTCCGCGTTTTAGAAAATTTTATCCTGGTAACATATATACAACCTATTGGAGCCTATTTTAACCACTTTCAAATATACAAGCTAGGGGTGTTAATTACATTCACAATATTTGCTACCTATTAAGCATTAACTCCTCATTACCTACCACATCCCAGCTCTTGGTAACCTGTATTCTAGTTTCTGACTCTATGAATTTGCTTATTCTCATTATTTCATATCAGTGAGAACATACAATATGTGCCCTTTTGTGTCTGGCTTATTCACTCGATCTGATGTCGTCAAGGTTCATCCATGTTGTCACATGCATCAGAACTTCCTTCCTTTTTACAGCTGAATAATATTCCACTGTATGTATATACCACATTTTGTTTATACATTCCTCTGTTGATGGATGCTTGGTTTGCTTCTATCTTTTGGCAATTGTGAATAATGCTGCTAGGAAGATCAATGTGAAAATATCTGTTCAAGTCCCTGCTTTCAATTCTTTTGGGAATATACCTAGACATGAGATTGCCGGTTCATATGGTAATTCTATACTTAACTTTCTGAGGAACCACTGACTATTTTCCACAGTGGCTGCACCATTTTACATTCCCACCAACAATGAATGAGTGTCCTATTTCTCCATATCCTCTCCAACACTTATTTTCTGCTTTTGTTTTTTTTTTTAATAGTAGCCATTCTAATGGGTAAAAAATGAATCTCATTTTTATTTTGATTTGCAACAGCTAATGCTATTGAGCATTTTCCACGTATTGAATGGCCATTTGTACAGCTTCTTAGGAAAAATGTCTATTCAGATACTTTGCCCATTTTTAAATTGGGCTTTTACCTTTTTGTTGCCTTTCTGTTTGTATATTCTGCATACTAAATTCTTACTGGATATGTTGTTTCCAAATATTTTCTCCCATAGCCTAGGTTGTCTTTTTACCTTCATAATCAAGTCCTTTAATGCAGTACCATATATCTATTTCTTTTCTTATGTTGTTTGTGCTTTTGGTGTAAAATTTAAGAAACCATTTCCTAACCTAAGTTTCTGATGAGGCTTCCTATGTTTTCTTTTAGGAGTTTTATAGTTTAGGTTCTTATATTTAGGTCTTTGATCCATTTTGAGTTAATTTTAGAAATGGTGTGAGGTAGGGGTCCACCTTCATTCTTTTGCATATGGAGATCCAGTTTTCTCAGAAGCGTTTGTTGCAGAAACTATTCTTTCTCCATTTAGTGGACTTGCCACCTGTGTCAAAAATCAACTGGCCATAGATGTTAGGGTTTAATTCTGGACTCTCAATTTGATTCCATTGATTTATATATTTATAATGTGCCAGTACCATGCTGTTTTGATTAGTTTAGCTAATAAAATGTGTAATACATTTTAAAACTAGGAAGTGTGAATCACCAACTTTGTTCTTTTTCAATATGTTTTAGATATTTGTGGCCCCTCACACTTCCACATGCATTTGATGTTTGGCTTTTTCATTTCTACAAAGAAGGCTGGAAGAATTTTGATTGGGATTGTGTTAAATCTTTAAACTGCTTTGGGTAGTATTGATATCTTAACAATAGTTAGTCTTCTGATCAATGAACATGGAATGTCTTTCCATTTATTTAGGTCTCCTTTCATTTATTTTAGCAATGTTTTGCAGTTTTCCATGTAAAAGTCCTTTACATCCCTGCATACATTTACTCCTAGATATTTGATTATTTTAGTTACTACCATAAATGGAATTTTTTCTTGATGTCCTCTTCAGATTGTTCATTACTAATGTATAGAAACACTATTGATTTCTGTGTGTTGCTCTTGTACTCTGCCACTTTTCTGAATTCATTTATTAGTTCTGGTAGCTTTGTTGTGGAATTTTCAGGATTTTATATACATGGGATCATTTATCTGCAAATAGTTTTCCTTCTACCTTTCCAATTTGGATGTCGTTTGTTTGTTTTCTTGCCTAATTGCTCTGGTTGTAACTTCAAGCACAATGTTTGAATAGCAGTAGTGATAGTGGTCATACTTGTCTTGTTTTTTACATTAGAGGGAAAGCTTTCAGTCTTTCACCCTGAAGTATGATGTTATATATGGGTTTTTCATATATGTCTCTTATTATGTTGAGGAAGTTCCCTTCTATTCTTAGTTTTCTGAGTGTTTTTAACAAGAAGCATGTTGGAATTTATCCAATAGGTTTTCTGCATCAATTGAGTTGATAATTTGTTATTTTTTTCCCTTTCATTCTGTTAAGATGGTGTATTATATTAATGGATTTTTCTTACGTTAAACCACACTTTTACAGTGGAATAAATCCCAATTGATCATGATGCATAATTTTAATGTGTTGATCGGTTTGGCTTGCTAGTATTTTGTTGCAGAATTTTTCATCCAAGTTCATAAGGGATATTTTTCTGTAATTTTCTTTTCTTGTGGTATCTTCACCTGGCTTTGGTTTTAGGGTGATGTTGGTCTCATAGAATGAATTAGGAAATGTCCCCTTATATTCCATTTTTTTGGAAGAGTCTGAGCAGTTTTGGTGTTAATTCTTGGAATGTTTGATAAAATTCACCAGTGAAGCCACCTGATCCTGGGCTGCTTTTTTTGGGAGATTTTTGATTACCGATTCGATCTCTTTACCAGTTGTTGGTTTGTTGAGCTCTTCTATTTCTTCTTGAGTCAGTGTAGGTAGCCTGTGTGTTTCTAGGAACTTGCCCGTTTCATCTAGGTTATCTAATTTGTTGGCATACAATTACCTATAGTAACCTTTTATATTCCTTTTTATTTTTGTGGGGTCAATAACAATACCACCCTTTCATTTCTGATATCACCTGTTTTTGTTCTCTTTTATTGTTTGTCTAGCTAAAGGTTTGTTTGTTTTGGATCCTTTGAAAGAATCAACTTTAGATTTAGCTGTTCCTCTCTATTTTTTGTTGATTCTCTGTTTCATTTATCTCTGCTCTAATCATTGTTATTTCCTTCCTTCCACTCACTTTAGGTTTAGTTTGCTCTTCTTTTACTAGCTCCTCTAGTTGTGAAGTTTGGTCTCTTATTTGAGACCTTTCTCCTTTTTTAATGTAAGTTTTTATAGCTATAAATTTTCCTCTTAGCACTGCCTTTGCTGCATCCCATAAGTTTTCATAATTTCATTCTCTCTATTGATTTTTCTCTTTGTGTTCACATGTTATTTTCCTGAGTTCCTTTAGTTTTTTGCTCATGTTGTCATTTACCTTTTTGAGTATATTTAGTGCTATATTTTTAAGGTCTTTTTCTGGGATGTCCCAGATCTGATCCCCTCCACATTGATGGTTTCTAAGTGCTTTTATCTTCTCCTTTGCCTGAGCCATAAATTCTTGTTTTCTTTGTTTATTTTATGATCTTTTCTTAAAGCCTGGATATTTTGATATTTTAATATGTTATGGCTGGAATTTAGACTCAGAGGCATCTGTTCCTTAAGCTTGAATCCAGCTAGTGTTATGACGGAAATTTTCTTGAATACCAGGAAATTGAAAATAAGAAAATAAGAAAAGACCTTTCCTAATCTTTGCAAGTTGACATGTGCGAGTGCTTGCTTATGGAGATTACCCATGTAATGAGTAGAGAAAATTGCTCCAGGCTAAAGCCTAGGGGCCTCCTTAACCTTTTCTGCACATACATCTTTTCTTGTGCATGCTATTTGGCCCTAGGAATTTATCTGTTTACACAGTTCCTAATGTCTCCTCTCCCCTAGGAAGCAGTTTCCCCATGTTCCTGGGGCACTGCATTGTATGTCTTTCAGCCAACCCTTGCCTCAGACAGCACAACTTGAATGCTTTTCCACAGCATTCTGTATGGGAGCTCTCTCAGCTGCCTTCTACATTCAGGGCAAGTTCTGGGATGGTGAGTCCCTCAGACCACCACCAGACAGATTTGGCCAGACATACATGCTCCCAGTACATGCTCGAGGGTTCTTCTGCTCCCTCTGGAACTGGGAAGTGGGGCCTACACTGGGAATATGGCTGGCTCCATGCTAAGCCAGTGAATGGATGTGGGAGGGACCATCTAGGCCACCATGAAATCCTACTGTGTTTAAGTAGCGTTTTTCTTGATTTGGTGCTCATTGTGTTCTTGCAGTCCTTTAACTGTTTTCTGCTGCTTTTAGAAAGATGTTTCTGCTGGTTTTTCTTAGTTGTTCAAAGCTTCTGTGGGGGGATGGAGCCCTGAAGCATCATTCTCTGCCATCTTGATCAGGTAGGTCCTGGGTCATCCTTTTTTGTCCATTCTGCCAATCTCTGCCTTTTTGATCAGAGGGTTTATTTCATTTACATTTAAAATAACTACTGATAATGTAGGGCTTTCTTCTGCCATTTTACTATTTGGGCTTTGTAAGTCATACCTCTTTCTTTTTCCTCAATTCTTCCATTAATGCCTACTTTTATATACATTTGATTTTTTTTTTTTTTTTTTTTTTTTGTATTTATTGAGTCCTTTCTCATTTCCTTCTGTAAATATTTTTCAGATATTTTCTTTGGGTTACCATGAGCTTAAATTTAACATCCTAAATCTATAAAATCACACTTGATTTGATCCCAACTTAACTTCACTAGTATACACACCCCGTTCCACTCCCCAACTTTTTTGTTGTACTTGTTACAAATTATATCCTTATACATTGTATGTCCAAACCAATAGTTTTATCATTATTTTTTATGCTTCTGCATTTTAGAGCCTGTAAGAAGTAGCAGGTCAATTTACATACCCCTAAATACAATACAATAGTACTGGAATTCATAATTACCCATAAGGTTACCCTTTCTGGGGATCTTTATTTCTTTATGCTGCTTCAATCCACTATCCAGTATCTTTTCCTTTCAGTCTGAAGAACTACCTTTAGCATTGCTTGTATCACTGCTTCGTTGGTCTGAGAATAAGAGCTCAGTCAAGGGAAATGATGCAGACAGAAAGTAGATTGAAGAGCATCCTGAGAGGTTCTTTCAGTCCAAATCATCAGAGAGGAGTGTAGGTGGACCCATTGCCCTGGCTTTCTGATTACCACTGAGTTGAACTTCAGCATTATGCCCTCAGTGTACATTGTAGAATGCTATATGAAACTGTCCTAAGAAACAGGATGGGGGTATTGCTGAATATATTGCATTCTGTAGTATTCAATCTTTTCTCTATGACAGCCTAGACAAGATCTTCATTTAGACCTGAGCTGCCCAATACGGTAACCACTAGCCACAGGTGGTTACTGAACACTTGAAATATGGCTTGTGTGACTGAGGAACTGGATTTTTAATTTTATTTAATTTTTAGGTAATTTAAATTTAAAACTTAATATTTAGCTATTGGAAAAATTCTAAAAATATTTGAAACAACTTGAGTATATAAATCTAGTTTTCAATGTATGTTTCTTGAAATCTAAATGTAGATTATGTGTTCCAGTGAAGATTTAGTCTCTATTCAGATACGCTATGAATGTAGAATATACATCATAGTTTGAAGTCATGATATGTAAAAAAAGAATGAAAAAGATTCATTAAGGATATTTTATGTTGATTACATGTTGAAATGACAATATTTTGGATACTTTGTTTCCAAATTAACAAAATTTGGATTTTTGATAATTACATTATCAAAATCAATGTCACTTTTTATTTTTTCTTTTAAAATGTGGCTACTAGAAAATTTAAAATGATATATGTTGCTTACATTAGATCTGTATCAGATGGCTCTCATATAGATTAAATTTCTAGGAAGACACTTTGTTTCTTCAAAGGAATTGATATTTTTTTCTTTTCTCAAAAACAACATGAATATTGTAATTAAATGAATTTATCTGTAAAGGTAAATCCTTAGCTATCAGCACCTCACTGGTCTAATTTTGGCCCAGTTTTATTTCCTGTAACATCTGAACACCTTCATGTCTTTGTTTAATTTTTCCATCTGGCATTGTCTTTCAGTTGGCCTATATTTTCCCTTGCTGCGATTTAATTTCATTTACATTTTTCTTATTTATCAAGTTGTATATATTGTTGCTAAAGCAACATCAAATCCTTTCTGCCTTGCCTCACATGTCTCGCTGTGAACCATTCATGTTACAAACGTGGCACGACATGAACAATGACATGATGAAACCCTTACATTCGAAGTGGAAGAAATGGAAATACAAAAAGGACTGGCATTTTGAAAGCCCAAAGCTCCAAATAGCTCAATACAAATTGACTCTTTCTAAAAGCCACTCACGTTTGTGGTCAGTTTCTGGAGATTTAGAAATCTTTCCTGAAGTGATTTTTAATAGAAGAAACGTGCCTTCCCCTAATTGAATGTCACCAGTTACCTGATAACATCAGTGGCGCTGAATGTTATCATAAGGGGATGATTTCCTGCTGCTGCATAATGCTGAGGTGAAGCCTAAATATATGAGTGCAACATGAAAGATGTTGATAATATGGCCACATAATGCTACTATGATTGATTGGCTATTATATGGAATTTAGAGTACTTAAATCCTTTTGCCTAGTGAGAGCTAGCTGAATGCTTCGCTATGATGATTGTATCTTGGGCTATGTTGAAAGATCAGCTGTTCTTATAAACTCAGCTACTATGCTAAAATGATCCTGGTCTTTGGAGTCACAAAGACCCAGGTTGAAATTCCATCTCTTCCTCTTCCTGGTTAAGTGACTTGACAAATTACATTATCCTTCTCTGGTCCTCATTTTCTCATGCCTGGCACATGACAGGTGCTCAAAATTACTGATACCCTCCTCTTCCCTCCTTGCTCCTCCTTGTTTTCCAAGGGACCATTTATTACGTGCAGACGCGTGAATATCCCGACTACCACCCCCTTCGCCAAGTACCACATTGGCCATCATTTTCCCAGCAGCCAACATCTACAGAGTGTGTACTCTGTGCCAGATACTTTACTTATATCTTCTCACACAAGCTTTTTAAAAGAAGGGGAAATTAAGACCTAGGCTAAATAACTTACCTGGGAAAATTATTATTCCTTCTTATAGTTAGAAAGAAATAGAAGAGAAATTCAAAAGCTCTCTGGCTGAGTTCAAAGCATGTGAACTTTCTTCTAAACACGTTAGGAGCCATAACCTATTGACTTCAGTTCTCTGAAAATTGATTACTAAAAAGGATCTGAAATTGCTGGGCAACTTCACTAACGAATTTTGCCTGCTTTCAGGGAACTGCCCCACCCCTCACCGCTGTGATTGGTGGGGGCATATCTGGCAGGTGGCTTGGCTTCTATCTGGTGAGAGCTACAGAGAGAACAGGAGATGTCATTTTATGAGATATAGTTAGTTGTTTATTTATAAAATGGCACTTAAATTAGCTAGCTTTAACTACTGTACATGTAAAACATGTCAATTAGAGAGAGGGTCAAAATTATAACATATTCAAGCCCCACTTCAGGACTTAATTTATAAAGTAACTAGCATAAGCACCTCTCTTTAAGTATTACTCTAAAAGCCAAGAACAAATGGAAGTGCTGGAGTCTTCCCCGCCCAGTGAATGCATGATGTTATTATCCATTGTAGGCAAGTTTGTTATAGAGTAAGCATATTTTTTATCTTTTAGTAAAGTGGCAAAGTAAAGCAAAGTAAACCAAAAATGATGCAAGAAACATAATTTTGTCTGGTCCTAGATTTTCTTACCTCACTCCCTCAGGGGCGCTCCATCCAAAATATGATCCTTCTCTAAAGAGGAAAGACCCTTATTCTTGCTAGTTGCTTTGAGAACATACAGACAGTGTACAATTTATTTATTTATTCAAATCAGCATAGTAAAGTTAATGTATTCATTTATTCTCTTAATCAGCAAATATGTTTTTCCCACTTTATTTAAATAAATAAATAAAATAATTTATAAACGATGAGCCAAGCCCTGCTCTAGGCCTTGGAGATGGAGTAAAGAATGAGTGAATGTCAGAGCTCTTCTGAAAACAGGGTTTTGAAGAAGAAGAGAAAAAGTGGCCACAGTAAGGTAATGGGTGGGCACTGAGCATCTGAAGAAGGAGAAAATATGGTGTCATAGAAAGATGTTGGATGTTGGAGGCAAAGAAAGAAGCAAAAATACACTCTTTTCTTCAAACTGCCTCATGTGGGTATGCAGAAGGTATTCAGAAATTCTTTGTTGAGTGAACAAATGAATTTTGTTAAGAATGGGCTCCTCTCCAAAAATGCGCCCTGAAACAAGGCTTGTCAGTAAACTGATTCCCAGACCTAAAAAAGATAGGCTGCACGGAAAACAGTCCAGCCGAGAACACTTGGAACACCATGGTCAAGGGTCGATGAAAAGTGAAATTAAGAAGTTTCCCCAAATGCTTCTTTATTAAAAAAATACAGACCTGAATATCAATTTAACTTGCTTATTGTTATAAATTATGCTCGTTGTTTTTAAAATATGCATTTTGAGATCTGTGTATGTAAGTTTCTCTCATCAGAAATAACCTTACTAATAAGATGTTCTTTCACTAAGGGATGCTGCTTGAATTCCGGGGCAGTAGAACTAAAATTATTTCCTCCATCATGTTTTGCAAAAGCCTTACCAACATTTATTTATAATTGTTGTTTTCAGGGTGTTACTTTATAGCCATTTCTTATCTACTGTCATCAGGACATGGAAGGTAAAGTGTTGGATTTGAAAGTTCCATCACGGATTGCTAGGCCATTTTTAACTACTCACTATTTTTTTCTAAGTAAAAGCCAATGTTTGTCATTTTGAGAAGACATTTAAGAGTCTAAATTATGCTCTCATATAGTACAATTGCCACTCTATGGCTCAGGGGAAGTTTATGTAAAGTATTTAAAGAAAAACAGCAGATTGATCCCCAAGGGGAAAATAACATTTTGCTGTAGACCATTTTCACTCTGAAACTTGGAGTAAAATCCTTGTGGTATTTCATTTCCCCTCTAGGTTCTAGAATGAATTTAGCCTATACTCATGATGACTTGGTGAGTTCATCATTTCATGAAATAGTCTCACTTGAGCTAAATTGTATGACCTTACTGTGTGGAGAAAATTTAGAAAAGGAAATAATTTCTGGCTGAGTGCAATGATGTTGTGCTTTGCTTGGGGCAAGAGGGAAAGAGGAGTGATGAAAGAGGTTGCCTGTGATCCCACTGGAGTTTTTTTGGGGTCCCACAGTGCATGCATCGCCATGGTGATATACTTCCTCTGGTTAGAGAAAGTTGACTCAGAGCTTGTTTAAATTGGGGAGGGCAACTCTTCATTGATTTGTTATTCTTCTCACAAAGAGTTTTTCTTTCTTGTCAATGTCTTTGAATCTTTAAGAAGTCCTTTTAATTAACTCAGAAAAATAACAAAGTAAATTTCTCACCACTTTGAGGGTTTCTAACCGCTTTAAGGGTTAACTCCGTTTCTGATGGCTTTTTCTCAGTAGGAGCTGAAAAGTGCAGCTTCTTCTTTGAGGGAACTTAAGTGCGATGGCACAGCCTATTATAGTACGATAAATTTTTATAGACAACGTGAAATAAAGGTTTTCCAGTGTCCTTTAGGGTTAAATAGTCACCTTTCGAGTTCCTTCTGAATGTCAGGAATCAGCTTGACCTAGCTGTTTGGAAACCACCGATACCAGGAGGTTAGTTTAGCACCGTAAGATTATCAATAAGCGGATATTGATTGATGGTCTGATAAGAGATGCCTCTGGTAGGATCTCAGTTCCATCTTCACTGTGACAGCTCAGGGCCCATGACCGTGTCTATTCATCTTTAAACACTTTTCTTTGCCCAAGGAAATGTGTGGCCTTTCTTTTTTAGTATCCATTTTTCCTTAATGAAGGGTAAAATTGTCTATGGGGCAGCTGGAACTTTCCCAACATTTTATTTCAAGAAAATTTACCAAACATCTATTATGTGCTAAGTGCTATGCTAGGTATTTGGAATCTGGAGATGAATAAGAAATAATTCCTGCCCCCCCGAGATACTTAGCAATGCAATGAGGGAGAGAGATGTGTTTATATTTAAGTATGTCAAATTACGGAAAATGGAAGAGTGCCTACGAGATGTGCATGACCTGGGGTATTTCTAGGTGGTGATCATACAGGCTTTGAACCCAGAGGTCTGGACGGATTTCTACTTTAACCTCTCTGAGCCATAGTTTTCCCCATTTGTAAAATGGGATAGTAGTATGTAACTCAGGGGACTGCTATGAGAATTAAAAGAGATAAAACAGGTGATGTTCGTGGTTGACACAAAATAATCACCCAAGAGCTACTGATTATGGAGTGCCCCGGCCATGATTATCTCAAACAATCTGTGAGGCAGACACTATCCCCATTTTATAGATAAACCTGAGATTTATGGAGGATAATTTCCTAGCTCTAAGCCCCACAGCTTAGAATAGTAGCACTGGAATTTGCAGCCAGGAATTCTGTTCACAGAACTCGTACTCTTAATTACTGTCACATACTGCCTTTTACTGGCACAAATAATGTCCTAAGGCCAAACCTTTGAAGAAGTGATAATTTATAGTTGGGATAATCATGGAAGGCTTCCTGGCTGAGTGACCTTGAGGTACAGTAGATAAAAACTTTAGTTATCCTCTCTTTCTAAACTCTAGTTTAACCACACTATGTTGTGTTAACTCTACTATGGGTGGAGAATAGTATTTTGATTTTTTTTTTTTTTTTTGATGCCTTGGGTTTAAAACTTATCTGCTAGCTTCCTCTTGATATTTATTAAACTTGATGATGTTACGTTTCTTTTACTATTACATTTCATGATTCAAACCTATGAGTGGCAGAGACTCTCCTAAGAGCTGTGGTGAACGGTGGAGGGTAAGGCTACAGTTTGAGGTCCTGTCAATCATTCTTCTATCACCTTTGGCAGGATGCAAGAATCATAGGTTAAAAGCAAGTAGAGATTTTATTTGCTCTCCGGGGCTATCCCTAGTTGCCCAGTAAATAAATACTTTTGATATTGGAGAAATGTCAATAAAAACTCCCAAACTTTGCAATCTGATAAAAATGACAGCTCTCAGTGCTCAAGTAAGAACACTGCCAAACTATAAATCCATCTGCTTATTTGTTGATAATATACACAGCACATGATTATGGGAATTAGCCCAATTTGTACCCATCACGAATGTTGGAGCATATTCTTCTAGGATGACTGACAGCACACAATATATCGAGATCTTTTTATTCCCTGTATTAATATAACATGAACTGTGAGAAGATTAAAGCCTCATTTACATAACCTGAGATAAAAGGAGGTGAAATATTGTAATTATCCTTTCAAGCTAAATTTTCACTGCTATTTAAATTAACCTATGCAAAGAGTGAGTTAACCCCAAGGAGAGCTCTTGTCCCAAAAAATCTACTTGTGAAATCAGGAATGTTTATAAACTGGTCAGTCAATTAGCCATTTGCTGTTGAGATGCAGACTGATGTTGAAAATGATGACACCAAACCAGGGATGGCTGTGCCTCTGTAGGGCATTTTAATTTTTCTCTGGTGATGTTCCATTTTTATTTGGATAACATGAATAATATTATTACAGCTGGCCATGCTTTCATGGTTTTTCAAAGTAGTGAGATGGAAAGAGCAGTGATCCAAGAGTCAGAAAATGTGGGTTTCAGTCTGAGCTCTGCCAGACCACTCAACCCCTCTGAAGCTCAGTTTGCTTAAATTTCTACTGGCCTAGATGATTTCTCTGCACTCTAAATGCTATGATTCTCAAAGAAGGTTTATGGATACTTACCAGGGAGATATATAAATAAACTGGTATTTAAGAATCGACTATATCACATAAGCCATAAAACTGGAATCAATTAAAGAAAATGGAAGCTTGTGAGTTATAAAACCAGAATGTTCTAATGATTATTATTTTTTTTTTTTTTAGAATGAGGAAAAGTAACAGAAAACAAGGAAGCTATACCTGATGTTTGAACCCCATTAAAAATGTTGGTTATTTTTATGACCCTGAAAATCACTGTTAAACCCTTAGTGCCTTTAAAACAAAAGGAGTAAAAAATAAGACAATTGTATTAGTTAGGGGTTGCTGCAAAACAAATCACCGCAAAAGTTAGTGGCTTAAAATGCAAACATTTAATATGTCATGATTTTTGTGGGTTAGTATATTAACATGATCCAGAGAACCAGAACCAATGAGAGAGAGAGAGAGAGAGAAAGAGAGAGAGAGAGACAGGTTCATTATAGGAACTGGCTCATGCAATTGTGGGGCTGGCAAACCAGAATTCCATATGGCAGGTGGAAGGCTGGAAATGTGTGATGTTGAAGGCCTTAGTCCAAGTCTGTAGGGGAGGTCTGGGAGGAGAACTCCATTCTTTTCTATGTGGATTTCTCTATAGGGCAGCTCAAATGATGGCAGCTGAATTCCTCAGAGTGAGCAAGAGAGAGCAGAAGAGTGGACCCCCAAGAAGGAAGCCACAGTTCTTTTATAAGCTCATCTCAGAAGTGACATCCCATTACTTCTCATGTTCTATTCATTAGAAGGAAGTCTGCAAGAACAGCTCATTCCCAGGGGAGGGGATTACATAGGGGCGTGAATACCAGGAAGTGTGTGGGGTGTAGAGTCACTGTGGGCCATCTTAGAGGCTGCTTGTCCCAACAGTATGTATTTTTTCACCTTATTTATTTCAGATAGTTATTCTGTTTCTTTCACTGGAATGAAAAAAAAAATCTTTACAACTAGATGCCATTTATTTAGGAATGGTAAATTCTACATTACCTTAAAATACATGAAATATTGGTATGATTTTATACCAATATAAATATATAATATTTATTATGTGTATATTATATGTAATATATATTACCAATATATATTATATATTATACATTTATACCAATATAAATATATAATATTTATGTATATATTATATATAAAGTATATAATTAAGTATATGATATATAATAATATTATGTATTATTGATTTTGTACCAATATAAATATATATTTATTATGTATATATTATATATAATTAAGTATATAATATAATATATAATAATATTATACAGTATAAAAAATTGATACATAGTATATTATATATAATATTCAGTGACTTCAGGGAACTGTGAATGTACATTTCTATGCACATTTATTACCAAATAATGTCAAGGGTAAAAAGAAGAAGAAAGGGTGGGTCCCTTTTAAGCTGAGGTAAGTCCTTTAGGTTGGTACAGACAACTCATAATCATAGTTGATCAGTATTCTCTTCTTTCAGAAGAGACATGGAAAATACCATCTTTCAACTTGATTATTGCTTTAACCATTTCCTCTCTATTGAGCACTTATTATATACTAAGTATGGTGAGGAATGATGTTGGTTCTGGGCCAAATAGCTAAGTGGACGCTGTTGCCTCTGTGCCTTCATTAACTGCCCTTCTTTCCCTCCCTGGTATTCCCATTATCACTGCCAACTCTGCTGTTAAGAAAAGATCTGAAACCAGTAACTTACAGTTTAATTTGAAGTCATGTCTAAGTGCTAGTTCATCCAATAGTTTTTGCATGTTAAGCCTGGCCTCCTAGAGTGAAAAGCTTTGTCCCAAGGTGAAGGAATTTCAGTAACATGGGATTTTTTTGGGAAATGCAGTTGTCTACCACTTCTATAGATAAAATACTGTTTCTGTTTCTGAGCCTGAAGTAGCCGTAGTGCTAACCTGAAAATCATTTTATCTCTGGGACACAGCAGACATAACCTCTGCTTCCTTTTGAAAATACTAATGCTTAGTAGCTCTTATGCATTGTGGAAGAGAGAAGAAAGGGATGATAGTTAATTGTGGAGAGCACTATTCTTTTTTTAATTTGGCTGAGTGAAGATTTTCTGAGAAAGACATTTGGTGAATGAGGTAGATTTAGCAGTGGGGCTAAGAGTAAGGAAATTGACATAAACTGAAAGCACACTGTGTGCTGTACATTTTGCTTCTTTTCTTTCTTTTCGTCTTTGAGAGGTGGGTATTATTATTCCTAATTCTTAGATGAGAAAACTTGGGTTTAGAGAGTTTAGGTGATTTTGCACATCTTTAAAATGGGGATGTGATGGTTTGAAGCTGTATGAACCCTAGAAAAGATCATGTTCTTTTAATCCATTCCTGTGAGTGTAGGCCTAGTGTGTGTGGCACTTTTTGATTAAATTATTTCAATTGAGATGTGACCCACCTTATTCAAGGTTGTTCTTAATCCTCTTACTAGAGTCCTTTATTAAGAGAATAAAAGACACAGAAAGGCCCCAGAGAAACTAAGAGAGACAGAAGCTAAAAGAGAGGACATACAGAAGCTCAAAGAGGAAGTCACTGAAGCCAGAAGCTGAAAGCAACAAAACCCAATAGAGAAGGACCAGTAGTTATGAGCCTTCCCATGTGATAGGGGAGTCCAGGATGCCCAGTAGTCCTTCTTTGGGGAGAAGGTATCATCCTGTTGATGCCTTAATTTGGACATTATTACAGTCTTAGAACTGTAAACTTGTAAGCTAATAAATCCCCATTGTTAAAAGTCAGTTCATTTCCGGTATATTGCATTTTGTCAGATTTAGCAAACCAAAACAGTAGATAATGGTATTATCTACCACCTCATAGTGTTGTTGTGAGGACTGAACTTGTTAAAAAATGAAAGTGTTTGATAAATGCTTGTTGTTGTTATCTTTACTATTATTTTTATCTTTCCACATAGCTAGGAATTAGCAAGGTATGAGAACGTGAACCGAGATACCTGACTCAACCTTTTCTGCTTCCTTTCAAATAAGTAATTTGATAGGTAGTGATGGAAGGTTGATACACGTGGGTGAGAGAGCAAGGAAGGAAGGTAAGGAATTGCAAGTACTGGAGGAAGGAGGGTTGTGAGAAGGTTTCTGTGACAAGAGCAACTGAGGAGTGTGGGAGTTGATGTAGGCAGACATGAATTGCTGGAGGGTTTTAAAGTCAACTGTGATTTATTTGAATTTGATATGATATTGAGAACCATGGAAGGATGTTGGGAAGGTGCATTATTTGGTCAAAGCAGGGGTGTGAAAAAAGTTTTGGATGTGCCATTCTCAGCTGTTAATAAGGAAAGGAGAAGAGAGGGCAAGAGTTTTGCTTTAAAAATAAACTTAGACTGGAATAGGAAGGTATCACAGGCAGACAGCAATTTAGAATGGGTTAAATAAGTATTGGCCATGTTTTCTTCTAGATTTCGAGGCCTTGGGTAGGTTCCATAGAAACAGAGTGATTGGCACCTGGGGATAGCAGAGAGTTGCCAACACCTTCCCTGCTCTTATATTTGCCAGTTATGAGGATAAAGCAAGGTGCAGCTTCTTACAAATGCTGCACTGGCAGCACACATGAGGTTTTCAGAATTGGAAAAGTGGAATAATCCACAGGCAGGATGATTGCCAGCCTGAAAATGTGGTGGAAAACTATGAATTGTGGCTCCATAACTTGCACTGGGGCCAGGATCAAATATTCTAAGTTAGAGGCAATGGGGGAACCATGGCAATGGGTTGGGGCAGCAACAAGGGGCCCGAATCTTGAAGGGGCCTTTAAGCAACACAAATTGTTTTGTATTTTCAAGGTATTGGGAAAAGTGTTAGGTTCACCTGTGCTGTCCTGACCAGCTACTAGATTGAGTCAATGAGCTCCCTCTCCTCCTCTGTCCCACCTAATTTCTGAGCTAATCCTGTCCTGGTTAGGAAATGTATCAACAACCTCAGTTTCCCCACTGGTGTGGCCTGAAACATGTCTTGCTTCTGTAGATAAGGAATAGCAAGCATCAAGGCTGAGCCTTGCCTCACTCCATCCCCTTCCCCTGGGGTGTTTGCTGTATGTATCCCAGGCTTCTTGCTGGGTGTGCTGTGAATCTACAGATCACTAGGAATCCTGCTATAGCCATCAAAACTATTTCTGGTGGAAGTATTTGTTTTTGTGACTTTCCGCTCTACTAGGTCCCTTCAGATATTGACAACCGCTCAAGTTATCTGATTCCATGTTTATTTCCTCAGTTCCAGGCACTCCTAGTTGAAGATTTCTCATCACAGGGAAATAGCTGCAGAAGTCTCAATATTCTGAAGATGCCAGAGCCCACTGGATTTATGAAGAGAACGACGGGAATGGGAAAGGGTGTCCTGGGCTCCCCAGCCTCTATATTTGCACAGCCCAGGCACTCTGGGTCAAATGCACCGATCTCTCTGGGGGCTTCCGCCTCTAGGGTCCCATCCTTGAGGACTGAAGTGATTAACGTCCTGCTACATTAGGCTGGTCGAGACTTTGTGGTCAATCTTATCAGGGACAAGTTTAGACATAATTGGAAGATGTGGCCTTAAGCTCCTAACAATTTTCCCCAAGTGAGGGTTTATATGTTTGGGGGGCTGTGGTGGTAACCCCCTTTTGTGGTCACCGTTTCCTACATTTTCTGCTTAGTTTTTTCCTTCTTCCTCCTGCTTCTTTAATTCTCAGTTCTCTTCCTCAGCTCACACCTCATCACCTGTCCTCCATCTCCTAGTCCATCCCCATCAGCTTCTATTGGGAGCACATTCCCTCCACTGGGAATGCCCTCGGGAAGTTCATGCTGCTCCCCTGGGGGCCCTTGGAGGGTGGTGTGGGCAGTTGGGCCCAGTGGAAACTGCAAGGGATTTGAGTCACTACCTGAAATTTGAATCTCAGATATGCCATTGATTAGCATGATGACTTTGGGCAAGTCAACTTTGAAATAACAGTGGGCTTAAAAGGGATAAAATAGTTACAGATTTTAGCAGATATATGCTCATTTACTAGTCATCTTTCTGTCAGCGGTTAGCACTGTGTTGTAATGTAGTTGGCATTAAACCTCAGACTGAGGTAGAAATCTTGCCTCTCTCCCATGTTCCACAAACATAGAAAAGGTCTAGTGTGGCTGTATTACTATTCCCAATTCTTTACCTACATAAGTGATCTGGATTGTATTTACACTTATGTAATTCTAACAACCACAGTGGCCTAGTGTTCAGTCACTGCAGAATATAAGCCATAAATTGGGACAGCAGCAAAGGACAGGCCCAAAGATATCAGTGATGGCTAAAGGGAGAGAGGAGTCAGAAAATTTCTAGCAAATAGATGTGAGAACCATTTTAGCCGAGATGATAGTTTTGATTGCAACACATGCTGGTGATCGGAAAGGGGAAGAAGTTGGGACCAAGTGGGATTGGGGTTAGGAAAAATGTGCCAAGTATCTAAGCAGTATGTAAAAGCCAGTCTCAAGTTTTCCCATCCTGCCATCCACTGGGCTGCCCAGCTGGGGTGCTGTTTGTCGTGCAGCTCTGCTGACTTGGTGACTGGTACAGGAGAGATGAGGTGAGACCCAAAACTAACGTTCAAGTGCCACCCATGTGCTTATGCCATCAAATTCTCTTGGCCACCTTGCAGTGACAGTGTTATTGTCCCTATTTTCTAGATGAGCACAGTGAGGTTTAGAGAGTTTAAATAATTCTACGGACAAACATCTCAAGTGTGGAAGAGTGATCAGAATCTCATGTCAATCTGTCTTTAAAGCCAAATTCTTTATTGCCACAGCACAGTTTCTCTCTGGCAGCGGCTGAGCCATCAGAAATAAGTAAAACTACAACCAGTGAACTCTGTTGATGAATGTAGGAAAGGAGTTTTAAACAAAAAGCTGACAGTCAAGTAAGCTTTACTTATCTGGATAAGTCAGTTAGGTGGACTAGACAGATTAAAAAAAAAAGAGAGAGCCACTGTCATGCTTTATCATATCAGATGGCATGCTAGGCAATTCCATCAAATATTGAAAAGTCACTTTTAATTTTGTTGCATGATTGGCGACATCAGACTTTTGCTTCTCTCTCTCACTTCACTCTGTCCCGTGACTGCTAAATCTTTCAGCTCATCGTTCAAATCTCTAATTTGCTTTGTTTCCACAGTTTGCTGACTTGAAAGTCATGGTGCTTTTTAAAAAACAGTATCAAGGACATTAAAATTTCAGTAACTGAAGTGTCATAGATCCAGATATATGATTCTGCAGTACAAGAGAACACCTTTGAAACTGAACTGTGAGGTACTGAACAGTCTATTACAAGCTTATGGATACCTGCTGTGATTTTTTTATCTGATGCTATGGGCTGGTCATTTCTGTTCTCTCAATCTGTTTTTTTCCCCCTAAGTTGTATCTTTTTTCTCTAGTATAACTTCAATTTCTTCAGTATTGCATTTTTGATTTGTCCATGAAATAAAGGCCTGTGCTCCTTTAAGTAGTTCTCCAGGATGCATTTTTTTTCCCTTTGCGTAAATGCTTTGATTGTTTCTGAAATCATTCTGTGGGTCTATAATGTAACCATTCCATTTGTCCATAGATATTTGGATAATTTTCTGAAAACACTGAATATTAAGGATGGTTACAAGCCTATACTTTAGTCTTAAAGCTAGTGTCAAGATCAAGTTCTGATGAGACATATTCTAAAGATTATTTCCATTAACTGTTAAAATAGTAGAGCATATTGTTTTAGAAAAAGCCAGTTGGCTTTTGAATGCTCTGGCCAAGCCATTTTCCAATTCTTCCTTCCCTCCCTTGCTCCCTCTTCCATAAGTAGTTATCAAATGCCTGTCCTGTAGCAGACCGTGTCCTAGGATCTGGTATGTTCATGGAAGAGCAAGGAAGCCAATAAGGCTGGAGCAGAGCAAGCAAGGAAGAGATGACAGAAAATGAGGTCAAAGAGATGCAGAGGTGACAGGTCATTGTAAAGTTGCCAGCTTTTTCTGAGGGTTTGAGCAGAGGGGTGACATCATCTAGCTGACAGAATTACTCAGTTAGTGCATTGAGAATAGACTGTAAGAGGAGAAAATCAGGAATAATAATCAGGAGACTTTTGTCATGGTCCAAGCAAAAGATGATGGGTGTGGACCAGGGTGGAGGTGGTAAGAAGTGGTGAGATGCTGGATAAATTGGTATTTAATGAATGACTTCAAGAAGCTAGAAATATGAGTAACCTGGAATATCTTGACTGTCATTGATGTTGTCTGCGAAGACTCACTATTCTGAACACGCTCCCTATCAACCCTCTGAAATTTATGTTTTGGTCAGCCTTGGGATTTCAGGTCTAGAAACTGATATAATGAAGGATTTCTGCTAAGAGAATCATTCTGTGGTTAATGAGACCATTAGAGCTCAGTCTAATTAGAATCTTAGTAAGAAGCATTAAATATGTTTCCGCTGTTTTGATTGATTTTTCCCCATTAAATTACTAATTCATTTGCTGAAAAATATTTATTGAGTACCAAATTTGTATATGTGAGTTGATTGCTAAGTACAGAAGGATGAATAAGATATAATCCTGAAGGGATAATCACGTAAACCAATAATGACAGAACAAATCGATTTGGGCTCTAATTGAGGTACACGCAAAGTGCTGTAGTAAGAGTAGCAGAACACAGCAGAAGGAGCAGCTGAGAGATTTATAGAGCAACTGAAAGGAGAAAGGCAATTTAGACCTCCACCAGAGGATATAACTGGATAATGTTGAGAGGCCCTTGCATAATTCACAGAAACAGTGAATGCAATCCTTTCTCTAAGTGTGGGGAGCCACGCTCACTCTCTGTGGGTGAATCTTTATTGGAATACTGGAATTGAGAGAGGCTGTGCACCCCCGTGAGTGTTCAACAGGGGCTGAGTAAGTCCACCAGATGCCCTTAGCATGGCTCAACAATGGGTCCCCTTGCCCCTTCCAATGCTTAAAGAGTGTAATGAAGATTTTTCACATTTTTACAAATAAAGTATAATGTTTTCTATATCTGAAGTTTAAAGTTTTTCATTTGTTTTTGTCTTGTTTTTAGTGTAAAGGCAAGTGAGGTTTTGGTGACTACCAAAAAAGGAAAAAAAAAAAAAAGCCAAAGCCATTAATATGCATGACCAGATCAACTTGGAGCCAAAATGGGTTTACTACTGAATGCTTGTCCATATGAGACCATATAGGATTTAATTGGTTCATGACCTCCTTTTTAGGAGTTCTTTTTTCCCCTAGCTCTCTCTTTCCTCTTCTTCTCTATGCCCCTACTTGCCTCCTTCGTTTTAGTATCATAAATCAGCTTAAAGTGGTAAATGGTAGTAGTTCATTTTTTCCCATCAAAATGGTGGTTTTTTCATTTTAGGAAAAAGAGCATGTCTGAAAAATCCTCCTGGAAAAAAAGGACAACATTAATCAGAAACTTAAGCTTCAGAAATTAACCCAGGTTTGTTAGAATTAGGCTAGGTGGTTCCACAGCTTTCTTAGTCCATTGAAATGGAAAGTAGTATGGATCATAAATCCTGGCTTGAAAGTTACACTGTAGTGGTTTGGCCTGTAAACAATGGTCTTCTGATCACAAAGTTTTGTCTTTTAATTGAAAGTAAATTTTTTTTTTCACTTATTATACAATATTGTTTTCATATCTTTAGCAATACAAAGAAAGTGAATGATATTTTCACTATAACCACTTTTTAAAAAATCAAGTTTGGGTATCTATTTTCACCATTTTATAACCACTACTCCAGAAAAATGTGCTGTTTGCACAGTATCTGTTTATTTAGTAGGAATTTCAAATCAACTAGAAGTCATAATGACCCATCTTTGTCCTTCATGGGGTAAATAATATCTTGCACATTTAATTAAAATAAAAATAAAAAGAGTATAAGGGACTGTTTTGGTTTGCTAAAGCTGCTGGAATACAAAATACCAGAAATGGATTGGCTTTTACAATGGGGGTTTATTAGTTCACACATTTACAGTTCTAAGCTCATGAAAATGTCCCAATTAAGGCATCAATAGGACGATACCTTCTCTGAAGAAAGGCTGATGGCATTTGGGGTTCCTCAGTCACATGGGAAGGCACATGGCCAGAGTCTGCTGGGCCTCTTCCAGGGTTAGCTTCTGGTTTGTTTCTTTCTCAAAAATATCTCTGGGCATTTTTTCCTCTAAGCATCTCTCTGCTCTCTTTGAAGTGTCTCTGCCTTTTATCCTCTCATAGTGGATGCCAGTAAACTAATTAAAACTACCTTGAATGGGTGGAGTCACCTCTCCATGGAAGCAACCTAATCAAAAGATCCCATCCACACATGTGGGCTGCCTCCAAAAGATTGGATTAAAGAACATAGTCTTTTTATGGGGTATATAACAGATTTAAAAGAGCACAGGGCCCCTTATACAAATCAGCTTATGAGATTCATGCTGGTCATACTCAGCCAGCTGTGTTAACTGGAGGGAAACAAAACTCTCATTCCATGAGATGGAAACAAATATGAAATCTGGTGGCACTTTCAAACCCAAGTTTTAAACTTTAATCACTCACCATTCCCAAGGAAGGTTATTTTTTTAAACAAGGCAGTTTACAACAGATAAAGGCAACGACAAAAAAATTCACTCAAGTCAAGAGTGACAGTGAAAGAGTTAAGGATATGATAACTGGGGGTGGGGGGAGATTCTCCATGGTGCCCCCTTCCCTTGGAGACACCCCCCCCCCTCAGTACCCTAAGCACATTCTTATTTTGCTTAATGGGTAATCCAGGGCTGGTATTGAAGCATCGTATGAAGAGATCATTATTGCACATGGCTGAGTGTAAGGGGACATTCAGGATAATCATGGGCTGGAGTAATTTGAAAGGATGCAGATCTGAGTAATGATAAACTCTTTTCCTATTGCCTGTGAGGAGTTCAGACCCTGGCAATTACTGTTTTGGAAGACAACAACAAAAACACTACTATTACAACTAGGGGAAGAAGAGAAGTTAACTTTTTATAGAGAACTTACTATATATTTGACATTGTCCTAAGTACTTATCATGAATTATCTCACTGAATCCTCACAATGCATTTATGATGTAAGTAATATTGTTATCCATACTTTACAGAAGAGGAAGTTGAGGTTCAGAGAAGTCAAATGGAGCTGGGATTTGAAGCCAGGTGTGCTTGGCTCAACTGCTATACTACAAAGGTATTTATTTTCATGTTGCATCTTGTCTGCTTGACTGTAAACTCCAAGTCAGAATTGCATCTGGTTGACCCTTACACCTGGTGACTAATTACAGTGTCTTACTCTGTAAGAAGACTTTCAGTGTTTGTTGAATGAATGAATGAATGAATGGAAGATGCATCAACAATTACATTTTCCCTAAAGAATTAGTATCTTATAATCTCTAAACTGTTTACTTTGTAATGAAACTGTTGTAAAAGGACAATAATAAAACAATAAAGACTGACTACCTAAAATGTTGGTTTAGCCGTCATCTTATTTATTTTCAATATTGTTTTGGGATTTCTCATTTAAAAAGGGCTAAGTCTCATTAAGCAAGAATCCTGAAACAAGCAGAGTGCTTAATATATATAGATATTTTTTCTTTCATGCTATGATGCTTTGCGTGTTTAATTTTTATCTCTAATAAAGAATGAAATTGCTTAGTGACCTGAAAACTTAACATTTTCTCTTTATCAAAAAGTAGTATTTCTGAACAGAGTATGAATAAATGTTCCCTGATTATCACTTTAGTTCTTTACCAGTTGAATTCAGAGAGTTGTATTTTCCAGATTAATTATTAGCCTAAGCAAAGACTATGTGCTGTCGTGCTTTACAATTAATACTCAGACTGTTTTGAAAGAAAGATAATTTGGTGTTTTGAAAGGGAGATAATTTTGTGTTTTCTGGCTCATTCTTTGGGGATAAAAATGAAGTGGAGAGTATGCACTTCTAGTCTTTATTGCAGTGGAGACAGCAGTTGATTAATTAAGTTGTCACTGAACTCTAAACAACCCATGTCAGTTATTTTACAACTTTAATAAAGTTTTTAGAAATTTACATCAAAATTTTAATCAACATTACATGTATTATTTATGATACCCGGTAGAATCAGTGTGGTGTATTTATAAGCATTGTGCACTGGTGCAGAATTTCAAACTTGATTCTTCATTAAATTTTGATTCCTGAACTTAACTCTAGGTGAGCACAGATAGGAAATAACAAAATCCTCACTCATCTCGGAAGTGAAAATGCTTCCCAGACTGTCAGGGATTCCTCCAGCCCAGAGGGAAAATGCCTAATGGGCATCCCCTAAATCCCCCAATGACTTTGACACTTGCTTTCCATTTTTGCCTGTCGAATTGCTGACTTTCCCAATAATTCCTGTAAACTCAGCATCATCCTAGCTAACTGAGGGTAAAAGTACTTTACAAAACCACCCAATACCATGGAGGAAATAGATCATCCAAAGTCAAAGGATGACAGGGGCAGGAATGCAGCAAACAGCAGGAAAGGATTGAGTAGGTGGAGGAGTATATCTGACACATAAAAAATTCATGCTGAGCCTTCCTAAGCTTAAATGAAAAGTGATTAAGGTGAAACTAATGTCTTCATGTCATTTAGAGGAGGAAAGACATACTTTTTAGAGTTGACTTTAATTTTATGCTTAGAATTTATGTGAGGGGAAGGAAACATGGGAAATGCAATTAAAATCAAATTTTTGTTCAACATGTGCTGTTGGGATTGGCACTCATTTTAATTCAAAGAACCGGGAAGATTATCATCAAATATTTAGCATCCTTTTGTGTGTTAAACACCAAAGGATGGGCTTAGTAAACATAGTCTCTAACTTTTTGGAGTTATCTTTCTAAGGCAGAATTAAGATAAGGTATGCCAAAATCTGACCATTTAGAGACAGAGACAATATTCACTATGGCTTGAGATAACCAGAATAAATAAATCTCTCTCTATAAAAGGAACTAGGTTTGTTAGTTTGAAAAGCAGAACTTTTAAAGCCTGAATGAATCACAAGCACACTTTCATTGGGATAATTGTTCTGTTCGTTTTAACATAGCTTTGGAATGATCAAGTCCCCTTTCAATGATTATTGACACCTTGGTTAATACTGAATACCCAGAAAAATGTTTCTCAGAGTTGCTAAGGTGCAAATGGCTCTACTTTTGGCTTAAATGATAAACACTTTCCCTTAAAGGTACAGCATGAATAATGGTTTCACTCTGTCTGATTTAACTAATGAGTAACCATCAAATACTCTGGATGTAACAATTCTTTCAAATTTCCACTTAGGAGACCACAGCTGGCCGTTGGCAGCCCACATGGCCCTGGAGATGCATTTTGTTTGGACCACATAGGACTCTTGCTGGCTTTTTTTCAAACAAATCAACTTTTTTAAAATTGGGAAATTTTATCCAAACAACTGGATTTATGGTTTCTCTTGAAAAATATGGCTCTGCATGTCCTAAAGGTCATAATCAATTGAAGCTAAGAAATGGCTGTCCCCTTTTGGATACCTAAGTTCTCCAGTTTCCTGATGTTCCTGAACTTTTTACCATTATCACGCCTCTAAGGAATCTTTGTAGATGCATTTCCCTCTAATTGTCTCCCCTTCCAAGAAATTTTAATATTATAGATATACTGTACAAATTTTTGTACTGTTTTCCTTTGGAAGGCCACAAACCATTATAATATCTAAGATTTTTACAACCTTGAAGCAATTTTTGTCTTCTTTGGAATTTTATTACCTCCATTGAAAATGCACGCTGCTTTAAACTCTACTGTTTTCTAACACTGAGACTGAGTGTCTTACGGGTCTGAAAATAAAATATGAAAAAACTGGAAACACCATAAATCCTACAACTTCATTCTTTACTTCTTTACATGCCTTGCCCCTATGGGCATTTAAGATTGTAGTCTCTGATCTATTTGGTGTAAAAATAAATATCTCTGAGATGTATAAGGGATTCTAAATTAAGCCCCTTGCCTGGGAGTGCCCATTGCTGGATGGCCACATCCTTCTCTGCAGAGCTTCAGAGCTGTCATTTTCTGTAATGATTTCCTTGGGATGAATGCAAATGGGTGCTTTTCATTTCAGAAAAGAGATGGTTGAGAATGTGTTCTGGTCTTAGTCTAGTGAATTTCTTCATTTAAGTGATAGCTTAGTTCATGCTCAACAAGCATTTATTGAAACTTGACTCTTATGCCAGTAGATGCCAGACCATCGACGCCAGCAGAAACTACGCACTGAGGGCCAAGCACAAAGATTAATTTGATCACAAGGCTGTTCTGGTTCTCCAGTCTAACTGCTTGAGTGTTTGGGAGAAGTTCATAATGAGGAATTTTAAACAACCCACCTTTTAAAAATGCTGAAAATTGAAATATCAGTCAAATTGAGAGTATCTTCTAATTTGCTGATCATTAATGCAGGTTAGCAGGTTGATGCCAATTGTTGTATTTTTCCTTGCGAGTTAAACTTGTATGTTTATGAAGACATTAAAAAAAAAACAAAAAACAAAAAGATAAGTATATATGTAACAGTACATTCCTAACAGTAGGAATTCAGATATCGGGAAAAAGTATTTTTTGATCCCTGAAGGCAAGGTTAGGGTTCAGCTGTTGGGGTTCATATGATAAATATGAGATTGGCTGATCAGAAGACTAGTGCTGGACTGTATGCAAAATGCCCACCAAGGGGCTTTTGTTGGCAAAGTAGATTCTTGAGCTCTGATTCTGTAGGCTCTGATTTTGGGTCAGATGGGGCCAGAATCTAAAGGAATGGAAATCACTGGGCCAGAAGAACTCCTGAGATTGTAAGTACCAGCCCATGAGGAATATTTTTCAGTACCTGAAGGAGTAATCCAATTGGCAATTCAGCAGGTTTCTGAACTAGCATTACATTACCTGGTACTACCGTATTTTGATGTTTACTGTCTGTAAAAAGAGTTAAGCAATACCATTTGAGGAGGTTTATTGTCTGTCCATGTGTGTTACATATTACAGAAGAGTAGGTGGTGTGAATGAACCAATTCTCAGCTTTAAATAGAATAAGTGTAGGTTGACTGCTATTGCAATTAAATACCCTATGAGGACTCATTTAGTTGCTCATGGCAGAAAATCAATTCAAATGGCTTGAGTAAAAAAAATAAAAAACAGTTCACATTTTTGAAAAGGCGATATTCGGATCTAAGTTGTGTGCAGTTAGGAACTGTCTTTCTCTATTTTTCAGTTCTGCTTTCCTTTTTGATGGCTTCATTCTCAGGCCAGGTTCTCTTATGGTGTGTCAAGATGGACTGTAGCAGCTCAGAGTTGGCAAACTTAACAGTTGGTAACTCCAGGGCACAGAGAATGTCTTTTTCCCAAGGGAGCCAAAAAAGGGGGTCAGGGCAGGTACTCATTGGCCAGCTTGGGTCATGTGATGATCCCAGAATAAATTAGTATAGCCAGGAAATATCTGATTCTGATTGGCCTGGCAAGGGTCATGTGTCTATGGGGCCCTATGGGTTGGATCAGCCCCACCTGCAACACATGGACTGAGAATGGGGATTGTCCTTCAAATGAGGGCACAGTTGCCAAAAGTAGGGGGAATGATTGCTGGGCAAACAAAACCTACCAATGTTACCCACAGATGCCATGAATTAGCAGCATATTTTGTCATGTGGGTTTTCTGAGATAATAAAATCTACCTTTAACTTAAAGAGAACAAATTAATGTATGGGTGGGTAAGACTGGTCTTACTTTTTTAAATTATGTTTTTATTATCATTAGTGAAATTTCCTTTTAGAATCATGGGTTTACCTGAGCAAAACAAAGTTTTCCTATTGCAAAAAAAAAAAAAAAAAAAAAATCTAACTTACCCTAGGAAATTGAATTTGAGTCTGAACATATTTTTACTATCCTCCTGGTGGTGATTCCTGATTTAGAATGAAAAGATAATCTTTTCCTTCTTGCAGGATGATCCATATAAAACCAGTGAAGGCTGACCCTTAAAGAAAATCAAAATGTGAGAAATAAAGAATATCAAAACCTAGAAGATACTTGATGATGCCAAGACATCATGACTTGTACAGACATTAAAAATCCCTGGAGATAATAATACTAATCATAAATGAAATGTTAAAAAAACAAAAAGTTATCTGTTCAGAGGGATGGGAACAGGGCAGTTGGGGAACAACAGAGGGAGAAAAACCTTTTATATTTTTGATCATGTATTAACCATTTAAAAATAATATGCAAGATTTGAAAGGTTATTTTGAGCCATAGCAAAAAATTCCTTCATCATGTAAGCAAAACACCAACCAGCATCCTAGTGGTGCTAGTTCTGATCAGACCCTCTGCCTACCTCAGAGGCAAGTCATAGTTTTCCTGAGTCTCAGACTGCACGTCCGGTCACCCACAGGGTTCCTCTGTGTGGAATGCACTGGGAACTTCCGAGCCAGCCTTTCCAGCTGTAAATTTCCCACCCCTCGATGATGATGCTGTTTCAAGAAGAGATGGTGCTGGAGACTCGATGGCAAGCCACTGAGATATTCTACACAGAAAAGAGAAAAATGATATCGCCTGACTGGGCTAGGCAGATCAGGAAACCCTGGGCACAGAAGTTCTGAAATTCTGAGGAATTCCTCAGCTCACAGCCATCCCTGCTTTCCCTTACTCATGGAATTCTCCCTCTCCCATTAGCATTGTGAATTCCTCCTGAAAAGTGCTCATTAAAGTAGACAAAATGAAGACAGAATGTTGGTGTGTATACTTTGGAAGGTGAAATGCTCTTTTTTGAAACAAACAAACAAACAAACAAACAAACAAATATCTGGAAAACCAAGGCCAATAAGAAAGTCTGCATACATAAAGGGCTAACTTTCAGTTACACAGAAACTCCTTTGGGCAGTCTCCAGATTACTGAGGCTTTGCTGGCGTGGGGCAGTTATTGTGGTTTCTTGGACATCAATGCAAATGTCCTCTGCATTTAAATCATTGGCGTTTTAATTGGCATTTTAACTTCCTAGTGGTACTTTTTTCCCTTCTCCTTTCTCGTTACCACATATGAGATACCAGTAATGCAAATGGATGAATAAAACTAAAGCAATTTAATGGGAGAAGGAAGACAAGCCTCCACCCAAATTGAATTTGTGCTTGAAAAAGGTACCTGCTGGCTCCGAAACCTTTTTGGAGTTGCACTGACAAAGGAATGCGTTAACCTTGCTTTTCCTTTTTGAGGCCTGAAGGAGTCCTCATGGCTGAGACGTCATATCTAATTTTATTTCCTATTCAGAACTGATACCTCCTTCTCCCTGTTTTTATTTTGCAGACTCTCTGTTGATATGGTACAAGTGTGCAGGTTTTTTAAAATGATGATGTTATCTGTTTACTATTCAAATGCAATTTTAAATGGTTTGGCTCAGCACATTTGAATCAAAAATCCTATTAAAGATGCAATATTCCTCTGCCACCTTTTTGCCGAGTGCATTTGCATGGCATTCCTTTCTCAGTCGGAATATAATACTGTATACCTGTTCAGAATGATGTGATTTCCCGCATTGAATTTGCAGTCGTTAAACAGGCTGTTTACCTTTCTATGATGGAAATTTGGTATTCAAGCATAATTTTTTTCCCTACATTTACAAAATATGGTATTAACCACGTGATCTTCCCTTGCTTTGCTCCATAGCCTTTTTATTTCAAATCTTCCAACGTATTATTTTTGCTCCTGCCATCAGATGGAAATCATGACATTATCATGAAATTGCTGAGTTATGATAAACACCCTCTGTTTCTTTCTTTTTTCTACGCATGATTGGAGATGGGTAGGATGAGAATGAAGAAACGGCAAATGATCATTTGCCTTCAAGTAAAAAGTTCTGACCACTGGATTGATGAGAAGCATGTTTAATTTTAAATATTTTGCATCTATTTTAATGCCTAATTGCATGGTTAAATGAGCTGTAGGAGAAGAGATGCAGCTGAAATCTCGGATCAATTTTAGCCAGTTCTAGAATGCTGATGTTACCAAGAGGCTGCCTTTCTCCTTTGGTAATTTTCAAACTACTTCAGAGGGCACTGTTTATTAAACAAGGCAGACTTTCTGCTCAGGCAGCTTTTTCCAATTACAGAGCCTTCCCTGCAGTACCTGGGGATGGCATCCGAAACTGCACATGCATTCCAGGCTGAGCCAGGCAACCCAAAACCAGCAAGTGCAAGGTTTGGCTTCACTTTGTCAGTATGCTGCAGCCAAGGGTTGTTTCCAAGTGCATTTGACGTTTTCTGTGTAGTGAATATGTGACAACAAGCTGCCTGCAATAATTGGCCAGTTGAGAGTGCGTGGCCTACACTCTGGAAACTCACCATCTCAATTGCATCAATTGCAGCACTGTATGCTACTGTTTCTCACAAAGAGTATGTGTGTGTGTTCATTTGTGTGCATGTATGTTTGCACCCCCACACACATTTGTGGGTGCTCAGGACATGAATGTTTTAAAGAGTTGATAGTTATCCAGAAATCTGGAGCTCAATCATAATGGCACATTAATTTGGGGGAAGAAAATCTCCCTAAGGCTGTCTTGGAAGGTGGCTAATGTTGAGGTGGCTCAAGGCAGACTGTTGGTGGGGATAGCATTTTTAAAGTAATAGCTGGGCAATCCCTGTTGTGATAACTATTGTAAAAACAAATATAATAATTCATATAATAATAATAATAAAAATAAAAATCATGACAGCAGATAACAGTTAATGGGTTTAATATGTTCCAGGCTTTATGGAGCCAAGTCTTTCATGAACATGATCTTATGCAATTCCTGAGAGCATGGACCCTTTGAGTTTCAATCCTGGCTCTACCACTCATCAGATTTGGGGCAAACTGATGAACCATTTTTGTGCCTCAGTTTCCTCAGCTGTAAGATGGTGTTAATACTATACCAGTTTGTCTGCTGTCAACTCAGTGCATCCCTACCACCTTCTAAGTCTCCTCTGCACTGGATATCCTGTTTTATATGGTTTTTGAATAAAGTCTGCCAAGGAGAGGCACCTTTGTGAGATTTCCCTGGCAAAAGAGAAGGAAGGAGGCGGGGCAAGATGGCGGACTGGTGAGCTGTATGTTTTAGTTACTCCTCCAGGAAAGTAGGTAGAAAGCCAGGAACTGTGTGGACTGGACACCACAGAGCAATCTGACTTTGGGCATACTTCATACAACACTCATGGAAATGTGGAACTGCTGAGATCAGTGAAATCTGTAAGTTTTTGTGGCCAGGGGACCTGCACCCCTCCCTGCCAGGCTCAGTCTTGTGGGAGGAGGGGCTGTTAGCACCAGGAAGGAGAAGGGAGAACTGCCGTGGCAGCTCTTATCAGAAACTCGTTCTACTGATCCAAACTCCAACCATAGATAGACTGAGACCAGACACCAGAGAATCTGAGAGCAGCCAGCCCAGCAGAGAGGAGACAGGCATAGAAAAAAACAGCACGAAAAACTCCAAAATAAAAGCAGAAGATTTTTGGAGTTCTGGTGAACATAGAAAGGGGAAGGGCAGAGCTCAGGCCCTGAGGCTCATATGCAAATCCTGAAGAAAAGCTGATCTCTCTGCCCTGTGGACTTTCCTTAATGGCCCTGATTGCTTTGTCTCTTAGCATTTCAATAACCCATTAGATCTGTGAGGAGGGCCCTTTTTTTTTTTTTTTTAATCCTTTTTTCTTTTTCTAAAACAATTGCTCTAAGAAGCCCAATACAGAAAGCTTCAAAGACTTGCAATTTGGGCAGGTCAAGACAAGAGCAGAACTAAGAGAGCTCTGAGACAAAAGGCAATAATCCAGTGGCTGAGAAAATTCACTAAACACCACAACTTCCCAAGAAAAGGGGGGGTGTCCGCTCACAGCCATTATCCTGGTGGACAGGAAACACTCCTGCCCATCGCCAGCCCCATAGCCCAGAGCTGCCCCAGACAACCCAGTGTGACAGAAGTGCTTCAAATAACAGGCACACACCACAAAACTGGGTGTGGACATTAGCCTTCCCTGCAACCTCACTTGATTGTCCAGAGTTGGGAAGGTGGAGCAGTGTGAATTAACAAAGCCCCATTCAGCCATCATTTCAGCAGACTGGGAGCCTCCCTACACAGCCCAGGAGCCCAGAACCGCCCTGGGGGGATGGCACTCACTTGTGACATAGCACAGTCATCCCACAACAGAGGACCAGGGGGTGCACGGCCGGGAAGAGGGACCCACTCGCAAGTCTCAGGAGCCATACGCCAATACCAAGGACTTGTGGGTCAGTGGCAGAGACAAACTGTGGCAGGACTGAACTGAAGGATTAGGCTATTGCAGCAGCTTTAAAACTCTAGGATCACCAGGGAGATTTGATTGTTAGAGCCACCCCCCCACCCCGATTGCCCAGAAACAAACCCCATATACAGGGCGGGCAACACCAACTACACACGCAAGCTTGGTACACCAATTGGACTCCACAAGACTCACTCCCCCACTCACCACAAAGGCAAAGCAGGGGAGAACTGGCTTGTGGAGAACAGGTGGCTCGTGGACGCCACCTGCTGGTTATTAGAGAAAGTGTACTCCACGAAGCTGTAGATCTGATAAACTAGAGATAAGGACTTCAATTGGTCTACAAATCCTAAAAGAGCCCTAACAAGTTAAGCAAATGCCAAGATGCCAAAAACAACAGAAAATTGTAAAGCATATGAAAAAACCAGACGATATGGATAACCCAAGCCCAAGCACCCAAATCAAAAGACCAGAAGAGTCACAGCACCTAGAGCAGCTACTCAAAGAACTAAAGATGAACAATGAGACCATAGTACAGGATACAAAGGATATCAAGAAGACCCTAGAAGAGCATAAAGAAGACATTGCAAGACTAAATAAAAAAAATAGATGATCTTATGGAAATTAAAGAAACTGTTGACCAAATTAAAAAGATTCTGGACACTCATAGTACAAGGCTAGAGGAAGTTGAACAACGAATCAGTGACCTGGAAGATGACAGGATGGAAAATGAAAGCATAAAAGAAAGACTGGGGAAAAAAATTGAAAAAATCAAAACGGACCTCAGGGATATGATAGATCATATAAAACGTCTGAATATAAGACTCATTGGTGTTCCAGAAGGGGAAGAAAAGGGTAAAGGTCTAGGAAGAGTATTCAAAGAAATTGTTGGGGAAAACTTCCCAAATCTTCTAAACAACATAAATACACAAATCATAAATGCTCAGTGAACTCCAAATAGAATAAATCCAAATAAACCCACTCAGAGACATATTCTGATCACACTGTCAAACACGGAAGAGAAGGAGCAAGTTCTGAAAGCAGCAAGAGAAAAGCAATTCACCACATACAAAGGTAACAGCATAAGACTAAGTAGTGACTACTCAGCAGCCACCATGGAGGCGAGAAGGCAGTGGCACAACAGATTTAAAATTCTGAGTGAGAAAAATTTCCAACCAAGGATACTTTATCCAGCAAAGCTCTCCTTCAAATTTGAGGGAGAGCTTAAATTTTTCACAGACAAACAAATGCTGAGAGAATTTGCTAACAAGAGACCTGCCCTACTGGAGATACTAAAGGAAGCCCTACAGACAGAGAAACAAAGAAAGGACAGAGAGACTTGGAGAAGGGTTCAGTACTAAAGAGATTCGGTATGGGTACAATAAAGGATATTAATAGAGAGAGGGGAAAAATATATATGACAAACATAAACCAAAGGAAGATGGCTGATTCAAGAAATGCCTTCACGGTTATAACGTTGAATGTAAATGGATTAAACTCCCCAATTAAAAGATATAGATTCACAGAATGGATTAAAAAAAATGAACCATCAATATGTTGCATACAAGAGACTCATCTTAGACACAGGGACACAAAGAAATTGAAAGTGAAAGGATGGAAAAAAATATTTCATGCAAGCTACAGCCAAAAGAAAGCAGGTGTAGCAATATTAATCTCAGATAAAATAGACTTTAATGCAGGGATGTTTTGAGAGACAAAGAAGGCCACTACATGCTAATAAAAGGGGAAATTCAACAAGAAGAAATAACAATCATAAATCTCTATGCACCTAATCAAGGTGCCACAAAATACATGAGAGAAACACTGGCAAAACTAAAGGAAGCAATTGATGTTTCCACAATAATTGTGGGAGACTTCAACACATCACTCTCTCCTATAGATAGATCAACCAGACAGAAGACCAATAAGGAAATTGAAAACCTAAACAATCTGATAAATGAATTAGATTTAACAGACATATACAGGACATTACATCCCAAATCACCAGGATACACATACTTTTCTAGTGCTCAAGGAACTTTCTCCAGAATAGATCATATGCTGGGACATAAAACAAGCCTCAATAAATTTAAAAAGCTTGAAATTATTCAAAGCACATTCTCTGACCACAATGGAATACAATTAGAATTCAATAACCGTCAGAGACTTAGAAAATTCACAAATACCTGGAGGTTAAACAACACACTCCTAAACAATCAGTGGGTTAAAGAATAAAAAGCAAGAGAAATTGCTAAATATGTAGAGACAAATGAAAATGAGAACACAACATACCAAAACCTATAGGATGCAGCAAAAGCAGTACTGAGGGGGAAATTTATAGCACTAAACACATATATTATAAAGGAAGAAAGAGCCAAAATCAAAGAACTAATGGATCAACTGAAGTAGCTAGAAAATGAACAGCAAACCAATCCTAAACCAAGTAGAAGAAAAGAAATAATAAGGATTAAAGCAGAAATAAATGACATAGAGAATAAAAAAAAAATAGAGAGGATAAATATCACCAAAAGTTTGTTCTTTGAGAAGATCAACAAGATTGACAAGCCCCTAGCTAGACTGACAAAATCAAAAAGAGAGAAGACCCATATAAACAAAATAATGAATGAAAAAGGTGACATAACTGCAGGTCCTGAAGAAATTTAAAAAATTATAAGAGGATATTATGAACAACTGTATGGCAACAAACTGGATAATGTAGAGGAAATGGACAATTCCCTGGAAACATATGAACAACCTAGACTGACCAGAGAAGAAATAGAAGACCTCAGTCAATCCAGCACAAGCAAAGAGATCCAATCAGTCATCAAAAATCTTCCCACAAATAAACGCCCAGGGCCAGATGGCTTCACTGGAGAATTCTACCAAACTTTCCAGAAAGAACTGAAACAAATCTTTCTCAAACTCTTTCAAAACATTGAAGAAAATGGAACACTACCTAACTCATTTTATGAAGCTAACATCAATCTAATACCAAAACCAGGCAAAGATGCTACATAAAGGAAAACTACCGGCCAATCTCCCTAATGAATATAGATGCAAAAATCCTCAACAAAATACTTGCAAATCGAATCCAAAGACACATTAAAAAAATCATACACCATGACCAAGTGGGGTTCATTCCAGGCATGCAAGGATGGCTCAACATAAGAAAAACAATCAATGTATTACAACACATTAAAAACTCGAAAGGGAAAAATCAATTGATCATCTCAATAGATGCTGAAAAAGCATTTGACAAAATCCAACATCCCTTTCTGATAAAAACACTTCAAAAGGTAGGAATTGAAGGAAACTTCCTCAACATGATAAAGAGCATATATGAAAAACCCACAGCCAGCATAGTACTCAATGGTGAGAGACTGAAAGCCTTCCCTCTAAGATCAGGAACAAGACAAGGATGCCCGCTGTCACCACTGTTATTCAACATTGTGCTGGAAGTGCTAGCCAGGGCAATCCGGCAAGACAAAGAAATAAAAGGCATCCAAATTGGAAAAGAAGAAGTAAAACTGTCATTGTTTGCAGATGATATGATCTTATATCTGGAAAACCCTGAGAAATCGATGATACAGCTACTAGAGCTAATAAACAAATTTAGCAAAGTAGCGGGATACAAGTTTAATGCATGTAAGTCAGTAATGTTTCTATATGCTAGAAATGAACAAACTGAAGAGACACTCAAGAGAAAGATACCATTTTCAATAGCAACTAAAAAAATCAAGTACCTAGGAATAAACTTAACCAAAGATGTAAAAGACCTATGCAAAGAAAACTACACAACTCTTCTAAAAGAAATAGAAGGGGACCTTAAAAGATGGAAAAATATTCCATGTTCAGGGATAGGAAGGCTAAATGTCATTAAGATGTCAATTCTACCCAAACTCATCTACAGATTCAATGCAATGCCAATCAAAATTCCAACAACCTACTTTGCAGACTTGGAAAAGCTAGTTATCAAATTTATTTGGAAAGGGAAGATGCCTCGAATTGCTAAAGACACTCTAAAAAAGAAAAACGAAGTGGGAGGACTTACACTCCCTGACTTTGAAGCTTATTATAAAGCCACAGTTGTCAAAACAGTATGGTACTGGCACAAAGATAGATATATTGATCAATGGAATCGAATTGAGAATTCAGAGATAGACCCTCAGATCTATGGCCGACTGATCTTTGATAAGGCCCCCAAAGTCACTGAAGTGAGTCATAATGGTCTTTTCAACAAATGGGGCTGGGAGAGTTGGATATCCATATCCAAAAGAATGAAAGAGGACCCCTACCTCACCCCCTACACAAAAATTAACTCAAAATGGACCAAAGATCTCAATATAAAAGAAAGTACCATAAAACTCCTAGAAGATAATGTAGGAAAACATCTTCAAGACCTAGTATTAGGCGGCCACTTCCTAGACTTTACACCCAAAGCACAAGCAACAAAAGAAAAAATAGATAAATGGGAACTCCTCAAGCTTAGAAGTTTCTGCACCTCAAAGGAATTTCTCAAAAAGGTAAAGAGGCAGCCAACTCAATGGGAAAAAATTTTTGGAAACCATGCATCTGACAAAAGACTGATATCTTGCATATATAAAGAAACCCTGCAACTCAATGACAATAGTACAGACAGCCCAATTATAAAATGGGAAAAAGATATGAAAAGACAGTTCTCTGAAGAGGAAATACAAATGGCCAAGAAACACATGAAAAAATGTTCAGCTTCACTAGCTATTAGAGAGATGCAAATTAAGACCACAATGAGATAACATCTAACACCGATTAGAGTGGCTGCCATTAAACAAACAGGAAACTACAAAGGCTGGAGGGGATGTGGAGAAATTGGAACTCTTATTCATTGTTGGTGGGACTGTATAATGGTTCAGCCACTCTGGAAATCAGTCTGGCAGTTCCTTAGAAAACTAGATACAGAGTTACCATTCGATCCAGCGATTGTACTTCTCGGTATGTACCCGGAAGATCGGAGAGCAGTGACACGAACAGATACCTGCATGCCAATGTTCATAGCAGCATTATTCACAATTGCCAAGAGATGGAAACAACCCAAATGTCCTTCAACAGATGAGTGGATAAATAAAATGTGGTATATACACACGATGGAATACTACACGGCAGTAAGAAGGAACGATCTCGTGAAACATAATGACAACATGGATGAACCTTGAAGACATAATGCTGAGTGAAATAAGCCAGGCACAAAAGGAGAAATATTATATGCTACCACTAATGTGAACTTTGAAAAATGTAAAACAAATGGTTTATAATGTAGAATGTAGGGGAACTAGCAATAGAGAGCAATTAAGGAAGGGGGAACAATAATCCAAGAAGAACAGATAAGCTATTTAACGTTCTGGGGATGCCCAGGAATGACTATGGTCTGTTAATTTCTGATGGATATAGTAGGAACAAGTTCACAGAAATGTTGCTATATTAGGTAACTTTCTTGGGGTAAAGTAGGAACATGTTGGAAGTAAAGCAGTTATCTTAGGTTAGTTGTCTTTTTCTTACTCCCTTGTTATGGTCTCTTTGAAATGTTCTTTTATTGTATGTTTTTTTTTTTAAAAAATTTTTTTTTTCATACAGTTGATTTAAAAGAAAAAAAAACAAGGAAAAAAATATGTAGAGCCCCCTTGAGGAGCCTGTGGAGAATGCAGGGGTTTTGGCCCCACCTCGATGGTTGCTAACATGACCACAGACATAGGGGACTGGTGGTTTGATGGGTTGAGCCCTCTACCACAGGTTTTACCCTTGGGAAGACGGTTGCTGCAAAGGAGAAGCTAGGCCTCCCTATAATTTTGCCTAAGAGTCTCCTCCTGAATGCCTCTTTGTTGCTCAGATGTGGCCCTCCCTCTCTAGCTAAGCCAACTTGAAAGGTGAAATCACTGCCCTCCCCCCTACGTGGGATCAGACACCCAGGGGAGTGAATCTCCCTGGCAACGTGGAATATGACTCCCAGGGAGGAACGTAGACCTGGCATCGTGGGACGGAGAACATCTTCTTGACCAAAAGGGGGATGTGAAATGAAATGAAATAAGCTTCAGTGGCAGAGAGATTCCAAAAGGAGCCAAGAGGTTACTCTGGTGGGCACTCTTACACACAATTTAGACAACTCTTTTTAGGTTCTAAAGAATTGGGGTAGCTGGTGGTGGATACCTGAAACTATCAAACTACAACCCAGAACCCATGAATCTTGAAGACAATTGTATAAAAATGTAGCTTATGAGGGGTGACAATGGGATTGGGAAAGCCATAAGGACCACACTCCACTTTGTCTAGTTTATGGATGGATGAGTAGAAAAATGGGGAAGGAAACAAACAAACAAACAGACAAAGGTATCCAGTGTTCTTTTTTACTTCAATTGCTCTTTTTCACTTTAATTATTATTCTTGTTATTTTTGTGTGTGTACTAATGAAGATGTCAGGGATTGATTTAGGTGATGAATGTACAACTATGTAATGGTACTGTGAACAATCGAATGTATGATTTGTTTTGTATGACTGCATGGTATGTGATTAAAAAAAAAAAAGAGAAGGAAGGCCATTGAATTCCAGAGGAGGAGCTTGCAGACAGATGTGAAGTTCAAACTGCTTCCAGGTGAGAACCAACTGGCTCAGGACGGCCACCCGAGATGTCCTGTGAGATCTCACAGGTCCCTAAGATGTTCAGTAGCTCCTGGGTGAGTGTTGAGACCCAGTTGTAGAGATGCACTGAGCTGAGATGTTCCTGGTGGCTTTCCTGACTTTCATTGCCCAGCCTTTTCAAAGGCCCTGTAAGCATCTAATTCCCTGCATTCTTGATAGTTGGAATACACAGAGTGGATTTTGTCTTCATGACCAAATGCTGATGGATGCACTACCCCATTGGGTCGTAAAAAAATTATGGGTTAATACAAATGCTTGATCTGGTTAGTGCTTTCCACTTAATTGGAAGTCTGCAAGTGCTTGCTGCTTAGTCCTCATCTCAGCTCCAAGAGGCAGGGGTGTCGTGGGGGTAGACAAGAATGTAGTTTCTAGAGTCATTGTGCCCAGGTTTGGAATTTCCAGTTCATTCAATTCATTCAATTCAACCAGTTCAATCAAGGTTGCATGCCTTAGACAAGCTTATATATAGATGAGGGCTAGGAAGAACACTGACGTCATATAATTGTTGAGCAGATTAAGAGTTAACAGCAACATATAAATACATGCAAAAGCTTCTGCCCAAAGAGTAAGCCGCTATTAATAGTGTATCTTGATAATTTGTCTAGAAGATTGTGTCCTCAGAAATTAGGGCTCTGTCTAGCTGTCTTGCATTACCTGGGAGACTGGAGACAAGCTTCTGCAGATTATTCCTGAGCACCCTGTAAATGATCCCACATTCGCTTCTGATGCTCCCCTTCCTATCAGAATGGCCTCCAGTCTTCCCTGTTGCCACCTGCTCCTCTTTGCGGGATCTTCCTGCTATTCAGTGGGCTGCCTGGGTTGCCTTCATGGTCTGCCATTGCATGGTCCAAATTCCTGATTCTGCTGGCCCTCTTGAACTTCCTCCAGGTTGTCTGTGGTATGTTGAGACTGCTAGGGACGAAAAATTACTTGTAATTTCCCATCACAATTACCCATGGAAGCCCCGGAGGGGAAGTAGATGTATGAACAAAGCAAGGTAAATACATTTTTTTTTCCTAGCTGGGGCTTTGGCACCAAACTCAGGTGTTGCACCTTAGTGAGCTTGGCTGGACCATGTCCGGCGCTGCCCCGCTCGGTCCCCGGTTCCCGGCCGGCGAGGGGAAACAGGGAAGGAGAGAGAGAGATGCAGACTGCGCGAACTAACCTGGTCATGAATCACGACTCGAACCACACGGCAGTTGTGAAAGCAAGCCCTTTACTACAGCTAGATGAACATTCTGTGTTACTGGTTCCCACACGGGGCACGGCGCCTCGTGGGAGAGCAGCCTCGATGTGGCCGTCAGGCACGGCTCCTTGTGGGCTGTCTCACCCTACCCCGTCCGGGTAAGACCTTTTATACACAATTAACAACCAATAAGCTTCTAGGCTAGTATCGCGTATACAGGATTTCGATTGGTAGGAGTGGGTGGCGGATACATGCGTCACTATGCGGAAACAGGATGCAGGCGCCATCTTGGCTCACTCGATGGGCGGGGGTAACTCTAGAGCAGGCTGCAGCGCATACGCTAGGCCCGATTCGGGAGGCGGCTTTCCACATCTCCCCCTTTCTTATTTATTTTTGACCCAGTGTCTCCAGTGATGAGCGTGCTCCCGTGAACCCAAATGGTTCACAACCTCTTTGGTGCTTTGGGGAGTCTGGACTAGGCCTCAGCCATCCAGCGGCGGAGCCTCTAGCACCAACCAGAATGCTCACGTCATATGGAGACCGGAGAGTCCGTAAGCTGGAAACAACGTGACTCTCCCTGCAGTGCTTTGCCTGGCAACTGGGGAACAACGACGGGGGCAGGAACAGCAGTAACCAGAGTCGGGGGTGTCACTAGGTGTCTCTGTGCAATGGCTAGGGTCCAGTCTGGCCACAACTAGGACTCTGCCCTAGAGACCCACCTGAGACAAAATTATGACTACTGGTGTCGCCTTTTACACCCGAGAAACAGCCATGCGATTCGCTACAAATTTTGCTCCAAAGCGCCCCACCTGAGGCGACCAGGAAGGGGTATGGTTAATAAATCGGTCACTATCGGGGGTAACAGAGGTGGGAGTCATAGCCATCATAGTGGTAACACGCAATTGCTGCTGCGCTTGAAACAGGCGTTCTAGCAAACATTTAACAACGACTAATCCCACCAATAATCCCACTGCAATGAGGATCCAATTAGTTAAATTGGGCCAAGAGAACCAGGAAGAAACACTGTGCAATAGTTTCTGTAGAACCTCGCCTAACCCGGAGAGATCGACTTTAACGGGTTTTAACTTGATCCCCCCAATTGTGTCTAAACTAGATTCCACCTGTTGGGAGAGATTAACAAATTCAGGAAAATATGACCTTTTCAGCCAATCAGAGACTCTGGAAATGCTTCCGGTCACGTTGGCCCTGACAGGAGTGACACAGAGTTTAACCGTAAGCCACCGGGTGTCACATGTTTGCTGAAGCACTCTCCAGAGTCCATCTATTTCCAGTCCAAGTTCATCTATCTCCGCTTGGAGTTTCTGAATGGCCTGGAAATTTAAGTTCAGCATCTGATTGTGGCGGCGTAGCACGTCTCGGGTAAGGTTGACCAAGCCATTTACCGTTTCCATCGTTATGGCGAGCTGCCGATCTGTCCATGCTTGTAGCACAGCCTGCCCGATCGTTGGGACAAACAAAGAGGAAGCTACACTGGCAGCATTCGATAGCCATTCTTTTATGCCTCTTGGACGCCTAGACTTAGAGAAGGGGATATTGTTAAGTGAAACAACTTGAGAAACAGGGCCAACCCAGTCGGTTGCCTTGACGGGGAGCCAGACATAACTTGGGCGATACACTAGGATAGCGGGGCGGCGAGGCATCCGGGTCTTTGGAACGGTTGCAGACTGTAGGAGCAAGCCCTGGAAGGAAAAGGCACCTTTGAGTCTCCTTTTTACTCAAGATCCCTTCACAAGACTGGCGGCTCTTCCCTGTAACGTTAAGAAATTCAAGCAAGACTCCCTTACTTAACTCGCCATTACCAGTTTCACAAGTAGCATTCGCCGCAACTGTGGTGTTGACAACCTTGACAGAGAGGTTAGCAAAAGAGAGGATCAGTGTGTCATTGGTGAGGGGGAAGGACTCGTTGAAGCTTGTGGAGGAAATATAGTTCCACTAAAAAGAAAAAGGCAGATTAGAAGGATTGCTATAGGAGAGCAAAGAACAGAGTTACCAATCCTCTTTTTGGGCAACCGCGGGGTGGTCAGTCCTACTATTATCGTCTTGTCGGTCGTCGCCATCATCAGCAGGGTCGGAGGCTTGGTCTAATGGTTCAGGTTGTATATTCGTTGGCGTTTCTGACAGCTGTTCCTTGGCTTCTTCAGGTGATGTCACGGTTCTCACCAGTCTTTCCGGAACCCACACTGGTTGACGTCCTGGTTCCTGGGGAAAAACACAAACAGAGCCTCTGGCCCAGCTGAGCACCGGGTCAGGGCCTTTCCACTGCCCCGACAGGACATCCTTCCAACGGACTAGACCTCTATGCGGAGGACTCGGGGTGGTGTGTTGCAGGGCAGGTGTCATTCCTTGTGAATTTTCGTTTAAAAAATTATATGTGAGCAAGGCTACAGACAGTCGAGCTTTTGGGGACAGGCCGTGGCCTATACCCTCTTTCTGTTTTTTAAGCAAGTCTTTGAGAGATCTGTGCGCTCTTTCAATGATTCCTTGCCCCTGAGGGTTATAGGGGATGCCATGTTTTAATTGGACATCCATGTTGTCACAAAATTTTTGGAAGGATTTACTAGTGTAGGCAGGCCCGTTATCCGTCTTTAACGTCTTTGGCTTACCCCAAGCTGCCCATGCAGCAAGGCAGTGTGCAATGACGTGGGAGACTCTTTCTCCTGGTTCAGCAGAGGCAAATAAAACTTGGGAGCATGTGTCCACCGACACATGTAAGTACTTGATCTTACCATACTCTGAATGATGAGTGACATCCATCTGCCAAGTATCCCCTGGGGTGAGACCCCTAGGGTTGACCCCAACCGAGGGGACTGCTCTCTGCTCTGCACAATTGTTGCAGGCTCGGACAATATCTCGAGCAGCTGCACGTGGTATGCTGAACCGCTTAGCTAGGGTACCTGCATTGATGTGAAACTTGGCATGGAATTCTCGGGCTTGTTGATACGGTACCAGCGTCGGAAAGATGTGCAGCTGTCGAGTGGCTACATCTGCGCTATGGTTCCCCTGGGCCATAGGGCCAGGCAAACCTGTGTGGGCTCTAATATGGGTTATGTAAAAAGGGTGTTGCCTGGTCCATATAACCTCCTGTAGTTTGGCAAAGAACGTCCTTACTGTAGAGGAATGTTTAACAATGCCCACCGTTTCTAAAATTTGTACAGAGTTCACAACATAAGCAGAATCCGAGACGACATTTAAGGGCTCGGAAAGGCTTTCCAGGACTGCAATGATAACCTGCAGTTCTACCCATTGAGGCTTTTGTGGTTGGAAGAGCACTGTTTTAGGAGTGTCCCCCTCCACACAATACGCCCCTGTTCCAGAGCTGGAGCCGTCCGTGTATACGGTGGGGGCGCCTGCTAGTGGCCTAGGAGAGGTTACTTTGGGAAAAATCACTGGGTGCCGGGTGACAAACTGCAAGAGAGGAGCCTTAGGGAACTGATTGTTAATGAGACCAAGAAATGTACACCGGAGAATGGCCCATTGATCTATGCATCCGGTGAGTATCTCAAGCTGCTGGGAAGAATAAGGCACCCTGAGATTTTTGGGCTGCTGACCGAAATGCTGCACAGCCCTTTTAATGCATTCTAGGGCCAAGTCTGCAACCGCTGTAGGATAGTGCTCTAGGACTTTTTTGGGGGAAACTCCAGGGTGGACCCAGAGCAGCGGCCCCCGCTGCCACAGTACCGCAGTGGGCTGTAATTCTGTCGGCAGCACGCAGGCTTCAAAAGGCTCATCAGGGTCTATTCTCTTCAATGCAGCGCCACTGAGCGCCTGTTCCACCTGGCATAGTGCTCGCCTTGCCTCTGGAGTGAAGCTTCGAGGTGAGTTTATATTAGAATCCCCCTTCAACAGGTCGAACAAAGGTGTTAGTTTGACATTGGGTATTTTTAGGTATGGACGGATCCAATTGATATCCCCCATGAGTTTTTGTAGATCATTGAGAGTGTGTATATTGTCTAGCCTGAGAGACACCTTTTGGGGGGAAACATGAGTGGGTGCGACTTTCGCCCCCAGGAAAGTGGTAATGTCAGTCATTTGGATTTTTTCAGGGGCAATCTCTAGGTTAGCTTCTCTAAGACTAAGGACTAAATGTGACAAAACTGTTTTAAGAAGATCTGTGTCTCTATGGGCTAAGAGAATGTCATCCATATAATGGATGATTTTCACTTGAGGGAACTGCTGCCGAGTGCTAGCTAGCTTCGCAGCGACATACAGCTGGCACATGGTAGGACTATTAGCCATGCCTTGGGGCAGGACTGTCCATTCAAAGCGTTGACAGGGCTCCTCTTGATTACTAGAGGGCACAGTAAAGGCAAACTTAGGGGCAAAAGTATCAACATCATCAAGAAAACGCTGAAGGGAGCTTTTCCTGACCGAGATACCCCGTTGTTTCAAAAGGTTCTTTAAGGGAGCTAAGAGAGGTGAACTTCCGGACTGCCCCATGATTGCAGTCGGCACTATACTTCAGTCACTCGGAGAGCTCTTCCGAGTCCCCCGGGGTCACCTGAAAACCCACGGGCCCTAACTATCATGTAATAAGACGCACTCACCTTCTCGCGTTGATCAGGCGCGGGAAGTCCGCCGTAAGCTCGACGCGCAGCGCTGCTCTCCTCACAGAGGGACCGTCGAGAGCGAGGCAGGAGGAGGAGCTTCCCCGTACGGGCCACCACTTGTCCGGCGCTGCCCCGCTCGGTCCCCGGTTCCCGGCCGGCGAGGGGAAACAGGGAAGGAGAGAGAGAGATGCAGACTGCGCGAACTAACCTGGTCATGAATCACGACTCGAACCACACGGCAGTTGTGAAAGCAAGCCCTTTACTACAGCTAGATGAACATTCTGTGTTACTGGTTCCCACACGGGGCACGGCGCCTCGTGGGAGAGCAGCCTCGATGTGGCCGTCAGGCACGGCTCCTTGTGGGCTGTCTCACCCTACCCCGTCCGGGTAAGACCTTTTATACACAATTAACAACCAATAAGCTTCTAGGCTAGTATCGCGTATACAGGATTTCGATTGGTAGGAGCGGGTGGCGGATACATGCGTCACTATGCGGAAACAGGATGCAGGCGCCATCTTGGCTCACTCGATGGGCGGGGGTAACTCTAGAGCAGGCTGCAGCGCATACGCTAGGCCCGATTCGGGAGGCGGCTTTCCACAGGACCAAATGGTGGATGCCTTCTTTCTTAGCTGGGCCAGTGCAGGCCCAGTGACCACTCCAGAGCAGTGGATCATTCGACTGCAATCTGAGGACACTGCATGCATGTTGTCCACCTCAGCTGCCTCCGTCCTGATTAGTCAGAACAAAGTGAATCACCACCAAGGCTGACATGAAAAGATGGCTGAGAAAGTGTTACAGCAGGACAAATGCTGCATACAAAGTGCCAGGAAGAATTTTTGACAATAAAGTAGAATTTCAGGTCTCTTTGTAAAGGCAAAGATAGACATCAGAATCGTGAGACATGGAGTAGTTTAGAATCAGAGAGATACAGCTTGAAATGTTGGCTGAGTGACCTCACTGAGTCTCTTACTTTTTTGGCACTTCAGCTTTCTCATCTATAAACAGGTGGATAACTATATATTATCTGTCAGAATTGTGGTCAGCATTCCAAAGATGGTGTCTGTGAAAGGGTCTAGTACACAGTATGTGTTGAATAAATTTAATTACCCCATCCTATTTAAAGCTATGCCCAAGTATCCTTTTTGACGCTGATGGGGAACATAGGCTTGGTTTGAGGATTAACATATGTGTGTATACAGACTTAGATCTAGGAACATCAGAAGTGATACATGGGTGTTAGCTAAAAAATGTTATTTAAATTACCTCATTAAAAGAGAAAGATATTTGCTAATAAGATGTGGACAATTCATAATTTTAAATTTGTAGAGGTTTAAAGGTGAATTTTGCGCTTGAATTCTGTGACAACATTAATACTTGGTGGGAGCATTTCTAAATTATAATTAAAAAAAAAAAGGACAATTAAATAAATTCTCCTCAAAAATGGACACTTTACAATTAAACTTGAAGGATTCTAGCAAGTGACTCACCCCTTCCCCAAAGTTCTCTTTGAACCAGGCCAGTGTTTTTAGGGTAGTCATGGAACTTACCTCAAGGTCTAAAAATTCAAAATGGCAGCAAGAGTGCAAATGATTCTGAGCAAACCCCTGAGTTTTGTCATTTGCAACAGTGACATTTTTCAAGTGACATCCCTATAAATACTGAATAGTAATATGTCCCAGACAGAGCCCTTAGGGAACAGGAGAAGAGAATGAGAGTGGAGTGGAATTAAAACTGACAAGAGTAAGAGGCGGCATGTAAGATAAATGGCATGTACGATAAACAGTGAGTGTGGCTCTGTCAGACCAGCACGGCTGCAGGAGCGTTCAAATGATTGCATGATTGATGGGATCAGCTGTGGAGGAAATGTCCAGTAATGCAGGAACAGATCAGCATTGAGAGATAAATCATCCTGCAATCATACGCTGCTATCTCAACACTAATGGGGTTGAAAAACTGCAGTTTTGAGGGAGGTCCTGAGATAATTGTTTTCTAACAACCTGTTCCCGAGTATTGGCAAGAAAGTTAAATCAAATTCCGGACAACATTGAGATGCCACAGCAAAAGGATAGGCAAAGCAATAGACTTTTCCCATTGCATTGAAATTTCAGCAGTTCTTGGGCTATTTGCCAACCAAAAGGCAAGGGAGCCTCTTGCAGTTAAAATAGAATTCAGATCCCAGTGTCAAAATGCTGCCTCAATTTCCTGTCTTCCTCTTGAAATTTAACTGGTAATCCCGAGAGGAACATCCTGGCTGTCAGCCGACAGCAGGTGTTCAGGGACTTCAGGAAAACTGTTTCTGAAAGAATGTTAACCATGACCTAATTTGAGCAAGCAATTGTATAGGAAGGAGAAGGTAGAGTAAGGGAGGAGAGATTTATTGAGTACCAGGGTGTGTGGAAGCTACAGTGCTTAGCACATGTTAGACTCAGAAATCCCAAAGAATGCAATCAGGTGGATCAGTCACGAACTGAATCTGTGAAGATGCATTAAGGAAAAGCAACAAGGACCATTTTATGAGCATGTGAGTTCTCTGTTCCTGTACAAGCTCAAGTAGGCACTGGGCGAGCATTTGTCCAGGTTAGAGCAGACATTATGCAGACATCTTTTAAGCATGAGAGTCCATAGATTATGGGACATGCAAACATTGCTTTCTATCCCCACAGATTTTTTAAGAGTAAATTTTGCTCAGAGTGAGGGAGGATCTCATTGATACTTTCCATCCCATTTTAATCTGGGTCACTGTTGGGTTATCCAAAAAACTCATCTGATAGGACTTGAAGGAGCCAAAGGTGGTTGTTCTGGAACTTACTCTTTCACAATATATTCCTCTAGATTTGCATGGCATTTTCAACATTTTGAATTGCTGTGCTTTTTAATCCATTTACATTTAAAGTAATCACTGATAATGCAAGACTTCCTTCTGCCATTTGGTATTTAGTCTTTGTTAGTTTTACACCCTTTTTGTCCCTCAATTCCTCCATTAATGCCTGCTTTCATATTTATTTGATATTTTTGCACTGTACTATTTTGAGTCCCCTCTTGTTTCTTTCTGTATGTATTTTTAATATGTTTTCTTTGTGGTTATCATGAGCTTAAATTTAATATCCTAAATCTATAATAATCATGTTTGATTTGACACCAACTTAACTTCAATAGCACTTAAATATGCTGTTCCAATACCCTCTGCCCCTCCACTGTTTTGTTGTACTTGCTGCAAATTGTTTTTACATTGAATGTCCAAAACCACATATTTATTATTACTTTTTATATGTTTGTATTTTAGAAACTGTAAGAATTAAGAAGTCATATTACGTACCAAAATATATAATACAATATAATGGCATTTATGATTACTCATATGGTTATCTTTACCAGAGGTCTTTATTTCTTCCTGCCGCTTTGACACATTGCCTTGTGCCTGAAGAGCTACCTTTAGCATTGATTGTAGGCATCTGTAGTGGTGATTAACTCCCTCAGCTTTTGTTTATCTGGGTGTGTCTTAATCTCTCCCTACTTTTGAGAGACAACCAGACATAAAATTCTTACTTGGCAGCTGTTTTCTTTAAATATTTCGTCTCACTGCCTTCTTGCCTCCATGGTTTCTGGTGAGAAACAGGCACTTAATCTAATTTGGACTGCTTTGTACATAACATATTGCTTTTCTCTTGCAGCTTTCAGAACCCTCTTCTTGTCTTTTGCATTTGACAGTTTGACCACCATATGTCTGGGTATATTTCTCTCTAAGTTTATCTTGTTTGGTGGTTGATGGGCTTCTTGCATGTGCATATTCATGTCTTTTGCCAAGATTGGGAAGTTTTCTATTATTATTTCTTTGAATATTCCTTCTGCTCTTTTCTTTCCTTCTTCTCCTTCTGGGACTCCCATAATGCATATATTGGTATGTTCAATGGTGTCCCACAGTCTCTTAGGCTATTTATGCTTTTTGTAATTGTTTTTTCTTTCTGCTTCTCAGCCTGACTCATTTCAATGAGCTTGTTTTCTAGATCACTGATTCTTTCTTTGCCATCTCCAATCTGCTGTTGAAACTCTTCTGGGTATTTTTCTTTTCAGTTATTATGGTTTTTAATTCCAGTTGTTCTGCCTGATTCCTTTAAAGAATTTCTGTCTCTTTTTTGAGATTCTCATATCATTCTTTCATTGTTTCCCTGAAATCCTTTAGAGAATTCTCTCTAATTTGTTTCCTTGAGTCTATTGAAGATCATTTTTTAATGTAATTTTCTTGAGATATATTCATATATCATACAATCCTTCCAAAGTATACAATCAGTGGTTCACAGTATCATCACATATTTGTGTTTTCAACACCATGATCATTTTTAAACCGTTTGCAGTACTCCAGAAAAAGAAATGAAAAAAAAAAAAAAAGAAAAAAGAAGACCCCTAATATCCCATACCCCTTACCCTCCCTTTTATTGACCACTAGTATTGCACTCTACCCAATTTTAAGACTTACAATAGAGGTAGGTTAACTAAGACAGTGTAGTATTGCCAGAGATAGAAATATAGATCAGTGGAATAGAACAAAACATCCCAAAGTAGAGCCATCCAAACATGGGCAACTGACTTTTTTTTTTTTTTTTTTTTTTGCTCTATACTTATACAATCATTAACAAAGATTATGGCTTCAGGTGTTTCCTTCTGGCTATTTTTTTTTTTTTTTTTATGGTTAGAAGAAGAAGAAGATAGAGAGTGAAATTATTTGAATCTGGAGTGCTCAAAACAAGCTAATTAGTTCCATCTTTTTTTTTTTTTTTTTTTTTTGATCTACATTTAGAATAGGGCTACAAGGTTGAATTCAGTGGTTTTGGAATTACCTTCTGGCTATTTTAAAACACTAGATACTAAAAGGAATATGTATATATGAGTTAGTAGTCACCATCATTTGTTAAATCCTAATTTCTGTTACATTTTATCCTTCTCATTTAATCTTTCTCTCAATCTTCAGAGATATGAAGATAATTTTTTAAAAAGTCTTTGGTATGTCCACAGTGTGGTCTACTTCATTGATGTTTTCTGGACTTTTACCCTCTTTCTTTGGATTGGCCATCATTTTCTGTTTCTTTATTTGTCTTAAAATCTTTCATTATAAGCTCTATATTTTCAGTATTTTAAAATGTAATTTCTGGGATTTATTGACTGAGCAGACTGTTCCTTGAGTTTGTATCCAGCTAGTGATATGATAGAGATTTCCATGAATGCTAGGAGCTAATAAAACCAAACAGACCAATGCAAAAATACCTTTCACAGTCTTTGCAAATTGGTTTTGTATTAGCTGGTGCTCTCTTTCAGAGTTTAGCCTTCCTATCAAGAAGGTCTGCCCAATGTGAATGCAAAGTAAAGGGTCCTCCTTATCTTTTCTGAACTTGTATCTTGTCCTGGGCTTATGCTTTCTAGTGGCCTTAAGAGTTTCCCTGTTAACAGGAATTCGAATGCCTCTCTACCCCCCAGGAAATAAACCTTTTCTCTCTCCTGAGGGTTCCACCATTTTACCTCAGGACTTAAAGCAGCTAAGCCTTTGCTCCAGATGACCCCACTCAATGGTTTTCACTGTCTCAAGCTGCTTTTGCCTGGAGGGAAAATCTTGGAGTGGGGCATTCCTGACAAGTCAGTTTTTCCCTGTGGGAAAAAGTTCAGGGACCTACAAAGGGAGTGCCAGTCAGCTCCAAACTGTACTGGGTGAGGTAGTGGAGGAAGGGTGCCAGAAGTTCTCCTTACGACCCTTTGAAGCTGTGTTTTCTTGATTCAGCCCTTTCCCTGTAAATGCAGCCCTTTAACTGTTTTTATTCATTTTGAAGATGCTACTGTCTTTAAGTATTCTTTTCCTGGAGCAGTTTGGAGCAATGGCACCCTTAGAGCCAGACCAGTGGTCTGAAGCAGCTAATCAAAAGCAGTGATCAGCAATGGGACTGCATACCCCTTGGTCTTGGGGAACTTGGTCTTTACATCCCACCCGGGAACCAGCAAGCTGTGCCAGGGGCGGGATTTAAGTACCTCACTGCCGCCAGTTGTGAGACTTGGGAATGGGCAGTGGTTGCTGCAATGCAGAGAGTGCAATTCACATGTATTTACCGCAGTTCACCAGTCTCTTCCCCCACCCACTCCACTCTTCTCTGTATGCTGCACAATGTTCTACTCAATTCTTGAGTTTCAAAATAGTTAATCCAGACAGTTCCTGCCTGTTTAATACTTGTTTTGGTGGAGAGACTGCTGGGGCTCCCTACTCTGCCATTTTCCCACAATCCTCACTCCTCCCATTTTTTAAAGCTGTGTTTTCTTGATTAGGCACTCAGCCAGTTACCACAACCCTTTTATTCTTTTCCAGTATTCTGAGGAATGTGGCTCTACCAGTTTTTGCTAATTGTTCAAAGATTTTGTGGGGATTGGAACCCTAGAGTATGTTATGCCATCTCCTTGGTTGACCAGAAGCTCTGAAATGCTTTGCATTTATTGGGAACATGACTGACACTGTGTGTGTGTGTGTGTGTGTGTGTGTGTGTGTGTGTGTGTTTATTGATTGACTGAATAAGTTTACTCTTGCAAAACTCTGTAAAGTATGTTGTCTGCCCATTTTATAACTAAGGATATTAAAGTTAAAGAAAAGTAAGATACTTCTCCAACCTATTGTTAGAATTGGGATCAGCTTTTTTTCCCCTTGATTTCTTTCCTTATGTTTCTTCCAAAGAAATGACTGTTCATGCAGTGAGAGTGTGAGCCTTAATTCCCTTTACAATCTTGCCCTTGAGACATAGCTATCTAATGGCAACAATTGTCTCCTTCACCTGAAATACTATAAAGTCATCACCTTGCTTAATTGCTAAAGTAACCTACCTGAATATAATTTGGAACTACTTCTTTACAAAACATGCTGTAGGGTTCTTTGCCACATTTTCTGAATAGAAATTTTTCTGTACTGGACGATGTTTATTCAGGCACTGGGAAAAGAATGCTTATGCTTAATTGAAAGGAGTGGTTTAATTTAGATTAGATCATTATAATTTCTGGTTAAATAACAGGATTACAGCTTGGTCTCATTTTTGTTTGCGGGCAGAAATTTGCAAGGAGCTCCCTATACCTTCATAGCACCCTCAAAACCCATTTTGGTTCTAAAAAGAGGTTAATACACTCCTAGAATATTAAAGCTGCAAGGTAATCCTTAGATAAAATCTAGTCCTGTGCCTTCATTCCAAAGATGAGGACATTGAGGCCTAAAGGTTTTAAAAGATTGCCAGAAGTCATGCAGCCACTTTATGGAATATTTGAAACTCAGGCTCAGGTCTCTTTCCCAGCTTAGTGCTAGTATGACCAACTCCTCCCTGTCTGCCCAGCGGCTTTCCCAATTATAAAAATGAAAGTCTTGCATTCTCAGTACTGGGCAAATCAGGACAGCTGGCACCTTACCTAGTGTGGAAATAAATGAACACTCAAATGAGAGCAAACAAAGACTATTTATTCAGAGCTTGCTATAGCAAGAAAATCAGCCCACCATCAACTGAGTTTGGCAGAGACTCAAAAGCACACAGAGGTGTGGGGAAGCTTTGTAGTGGAAAAAGGGAATATTGGAGGCTGTTGGCATGGGGAGGCTGGAGAAGGGCTAAATAGAAGTGAGCATATGTGTTTGGTTAGGGGAGCATATTTGGCTTTCTCCTGTTGGTCCTAAGGTGGAAGCAGGGGCAAAAATCAGGGAAACTGTTGGTTATTGATTAAATCCTGTGTATTGTGAGTCAATTGTTGCAGGGATTGTGATTTGACTTCCTGGGATGTTTGCTGTATATAGTGGCCAAATTTCTCAACTGAGCGTTGCAGGTTAGTGGGCCAGAGTTTCCTGGTCTGATTACTGCTGATAATAGGACAGTTTCCTGGTCATTGTCCATTTGAACATTCAGTGTCTCACCAGTATTCTCTCCCTGGTGTCAGATACTTATTTCACCAGCTTCAGTTCAAAATGGACAGAGTTGGAAGGGCATCTCATGCTGTAGTTATTGGTAGTCATTTAGAAACTGGACAGATCCCAAGTGCTCAGGTTTGGTTGCATGGTGTGGAGCAAACAAACACCCAACAAACATTTGTTGACTAAATGAATGAATGAATGAATGCAATCCAATTGAAGTAGGAGTCATCACTGGACCATTTTTCTTAATGTCACTCTAAATTCCTATCCAGAAGGTATCAATGATTTTCTGCTTTTTAACCTGCCCAGACTTTGATCTTGAGTTCGTGGGAATGATGAAGCCATATGTAAACTATGGGGCTGCTGTTTTGCAGATGGCCTTTCCCAAGATGCTTTTTACAATGTTTTTGAATCACCTTGCCAGTATTTCAGAAAAAGTGGCAAAAAGAAGGGAAAGAAAAGCCATCATAATGAGAAATGACAGTAAGGAAACTCCCTCATAGGGATTGTCAGGGGGAAGAATTGTTGAATAATTCAAATAACAGATTTACTCATTTCTCAGTCATTTCCCAGCTCTGCTTTGGAGACACTTACAGAATAGCTCTGGACTAGGATTTTTCCAAGACCTGATTTCACTGCTGCCAGAGGATCAATTGAAGGGGCACGTTCCTTCAGGTAGCTTGGGGAAATCACCTTGATTTGAGGTCTCTAACAGAATTTTCTGTTAGTAGGAAGGTCCAGGTTTCTGCTCTCTGCCCCGGGAAAATGTAGACAGGGCCAGCATCCCATAAATGTACTGAGTTCTCCAGGGGTAGTTCAGTAGTATTTATGGCAGCTGCTTCAGCATTTTTCAGCATTTCTGTTTATTATTCCTTTGTTTCTTGCAGCTGGATCTGGGCATGTATAGGGATAGGGACTGTAAGCAAAAATCACATAGGTTATGAGTCCAGGTTAAAGTATTTGGCTTCTTATAAGGAATTTCTGCAAAAGTTTGGAGACTGTAAATGGTGAAAGTTATATTTTTGGATAATCTGTGCAATCCGTTTATCCATATTATCCCTGGCCTTGTTATCACAGGTCACTGAGGGTTGGCTATACTTGTTCCTTATCTGCCCCAAGAGGACTCAGGGAGGATTTATTATCTGTTCCCACTAAACCCCTGACCATATGTGTATCAATTTACCAAGCAGCCTCACATATGCTTGAGGACATCCCTGAGAGATGGTTCTGTCATGAATAGTTCCTAAATTCTTACTATTACAAATACCACCTCACATTTGATAAGCTTTTACATTTTTCTAGAAAATTTCACAGGAATTATATTTTTATCCACAAAACTCTTCAAGGGAGGTAAAAGTGGTATTAATATCACCATCCTTGACAGATAAGAAAACTGAGCATCAGAGAAATGAGGTGTCTCCAGAAGTCACTCCTGTCAGGCTGGTCCTGGCACCCAGGTCTCTGACCACCCAGTCACATTTGTCAAGTTTCAAATGGTGACCAGAAAATTAATGTTTGTCTTCTCCCTCTCCAATTTGCAAGCTCCCTCAACATCAACTGATTGAATGGCAGCCTTTGTTGAGATGGTTAGGATGAAAACTTTTGCTTCATTGGAGGTTCCTACTGGAAAATTACATCAAATGTAAATCATGACTGGCTTACTTTAGAACGAAAAAAGTGAAGGGCTACTCAAATTAAGCTGAAGAGGAGCTTGTGTTTATTCAGTGCTTTTAGAAGCAAGTCACTGTGATAAGTGATTCATGTATATTATTTCCATTAATGCCTGTTAGGTGTTTGGACCAGCATCTGTTTTGTTTAGGTTAGGAAGGGGCAATTAGGGGATGTCTAGGATAGTGCATGGCTACAGAAATGCAAGGTATTATTAACTAGTTGGGTAAAGTCATGCAATTATGTGTTTCTCTTAGTATGTACTGAAGCAATGAGCCAATTCAATTTAAATAAAATTCAATGGATATTAGCTGGGAATCACTCATTTATCTAGGCACTGAGTGAAATATAATGTTTTTTCTCAAGGAGTTTGTGGTCCAATGCAGGAAACAGAACACTAAAATACAGGGAAAAAGAAAACAGCTAGCAAACATATCCATGAGTAGATAGGCTTGACAAGGGTAGGATTCTATTATTCTCATTTCATCCTCAGAGCTTCTTAAAGATATGTTGAATGAAAAACATGAATGGTGGAAGAATCAATGTTTTAAGGAAGCATTAGGAGAGAGAACTGAACTGTTCTAAAAGGGTTGGGGAAAACTTCATAGAAGATGATGGTTGAGCTTCATAATAAAAGATGAGTAGGAGTTCAATATATAAAATTGGGAGTTCCAGGCTAACAGGAGAAACTTTCACAAGAGCATGGAGCTTTTGGGAATTCAGGGAATGGTGATAAATAGATCTTTTGGATGGACTATAGAAGATGGGAAGGGATGAGGGGGATGTTTGAAGATGGTGAAGAGGTAGTAAGTACCAGCTAAGGCTGTATCTTGTGCTACAAAGGGCCATCATTTATTTTTAAAGTACAAGAGGAGGCTCCAATCTCTTGTGTCCATGTGTAGGAGAGTGTGGAGGTGGGAAAACACTGGGATTGGGCCAACCACTTACAGTAGCTCACTGAAGAGGTAATGAGATCCTTAATTGCCACATCAGTAATGGGGGGTTGTGGCAGTGGTGGTAAGTGGGGGAGTAGAGGTAGATTGGGAGGATATTGTTAACTCACTAGTTGTAGGTGGGGAGGAGAGGGCGAAGGTAAAGGTGACTAAGGTTTCAAGTCAGTTACTCTGGTGTATATACCAAAATTGTACATTCCATACACTGTGGGTTTCTGAAAAAACCCTGCTAGCTAGAGGGAAAACTCTTAAATTAGAAGTGGAATTTCAATTCCAAGTTCATGAGTATTCTCTCTTGCAGCTTTGCTGTCTTTGGTTTCTATCAGTTTATATTTAAAAAGGTCAAGATGATGGCACCTTTCATTCTGTGAAGAAAGCAGTGATGATAGTAATTTTTGCTTTGACTTTTGCACATTTTAGGCATGCTTCATAACTAGTTTTTAGGGCTTCAATAAGTAATACAGTGACCAGAAGCTCCAAAATGGGATTTGGAAATTTCCAAATGATACCCAATTAAAAAGTGTTCCAGGCAAAAAAGCAGCAAGCGTTGCTTTAAAATGCACTCACAGTTCCGTTTCCCTAAGATGTGGAGGGAGCTGCAACTCAGGTCTGATGTTAATGCTAAAAGTGTTTGACTGCAGCTATAATTACTGACAAGCAAGCTATGAACCCAGAATTAGGATCATTGGCAATTACATCATATGACTCAGGGCATGATGGGTTCATGGGTTTCTGTAAGCCGTTTTGCTTGAGGCACATAGATATATAGAGTGTCAAATTTGCAAAATTCAGCACAGGAGAATAGACTAGGAAAGAAATTGCCTCGATAAGCTACTTGAAAATGTAAAATTAGGTTTTTCTTATGAATCATTGTCTAAGGACAATCAATCACTTAGGTTCATGTCATTAAGGTTACATTGAGCAAATGAGAAACTTAGAGTCATAAGATTTTAAATTGGGATAAATTTTAGAGCCAATTTATTTTAATCATATTGCTGAGGAAACTGAGGCCCAGAGAAGGTAAGAAACTTGCTCATGGTTACATAATTGATCAGTAATAAAACTAGAACAAAGGGTTAGGTGTTCTAGATTGGAGTTGTAGGCTGCATCTACAATGGTTTATCCAATTTTAATTTTTTGATTTTGTAAAAATGTATTGTAATATTTATGTGTGACTGATGCTAGCAGTTTCCTTAAATGACCAAATAATTACCCTTTTGTCCACAACATTTTTAAGAAGAGTGACTCTTTCCTATTACTTTTACACCACTTGTATTGGGTGGGTTCCCCCAAAAGTAGACTTTGAGGCAAAGATTTGAGTCCTGTCATTTATTTGGGAGGTGATGACAGGGAAACACTGGTAGGGAGGTGAGGACATGAGACAGGGAAGGAAAGGGAACCAACACAGAGTGTGCTAATGAACAGTTACCACTGTGGGAAACTGTGAGTCTTTCCTATGGGGACCTCCGAGAGACAGTGGAGAACATACCTCAGTGTGGTCCCACCCAAGGAGCGAGATAGCCTGGGGTTTTCTCCTCCAACTTCCATCACTGAAAAGGCTGCCCAAGGGGACAGTAAATCATCAGCCCATCTGGACTGTCTCATTCATGGGCTGCGCCCTCTAAATCTTTTAGGAGAAGAGTCTTGGGTGCTTGCTTAGGAAGCTATCCAGTCTCACTACTGTATCTCCAGTGCCTAGAAGAGGGCCTGGGTTTTAATAAGCATGCAAACATTCAATAAATATTTGCTGAATACATCAATGAAAGTATTAACACACTGATGCTGTTGGAAGTGTACTCAGGGAAAGTGGCCAGACCAGAAAATTCCAGACTACAAGAAATTGTTGTTGACCCTAATTCTGGTTGATTTTCTCTTCTTATTACTTACAAACAATGGTGAATGGGGAGATTGAGTCTGGGGAAGAGAAGGCATGGTAAGTGACTTCAAGTATTTGAAGGATTATGTTTAGGAAGAGGAGGTAGAGTTATTCTGTAGATTCTAAAAGCCAGAACCCCAACTCCAGGCTCACAGGACAGGAGCTACTGAGAAGCAAGTTTATGAAATCAAAGGAAGAAAGAACTCCCTAACCATACGTGCTTTCATGCAGCGTAATGGGCTGCTTGGCTGTAGGTAGTGAGTTCCCCATCACCAGGAGTGCTCAAGCACAGCACCCAGTTGATAAGTAGTTGACGGAAAGTGAGGTAAGGTCCAGAAGACCTTTGATGTCTCTCTTAAACTTGAGATTCTAGGAGTCTATAAATGTGAGGGGGAAGCAAGAGTGCCTCTAACAAAACACCTCACTAGAGTGTGATGACTATTCATTGAAAATTCACCTACTGTAAATTTTTTTCATAGCTGCAGAGTATTCCATTACATGGAAGAATCCAATTTTTTTTTTTTTTTTTTTTTTTTTTTAACAAATACCTAACATTCATCATTTGTTTTCAATTTTTCAACATTAAACTAGCACTTGACTTGAGTTGGCCTCTTCCCTGGATAGGCATCCTAATAACAGTGGCTGGCTGGACCCTCAAGGACAGCGCCTCAGAGCAAGCCCAGACTCAGGAAAAATGGGGAGTGGGTCTTTACAAATCTTCTTTCTCTGGTCACACACATTCTTTGCATTGAATAGTCAATAGCCAATGGCTAAGCTCCAGATCAATTATGACGGAGGAAGCTGGGTGGGAGGTATTTGGGACCCAGAGCTTTTCTCACGTCTCCTAGGTCAGAGCTTTTCATATTTTAATGTGTACTCAATCACTGGGGAGTTTTGTTAAAATGAAGAGTCTGATACAGTAGGTCTGGGGTGGGGCTTGAGTTTCTGCATGTCTAAGGAGTTCCTGGGGTACTGCTAATCAGTTGGCCACTTCATGAATAGCAAGGTTCTAGGATATACTTCCTAAAGCCTGTCCATGAAATTGCCTACACTTAGGAGTCAGAGACAGCAAATCTCATCCCAAGCCTAAAAACATTCTGAATCATGATGTTTACCTTGTATCAGGAAAAGTGATGGCAAGGACACACTAATGGAAATAAGCTACTGAAGAGATTCAGCTTGCATCTCACTATCAAGGACAAAGTTAATCGTGTATGGTATTTACAACAAAAAAGTGCCTTAAGTAAATTATTTAGTATTTACATTCTGTAGTGGTTCATGCCTAATAAAATATGTGGTAAAAGTGTCTAATTACAGTATATTACCAGTATTTTTCAGAGTCCAGACCTCTGCCCTGTTGTGGGATTCGGTGTATAGAAAATCCTGATCCTTCTGCTGAAGAGACAGAGACTTTCAATATATTTGTTTGTGGCGTCCCAAAGCATGGTGTGTTTGGCTTGGGTATCTGCAGTTACCCGAGTCAATGTTCTGGCTTGTTTAAAGGCATGTGCTCTCATGGGCCCTGCACCCACCTCTATCACAGCAGCTGATCATGATGTATGGCAATTTCCTCTTATTTGTCTGTGTCTTCCACTCTAAGATGGGAATGTAGGATGGTGTCCTGTTCACAGCACTGGCAAATAGTAGGGAACTAAAGAAATATTTTTTAGACTGAAGGAATGAGAACTCATTCCAGAAGACGCCCTATTCTCAAGTCCTGGTCATGACATTGCTGTCCTGTAGAACTAGTTTAAACTCCTTCCGCTGACAGATCTGTCTGCACCTGCTTTGGTGCTGCCTCTGATGCAAAGTGGCCAAGTCTTCTCCTTCCTGCTTTATGTGAGCTTCAAAACAGGAAAGTAGAAATTAAAACACTCAGAAGAACCTAAGGCTGAATTTGAAATAGAAAAATAATTGCAATCTTCTCAGGGTGGGAGGAGGGGGAAGATTCACTTTTAGATGTTAAAAATATGCTATGACTATCCTAGTAATTAAAACACCATGGAACTGTATAAGTCAAACAGATCTAAATATGTATAGAGAATGAAGAGTTTATCCATTAGATGACTTGGGAAAAAACGGCTATTTAGTAAAATGATTAAGTTAAATCTGTCTTTCACATCATACACGTAAAAAGTTCAGAGAGTTTAGCTAAATAAATGTGAACAAATGAAATTAAAAGAACTAGAAGAAAGTAAAGGTAAATATGTTTTTGTTGTTGGAGTCGAAAAGACATTTTTAAGAAAGCAAGAAAACAAAGAGGTAAAAAGGGATACATTTGAATGCATAAAAATTGAACACTCAAAGAAATTTGAAACTGATTTTCACCTTCAATGCAGTGTTAGTGAGGATATAAGAAACTGATACTCTCATATCTTGCTGGATGGCCTATGAAATGATTCTTACATTGCTGTGGGAGCCCAGGGCCCAGAGCCTTCCCCAAGTGCTCTGAAGACTGTGAACACAGCAGCTTGCGTGACCAAGGTCAGTTAAGGTTTGACCTACTCTCCTTGTGGGATCAGGCCTCCTGCACTAAATGTAATGTAGAGCTTACCTCCCTCCTGAAAAGACCTCCTCCATGAAACTCCCTGAGATACTATTATCTACATGATAACCTATAATCCTCCCCTCCTCCCTGTTGACTACAATTGATCCCTCCCTATACAAGACCCTGCTCCCGCACTTATGTCCTCATACTGTTTGAATGTCTTTGTCCTAATCCTTATAAACCACTCCCTGGCACCCCCTGCTTTTGTGGTTTCTTCACGTTGAGCTCTGAACCCGCCGCCATTCAGAGCAGCTCCTGAATTCAGGGCAATGTGACTGACTTCCCACCCTGTCAGTAAGCTCCCAAAATAAAAGCTCATGTCTCAGAACATGTCCAGTGCTTTCTTTAGTCCTTCGGCTGCAAAATCCCCTTGGGTCGTGACAATTGCCAAAATGCAATTCGGCAAAAATGAATCTAAAGGACTTAAATTTACATAGTTTTTGGTGGAGCAGTTTCATTTCTAGAAACTGGTCTTAAGAAAATATTATAGTTGTAGGCATATATTGTTTTTGTAGCAAATAATTAGAAACAAGTGTTCAAAATAGTGGATTGATTAAACAAATCATTATGCAGCCATGTGATGGTATACTATTCAGCCATTAAGATGATAGAATATATAACAATAAGAAGAAATTTTGACAATATATTAAGTAAAGTAAAAGATTAGAAAGCTGCACAGCAAATGTGGTCTCTACTTTAAGGATTGGAATTATATATACTAAAAATTAAGAGCAGTTATCTCTGAGTTTGGGGATATTGAATAATTTTTAATTTTTATTTAGGCTTTTTGTATTTTCATATTTCCTCTAAGAAACATATTTTCCTTTGCAATCAGAAAGAAATATTAATAAAGGAACAAACCTCTTAGAGATGAAAGATGTATTGCCATAATTATTAAAAATGAACAGATGCATATATTAACAATTTTACTAATTAAGGACATGTTTACAGTACTGTTAAAATAGGTTTTTAAAAGTTTTTTAAAAAGTACACAAAGAAACAGGTTGGACAATATTTGAAAGATGCTTCTTTAAATTGGTGGGGATAGGCCTGGTTATACTGTAGTAACAAACAATCCCAAACCTCAGTGTCCTAAAACACAAAGGCTTATTTCTCAATCAGGCTACATGTCCATTGCGCATCTTTGGGGAGGAGGGAAGCAGGAAGCTCTACCTTGATCACTTATAGACTCACCACCACCTTGGACATTGTCATAAACTCTTCCACAGTTAAGCAGAACTCAGGAGAATCTTACTCAGAATGTCACTCAGAAGTGACACATGGCACTTGTGCTCACAAGTCATTGGCTGGAACTAGTCCTGTGGACCTCCAATCACAAGGGGTAGAAAGCCAGAAATAGTTGGTGAACAGCATCCAAGACTTTCATCCTCTTCTTTCCTGATCTGGGAAGGTGGATCCAGAACAAAATCTTAAGGAGAGTAGGAATCTGTCAGTTACCATGGGAAGACCAAAAGGACTAGCATGAACAAAATAACAGAGATGAGACAGAGAAAATATTTCTAGAACAGTTTAAGATAATTTCCTACTTTTCTCTTTTTCCACCATCATTAACAGTGGAATGCGTTGCTCTTTGATAATGTGCAATAATAATTCAGTGCACTAATAGTCCAGTGAAGACAACTGAATGATTGTAGTGTCTTTTGTATTTTGAAAGATGCCTCCATTCTCTTGCCCTTCAGTAGGGTTAGATGACTTTTAATCATTTGGTTTTCAAAAGCATGCACATGGTTAACATGCTGTTAATCTTCTGTAGATTTGGCTTGCTGCCTCAAAACTTTGCCATAGAATCTCATTATAGAACTACCCTCTTAGAGCCCACATTAAGTTTGGTCCATTCTGAATTCTGTTCAAGGTACTTTGATTTAAGAACCTTTCCAGTTAACAAAGATTGAATTATGTTGAAGGATGCAGTGTCTGTCCAACTGCCATGTGAAATACTCATAAATATCAGAACCAATGAGCGTATCTTATTTGATACAGCAACACAGATGTTGTATTGAGCTAATTGGAGTAGCCAGAAGCACTATGGAGAGATTAGGACACAAAGGGGGCCTAACTCTACAGCAGCTGGATCAGTGGCATGCCTGTGAGCTCAAGGAGGGGTCCAGACGTTCCCATTCAATCCCAGGATGAGCAATGTCAACTGATGTCAACCCTGCAGAAGGATGTTACTTCTTTAATACGGAAATATCTCCTATCAGTTAGTTTCTGATGAAAGTGATTAGTTATTCTTTGTTTGCTGTTTTTTTCCTGCCCTTAATAATCTTGGAAAAGCCAAAACAACCCCCAAATAGGGAACAGATCTGTCACAAATAAAATTTAAAAATTGCTTGGCTTGATGCTATGTGAATTTTATTTCCTTTGCATTCTTGTCAACATAAAATGTAATATCAATGGTTAATTAAAAAGCTTGCATGGCTTCACAGACAACCACTGGAACACTGGTCATAAATGACTGGAGTTTAAAAATAACTTGGGATTTTGAAGGTTACAAGACCAGTCCAATATAATAGAAAGGCCATAGGCATTTGAATCAGACATGTTTTACTTCCAACCCTAAATCTTCAGCTCAGATCTTTCTCATGAACTGCAGACCCTCATTACCAATAATTGTCCCACAAACACCACACATTCAACTTGTTCTAAGTGGAGCTGTTATTTACCCCCAAATTTTTGTCTCCTCTTCCTTCTGTCTTCTTCCTCTTCCTACTGTGGTGACAATTGGTGTAAACACCCCACATACTTACCCAAGCAGGAACTTGGACAATAACCTTGATTCTTTGCCATCAAATATAATCAGTCTGTATAGCATATACTGCAAATTGTCAACACAGTATCCATTCTTCCTTTCTCCCTTACTCAGAATGCTGATTTTGTTTAAGTGTGGCAACATACTCCAGTAAAAATACTCCCCCTTCCAGAATCCCTTGCATATAGGAGTGATCATGACAGTAATGGGATAAGAGAGGAAGTCTCCTGGAGCTTCTGGGAAAGCTTTCTGTTCCTGCTGTAAAAGAACAGACTGAGCTGGCTCCCACTTTTTGCCCCTCTCCCTTTCCCATATCTCTGTCTCAGACACATGGATGCTAGGAAGAATGTAAACTTTGAAGACTTTCTTGGGCAGATACACAGTCTTGGACAACCTACACACAGAATTTTGTAATACGACAAAAATAAAACCCTTATTTAGTTATGCCATGGCAGTGGATTTTTGTTATATGACACCAATGTAATCCTAACTACACGATCTCCAAATTTGTTGGGTTTACCTATGTAATATCTTGTAGATATCTCTGCTTCTCTCCATTCTCATTGCCATTTCCTTGGTTCAGATCATCATCCTCTTTATTAGGGTTACTGCAATAATTTCTGTGATATTGGAATGGTAAAGAGTTTTGTTAATCATCTTGATCTTCTTGAACTCCCATTTTACCCAGGAAACTACAAAGAAGAAACAGAGGGCAGATGAGGCAAGCTGACATGCCAAAGATCCCTTGTAGTGCTGGTAGAGACCCCTGCCCTTTTTGTAATAAAACAAGTCAAATTGACGCCAGTAAGTCCGCTAATCTTCACCAAATAGCCACAATTTTGCATAAAAAATCTTGCTTGTGCAAGTTGTTGATTATTGGACTATGACTCAAAGGCACCCTGCTCCAGACAACTCTCATCCCCCTCACAGCTCAAGGAGCCCACGCTTCCCTCGCAACTCACGTCTTCCATGCCCCTCTCCACCCCCCCGCCCCCACATCCTCTAAACAGCCATATAAGCCATCTCTCCGAACTGAGCCTTTTGAGCAGTAACCTTTTTTTGGTTGCTGCTTTGCATGCATGCTACTTTAGCTCAATAAACTTCTTCTGTACTTAGGTTTTCAGTCTGTCCATTCTGTTTTCAGTGTGATACCACCTCACTATGCTTTCTGCCATCAGTATTTTCCTCCTTTCCTCCGCTTTCCTTATTGTAGCCAGCATGTTTGGAAATGCAAGATTGTTGATTCCCTACTTAGAGTACTTCAGTGTTTCCTTAATTAAGACTATATAAATCCAAACTCTCCACCATGGCTTTCAAGGCCCTACACACCTTTCCAGTCTAATCTCTTGCCACTCTTTGCCTTGAATTCTTTACGTTCAAGCCATGTTAAACTAACTTCTTCTAGTTTCTCGAATATGTCATGTTCTCTCTGTCCTTTGACCTGAGCAACTGGGTATGTGGGGACACCATTTAACAAGATGCTGAAGACTCAGGAAGGAAGAGATTTGGATGTGAAAACCAAGATTTCTGTTTTGGATGTGTCAAGTTTGATGTATCAACTAAAGGTCAAAGTGGAGATGTTCAGGATGAAGCTCAATATAGAAGTCAGAAGCCAAGAGAAATGTCTGGAAATATGCCTTTTGTAGTCAAGCTTTGTTGACCATATAGTTTCTGTTTCTACTACTAAAGTCTGCTGTTTCTACTACTAAAGCAGCTATAAATAATAGTAAGTGCATGGGTGTGGCTGTGTTCAACAAAAATTTATTTACAAAAACAGGCAGTAGATTTGGATTTGGCCTTTGGCTATAGCACCCAACTCCTGATCAAAATTACTGTGGACAGAGAGATATACTAAGGAATTCATAACGTTTTAAAGGCAAATGAACCAGAATTACTTGCTTTATTGAGATCTCATAAGTCACTGAACCAAAAGATGGGGCAAAAGCCACTTTGAAGCTATAGAAGCAGAAAAGGTTGATGCATTATTCCCTGGACCCCACTCTCCCCAGCACACCCCTTTAATGCATTCAGATCTCGCCACTCCTCTTCACTTAAGCAACTTGTTTCAACTCTGTGGAAGGAATGTTTCTTGCATTTTCCTTTGGGCTTTCATTCTGTTGTGTGCTGACCAGTCCTTTCTTTGTCTAGTGCTTCCTCCTCCCTTCCCATCAACTTCCTTGGTCAGGTGTTTTATAGGTCTTTAACAACTTTGCTTACTATTCAAGTTTTCTCTTGCAAGCTCTATAATACTCCCCTAGATGGAAGGAGTCAAGTGTCCCTGGGGTTCCATCCCTTACTCCTGGATCATGAATGTTTGTGAGCTTTGGGTGACCTCCTGGGCAGGGGCTTATCATAAACTTTTCTAAAATTAAGAATGAACTCTGTACCTCAGGTGCATTCTAATTTTGGAAAATGCTTTATAGCTATAGACAGCACATAGGAAGCAATACGTGAAGTGGTTTGTCTCATTAGGGAAGCAAACCCAAGAATGTGAAGTTTCCAGAAGCCAGAGGCCACCTGGAGCCAATATGAATCCTTGCAAATGAACCCCACCAGAATTTAAAAATGTAGTTTAAAAAGTTAGCCATTCATATCAGGATCATCAGCAATTCTGTTTTTACTGTTTTCTTTCTTACTGGAGAAAATTATCTGCTAGGGAAAAAAATCCACAGCCTCTGCCTCGGCCTCTATATTCTGCAGTCAACAGCTTCAATAGTGATATGATCAACAGTTTCTTAGCTCTTTGCCTAGGGCATTGGTAGTCTTCTATACATATTTATTTTGTATGGATACCTATCTTATTTTGTGTCTTGGATCTTCTGACACTTAATAATATAATTTACTTTGATTACACTGCAGATGAGACTCTCCCTGACTCAGTTTTAAAAATTAATGCATTTAATTTTAGTGGAAGAGTACAAGGAGACACCAGGTGAACCAGCTAAGTAAAAGAAGCATTCCTAATCATGCTTCTAAATCAAATTATTCTCGGAGGGCTCTTTTGGGGTTAAATTCTGCAAGAGTCTAGGGAAATTGAGGAATGCTGACTCGGTTTTCCTGAACTCTAAAATGGGGAGTGGGATCTGTATTCAATGCAACCTGGGGTTTCTAAATATTTAACGTTTGTATTTACTACTCATTCCACAGCATAGTGTTTAGAGATGCTTAGCAATGAATGACTCTCTTTTTTTTTCCCCTTTAGGCAGTTTTCTGAATTCTGTGCAGCATCACCTGCTGTTTTATTACACATTTTCTCATAATTGCTTTTGTGTAATCAGGGGTTGTGGGATAAAGAAAAAAATGGCTAGTCATATCTCAAGATATGGAATCCAGAGAGCACCTCGTGTTATTTTAGGATTGCTTAAAAAATGGACTAACTGCATGGTTTTTCTTCTTTTCAATAACAATATTTTCTCATTAGAATGGATTTATTTATCACATTTTCTCTTCATGTTATATTTTGTGACATGAGAATGAATTATAGACCTTTTTCAGAGGGACTTTTAAACAATTATTATTACTAGAGAAGTTGTGGGTTCACAGAACAATCATGCATAACATATAGGATTCCCATACATCATCCTACCACCAACACCTTGCATAGGTGTGGAACATTTGTTAAAACTGATGATAGCACATTTTTATAATTGCACTTTTTTTTAACAGTACTTACTTTTGTTAAAATTGAAGAAAGATTATTAAAATGGTACTATTAATTACTGTTCATAGTTTATATTAGGTGTATATTTTCCCCATATACCACCCTAATATTAGTAGTACCTTGTATTAGTGTTGTATACTTGTTATAAATCATGAAAGAATGTTCTTTTACTTGTACTGTTAACTATAGCCCATTGTCTGTACACTGTGATATACAGTCCTGTTTTATCTTATAATTTTTATTCCAATAACATATACAACCTAAAGATTCCCCTTTTACCCACATTCGCCCATATGATTCAGTGCTGTTAATTATACTCACAATATTGTGCTACCATCACCACCATCCATTTCCCAACCTTTACAACCAAACTAAATAGAAATTCTGTACAAATTAAGCATCAACTTCCCATTCTCTAATCCAATTTATTCTCTATAACCTATAAATCTAGATTCTATCTCTGTGAATTTACTTATTATATTTAGTTCATATCAGTGAGATCATACAATATTTTCCTTTTGTGTCTGGCTTATTTCAGCATGATGTCCTCAGGGTTCATCCATATTGTTCCTTGCATCAGGACTTAATTCCTTTTTATTGGCTGAATAGTATTCTATCATATACATACATATACACACACACACACGCACACACACATACACACAGCACATTTTGTTTATCTATTCATCAGCTGATGGACACTGGGCTGCTTCCATCTTTGAGCTATTGTGAATAATGCTACTATGAACCTCAGTGTACAAATATCTGTTTAAGTCTCAGAGGGACTTTTTAAAATGACTAGGTGATGCTTTCTCCTCTGTGCCATTTGTTATTGTCACAGTGATGAAGAAAACAACTTTACAATGATTTTTCTGGGTAAGGAACTGAGATATATTCTTGGGAGAGTGTTCTAGTTTGCTAATGCTGCAGAATGCAAAACACCAGAGATGGACAGGCTTTTATAAAACGGGGGTTTATTTCACTACACAGTTACAGTCTTAAGGCCACAAAGCATCCAAGGTAACACCTCAGCAATCGGGTACCTTCACCGGAGGACGGCCAGTGGTGTCCGGAAAACCTCTGTTAGCTAGGAAGGCAGCTGGCATCTGCTCCAAAGCTCCGGCCTCAAAACGGCTTTCTCCCAGGACGTTCCTTTCTAGCAACATTGCTTCTCTTCAAAACATCACTCCCAGATGCACTCTCTTTCCTCTTTGAGTCAGCTCATTTATATAGCTCCACCGATCAGGGCCCACGCCGAATGGGTGGGGCCACACCTCCATGGGAACATCTCATCAAAATTATCTCCCACAGCTGGGTGGGGCACACTCCAAGCAAATCTAACCAACACTAAAACTTCTGCCCCACACAAGACTATGAAGATAATGGCATTTGGGGGACACAATACACTCAAACTGGCACAGAGAGGTTTGGATCATGATTTCAAGGGGCTAGATCCAATTACCAAATTTCAAGGAGAACACTCTTTAACTGAGATGAAATCTTGACTTGATACTATATTTTGATGGAGATGGCATTTTGGAGACAGTTGACTTGGTTGATGAACATGTTCCACAAATTTTCTGGCTACTTGATTAGAAGTAGGATCTCATAATTCTGGAGTTCTAGGAGATAAGAGTGAAAAGATTCAGAGATGGGTGTGATTATATCATTACAAAATATCCTTTTGTAAGGAACTGAAAATGGAAGACAGAGATGATATAAAAATTTCTGAAAACAAGCTTTAAGAGCTGTGGAATTAGAAATGCAAGAAAGAAGCCACAAATGGATTTAAGGAACAATAGAGGCTCCCCATGACCCAGAAGAAATGATGAAAGCTGAAAAGATATGAAAAGAGGGCCCATTAGAACTTTGCTACTGAGAGTGTGGTCCATGAATCAGCACATCAACCTCAACTGGGAAATTGTAAGGACAGCACAACTCAGACCCCACCTCAGACTGACTGAATTTTAACAAGATCCTTAGGTGATTTGTGTGCACATTCAGGTTTGAGATGTATTGCTTTAAAGTCAGACATAGGAAGATTCTCTCTTTACCAATAATGCTTCAATAGCATAGGAATGCATTTCCTTCTATGTGCCAGGACCCACATTGTGTGATCCTACAGTGAATAATAACTGCATAATTACCATGAAAATGCTGTTTAATAATTTTCAGTTTGGGCCTTGTTCTAGTTTGCTAATGCTGCAGAATGCAAAACACCAGAGATGGATAGGCTTTTATAAAATGGGGGTTTATTTCACTACACAGTTACAGTCTTAAGGCCACAAAGCATCCAAGGTAACACCTCAGCAATCAGGTACCTTCACCGGAGGATGGCCAACGGCGTCCGGAAAACCTCTGCTAGCTAGGAAGGCAGCTGGCGTCTGCTCCAAAGCTCTGGCCTCAAAACAGCTTTCTTCCAGGACGTTCCTCCCTAGCAAGCTTGCTCCTCTTCAAAACATCACTCCCAGCTGCACTCCATTTCCTCCCCCCAAGTCAGCTCATTTATATAGCTCCACTGATCAAGGCCCACCCCGAATGGGCGGGGCCATGCCTCCATGGGAACATCTCATCAGAATCATCTCCCACAGCTGGGTGGGGCACATTCCAAGCAAATCCAACCAGCACCAAAAACGTCTGCCCCACAAGACTACAAAGACAATGGCATTTAGGGGACACAATACATTCAAACCGGCACAGGCCTTAATATAGAGGCAAAGCCTGGAACATGAGAATAGAGTTATAGCACAGAATATAAAAGTTATAAATTTTGACAATTTAAAATAACAAAAAAAAATTGAGGGTAGAGACAGGAAAAGAAGGTGAGAAGAAAAGTAAGCAAAAGTGGCAATTTTCTCACATTTCGTAGCTATAAACTGGTTAAAGTTTGAAATTCAGAAGCAGAGTTTATTTGTAATATTTCAAGTCACAAAAGAAATAAATACAATAATATAATCAACATTTGGCACTAGTGTCAGGAAGGGTAGGTGTTAGGCAGTGGAAATAAACCAAATTCTTCACCCATTATAGCAAGGAGCTATTAGGTGGTGTCTAGGGTTGATAAATCATGAATTAAAGCTAGCATATAGCAAATATGAATCATATTCCCCAAACCCAGGTTGTGGAAAATGTCATTTTCTCTATTTTCTTCATAGCCTATTAAGTCAGGCCACAGTATCTACCCTGTTAATATGGCAGGAATTCAATTATAGTTAAGATTGAGCTTTCCCACCACACTTTGTGCCCATACAGTTGGGCAGAGCCTGCTGCCTCTTCCTGTCCTCTGGTTTCCTAGCAAAATAGCGTGCTATAGTTACGTGCATGTCACCGAGTTCTGGTTATTGGAACTTAAGTGGAAGTGATGCACCCACTTCCAGGCCTGACGCATAAGAGACTTCCATGTTTGATTCTCTACACTCCTGACCTCTCTGCCAGTTGAATCAACAGCCCCTGAGGTGGTAGAGGTGAGTGGAGACACAAGACAGAAGGGGCCTGGGTCCCTGAGTGATTATGTGGATTGCTGATTGGGAATACCCAGATAGACTTGAACAAGAAATAAACTTCTCTAGGATTTGGTCTCCGAGATTGTTGGTTCTTTTGTGATTACAGATAGCCTACTTGACAAATGCAAATATTCTGGGGGTGGGAGTGGGGAGAGGGGTCTTATACAGGGCTGAATGTTTACCCTAGCCCACAAGTTATTGTGTTCCCTTGAAGTCAGGCATTTCACTATTCTTATGCCAAATTAGAGCATAAAAGAGAGTCCCAGAGGCTGGGGTATAATCTCCTCAATGGTAGCACACTAGAAAGCCATTAATTTCTAATCATTTGCCACCTATCCAGGTACTGACAGATTAGTGTGGGCATCTGCATTAAACATTGGGATCTGCAGGCCTCTGTCCCATTCCCAGTATTAGGAACTTTCACTCACTTTCCAGTTGATTCTGCTGTCCCACCTTCAAAAGTATTGCTCCTTGGAAGGTTGACCCCAATGAGCTCTGGCTTCCAGAAAGCAAAGGCCAAGTGAACAGGTGGTTTTCAGCTGGTATCAGCTTACAATTTAAAAGGAGCAAAAGAATCTAGATATATTCTTAGAATGGAGGGTGAAAAAATACAAATTAACAAGCTATCCAGATGCAAGTATATTGTATCATGCCAAAATGTAATCCACTGAAGAAAGAGCTAAAAATGAAACTGTTACTCTGGGGAGCCTGAATGAAAAACGAAGGGAGAATTTAACCCTTACTCTGTGCTCTGTTTATTGCTTGCCTTTAAAAAACCACATGCATTTGGTATTTCTATATGATTATCATTATAAATACTTGTAGTATCCCTATTGCATTGTAATTCTTGGGGACTTGAGGAAAGCACTCAGACGTATGAGGTACAAATGGAAGTGATGTGCTAAGATTCTTACCTAGCTAATTGTTTTCTCTTGGAGGAAGTTCAACAATAAGGCACATTCTAGCTCCATTCAAACTCCTTTTGCTTCTCTGAGCCCCAGTTTCCTTACTAGTCTGATAGTTCTGCTATTGCTTTTCCTGGCTAGTTCCCAGTGTTGCTGTAAGGATATATATCTCTTGTAGGGGTCGTTTCCCTGGAGAACCCTGACTAATACCCAAGACTCATGGATGAGGTGGTACAAGGCAGCATTTGATGGATGGAGAGGATTTGGACTAAGATCAGCAGCAGCCTGCTATGTTATGATGGTAGAATGGGTTCTCTGAGTGTCATTTTCTCAGTGGTCATCAACTAATGTTGGTGAGCCAAGGAAACTGTCTGTACCAAATTCACGATAGAAGATGTGAAAGCTTCTCTCCACTGAAGCACGATTCCCTCTCTGTATCTGTATAGACCAAGTCACTATGGTTGTGAGACAGTCTACAAACAATAGCTTTGCCCAAAGATGTTAACAATGACAATTACATAACAGGGCCACTTTGTAGCTTTATTACTCACCTTTATTTCTCAGCAGTGAATGCCAGTTCTGTGAAGAAACTTTTATATTTCACATGCCAAAAGCCAGCATATACACAGCCAACTTGTTTACAATGGATTTGGGCCATTAGTGAGGCCGCACTAGAAAACGTCTTCCATTTCTTCCTCTCATCAGCTCATTCTCATTGGCTTTCCAAAATGCCGTAATTTCTCCCATCTTTAAAACAAAAACAGCTCTCTTGACACTGATTCTACCTTTTCCAGTCCATATCTCCTCCCTTTTACAGTAATACTCTTCTGTTTCCTACTTCTTCCTTTTCCTTCTCCCATAAAAACCCTTCAGTCAGACTTTTTCTTCAACCACTTTATCAAATTACCTCTTCTCAAGGTCACCAATGACCTCCAATTTGCTAGTTCTGATTGTCAACCTTCAGTCCTTGTTTTGTTTGACGTATCAGCAATGTTTGCTCACTTCCTCCTATTGGAAGCACCTTCTTCCCTTGGCCTTCAGGTCACCATCATCTCTCTCCTTTATATCTTTTTCTTTTCTTTGACTTCTTAATGTTGGACCATCTCAGAGCCCAGACCCTTGTCCTCCTCTCGTCTTCATCTATATTCTACCTTGGTGATATCATCTAGTTTCGGGGCTTAAATATTTTATCCAGGCTGGTGACTCCCAAGTTATATATCTAACTCAAATCTTTCCCAGTACTCCAGATTCATGCATCCAACTTCCTACATTTATCTCCATCGAATAGAATCCTCAAACATTATTACATGCCCATATGCAACTCATCATCTTCCCTCTATTTTGCTCCATTGGCAGTCTTCCCATCTGAGCTAGTGGTAACTCTAGCTGCTCAGGCCAACAATCTAAAGGATAACTTGTTACTCATCATTTTCACACCACTATCCAGAAGGTTAGGGAATTCAGGAGTCCCTTTTTTCAAAATGCACTAAGAATGTAACAATTCTTATATGCACTGTTATCACCAAGGTCCAATAAAACGTCATCTTCCACCTGAATTGTTTGCAGTAGCTTCCTAAATGGTCCCCCAGATCCACCCTTGCCTCCTACCTCATATCTATTCTCAATATTGCAATGAGAACATGGAAAGCAGATCCTATCTATCTTCTGCTCAGAGCCTTTCCTTGGTTCCCCTTTACACTCAGCAGAATTGTCAAAACCTTACATGGCCTACAAGGCCCTAAACAATCTGCTCTTCCTCATTATCTTTCCAATCCCATATCCCCTCTGTCACTTGTTTCAACCTCCATGCTGGCCCACTCTCCTAACTCAGGGCCACTGCCTGTTCAAGATTTTGCTCAAATATCACCTTAGTGAAACCTTTCATACCACACCCCATAAAATTGCAATAGCTCCCATAGCACTTCTTGCTCTACTTCGCTCCCATAGCATTACCATTTTTGAACATGCTATATATTTTACTAATATATAACTTTATTAACTTTTTATGTTATTGACTATCTTTACCCCACTACAATATGAGTTCCATGAAGGCAGGGACTTTTGACCCCATATCCCCAATGTCTGGATGATTTCTGGCATGTACTTTACTCCAAGCCCTTACCTCCAACTATGACTTTTGTCAGGTTTTCTCTTCCATTCAGTATCTCCTAATCACTATCCATTCATTTATCCACCTCTTACTGAGCATCTTCTCTGTGCCATTAACTGTGTTAAGAATCAAAAGTAAGAGACAGTTTACTTCCTTAAGCTCACTTTTCTGTGGATTCCTACAGATATCTTGAGCCAGTATTGGCTGCAAATGAGTCTGCCTGTCAGATAATGCACTGAACCCACTACCTCCTTATAGCTTTCTGGTAACTATTGCCACTGATGGGACAAGTGATAGCTCTTGGCTTGTTTGAGAAAAGAGGCTGGAAACTAGTTGTTTCCATAATGATGCAATTCTGCCTTCCAGGATTTGACCGTCTCTCCCCAACATCATGGAAATGCATGATCTGTTAACTTGGAGCCTCATATTTATTATCTGGAATGGGAAGATGACAGGGGCTCCCTTACTTTTCTGTTCAGGCCAAGTAGTTACATGTGTGATTCTGTTGGATGTGGGGATTTTGGGGAGCAAAAATGAAGAGGCTCTTGTTTGTTGCATGAAGACAGTGCTATTTCCTAAACCTCTAGTGCAGTTGAGTTGATAAAGTCCGTGCTAGCTGGAGATTTCTCTCCTCATGACTCAGCTTATTGGTCTCCCTTCTCACTGCTGCTCAATTCTGATTCGTCCTTGGAGTCCAGAAAGCCTGAAAAATGTGGACAGGTATAAGGAACTTCATGCAAGGGGAATCAGTTCCCCACTCCTTAATCTGAACCTCCCAATCAAATGCCATCTTTTCATTCCCAGGGGAAGAAAAGTGGGCTTCAGAATCAAATAAATCTAGGATTGCATCTTAACTTTGTCACTTTCTAGCTATTTGGGTTTTGAGCAAGTTAATTTGTTCTCTTTGAACCTCAGTTTCTCCATCTGTAAAATGGGGATTATAACAACTGCTTTATTGGATTGCTGAGAGTATTAAATGACCTGACACCTGACATGTATAATCATGTGGTATATGATGGATATTATTATGATTTTAAAAATTACTATTGTTTTCATGTACATGAAAAGTTAATTGTTTTAGTTGTGCTAGGTGTCAATGATTTTTGGAGAGCGTCTCAGAAACACAAGGTTTGAAAATGTTATCATTGCCATGAAATGAGACAAAACAAAAAAAAAACAACTATCCCAACAGGTTCCCAGCCCAATGCTGTTTCTCAATCACTGTGAATGGTAAAAGGAAAGAGAGGATCTTTATTCTCTTGTGTTTCCTGGGACATTTGAAGTGCTTCAGAAAGCCTCCTGAGTGCTGCAAAGCAGTCCAACCACTGTCAGGGCTGGAAGCTTCTCTCCTCTTACAAAGGAAAGGGACGTACTGCCTGGTCTCTGTTCCTCCCACACTACCTTTGAACTCTCCAGACACCTTCAATTGCTTTGCACAGTCAGGGAAGTTTTTTGTGCATCCTGCTATATTTATAATGCCAGCTCCAAAAATGGGCCCAGACATTTGATTTGAAGCCAAAGCCAACAAAAATAAACTTTTTTTTTTTCATTGCTAAGCTGGATCTCCAGAGAAGATCATGATCATGAAGGTATCATGATTTTTATAGCAGAGGAGCAAGTTGCCCTCACTGTGCCTTTCCATGGCCCAGAGGGTTATTGTCCATGAATTCCACACCTGACCTCAGAGGGCAAGGGGGAGAAGAACCTTGGGAACCTTCCCATGCCTTTCCTCCCCAAGTCGCCCCACCTACCCTATACCTTCAGTCACCAGAATCTTCCATTCTAGCTTACAGCAACACTGGCTTTGAAATGATGCAGTGATTTTACATAAACTTCTATAATCCCTCCAGAAATAATTTATTTCTTGTTTTACTTACCCTTCAAAATTGTTAGAGGCTGTGTGATATAGAGAAAGGGAGCATGCTTGGGATTTACTCAAATCCCAGGTCTATTGCTTTCTAGCTCTGTTTCCTTGGCCAAGCTTTTAGAACTTTAGTTTTCTCTTCTGAAAAGAAGGGACAATATATTCCTTCAAAGTATCAAATAAGATTGTTCAAGAAAGTACACAATATACGTTAGTTACCCTTGGTTATTTCTCTACGACCTCTGTAAAACCAAAATCTTTAGAAAAGGAAGGAACTCAGAGAGTCTAGACTAATGAGAGTGGGAAAGTGGGTAAAGAATCAAGATAGGCATGATTATATTATTGTATTTTATTTTCTTCAGTTTTCTTCCTGAGTACTACAACTTTCTTTTCTCTTGGTCTACTCTCTTATCTTTGGCAGTCATTCTTATTTGCTCCTTCTAAGAAATGAAGAGACTCACCCCTCAATTTGACTATTCTACTCCTGTTTAATAAAATGAATCTTTATCTTCTGTCATCTACACCTATCATATCTATCTATCCATCTATCTAGCTATTTATTATCTTTCATTTTTCTGTCTTCTTTCTACATGTCTATCCAGTAACATTAAGTAATATTCCTAAGATCACAAACGTACCACTTAGTGGTAGATTGGGGAGCTTTAATTCATGTGGGCTGACACCTAAAGAAGAAATAAGCTACACAACGTTTACTTGATTTGGTGGCTTGGGTTTGATAAGGTCTGTCTTAATAGTAGAGGTCGGGGCCTGATGGAGTGAGAAATTCTGCTGATTTCTAATTAAGTAATGGACAGACAGATAGATAAATAGATATGATGATGATAGAAAGATGGATAGAAAGATAAATAGATGGGTAGATAAAGAGAGAGATAGAAACATAGATTTCTTTTTCACTTGAAGCTTTCCTTTTCTTTATTGGAGATAGATGTATGTGTGGAATCTATGAAAAATTAACATGTATTAGATTCTTTACTTATTGGAGGGTAAAAAGAGACTGGAAGTAATAATGACAGTTAATTTCATTGGTGACAAATATGCTTTTCTTAAATAGTAAAAGATTATTTGCATTTAAAATATTTGTTTCCTAGTGAAAGAAACAGCTCTATCAGTCGAAACAATGTCATTTGTGAGCAAATAGTTCAGCAGTATTTCCCGGTCAGCCAATAACATTGGTGTATACACAGCAAACCATTTCAATTTACCAACTGTTCTGAAATTATCTGACCAAGCAGAAAGCATTTATCTGAATCCTGTTACAAATGGACGTTGAAATAGGGTCATGCATCTTGGGGAAGATGAGGGAGAGTCATCTTCTCTCTGATTTGGAATGGCCACTTTAATCATTGTTCAGTGTTTTCCCTCTTTTTGTTTGTAACTAATGGCGTACTGCAGTTCAGGTCTGCTGGCCTTAATCTACAAACTAGGCCATTAGCAGCCCCAGTCTGCATGATGGCATGACAATTAAAATTAGGAGATTAAAGAGTAATGTCCCTTGCCTGAGACTAGTTTGCATACTGATGACAATTTTCCCAGTTATTGAATGAAGAAAGACTTAAATGGCAGTGGACTTGATATCATTGAATTTAGGGCACACGAGGCAGGGGTGGGGGGGGTGAGGGTGGAGGGCAATTCAGAGAGCCAGTCTGCTGGGAGACTGGGAATTAAAATACAAAGACAGAAGTTTTAATACTCATTTTATTATTTAAGATTTATTCATTTATTTTTACTCTCAACAAATTTCTTAAACTCCATGTAAATTCAAAGGAGGTCAGGTTGATGGAAAAGATAGTTGAATTCCATATTTCTCTGTCCCAAAATGACCTTCAGAGCTTCCATTCTTCTTTCTGTGAAATAAGAACAAGGATCCCTAACCCTGCATTACGTAGAGAGTGGAGAGAAAATACAATAAACTTTTTTTGTATTATAATAAAATATAATAAAAATAAGTTTGGGATCCAATCGTATAAGTTTTAAAAAGAAAGAAGTCTAAAAACGGGTTCGGAAAGAAGAAATGGAAAGTTACTTGAGTTAGCTTTAAAAATGGAAAACTTATCGTGGACTTAACCTAAATAAATCTACAGGTCTCAAGTACCTTGTCTCAGTACCTAGTTATTTTTATATCACTGTTGTCCAGCATCCAGAATACATTAAATAAGAATTTTATTATGTTCTTGGGTCTGTTGAAGAACATTTAAAATCACCTATTTCATAAAGCATAGCAACACTTACACAAATCCCATTTGTGCTTCTCCTGACTCAGAACTTCTCCTCCAGAGTCTTTCCTTCAACAAACCACCTCTAGAACTCTTCCTGACACTCAACACTTTCTGAGTTTTTCCTCTCTTTTTCATGTTTTCTGACTTTTTTTTTTTTTTGCCTTTATGATTCAGCAAGAATTCTTCCCAGTTTCATTCTGTCTTGCCAGAACTTTACATAAGCTTTCAATTTAAAGGAAAACCAGCTACCAAAGAGTCAACTTTCCTAAAAGTATGGATAAAGAAAATGACCTGAAGGATGGGTAGCATAAAGGAAAGGTTAGGGACACCCACACATTGCTACTTCTTGTCCCTGACACCCTTGGGTCACTTGGAAGTCTCAGGAACTGGAACAAAGTCAGACGGGTACTGCTTCTCTCTCTTGTTCTTGGACCATATAGTCTATCATCTCTGCTGGAGATCTGCTTAATTTTTCTGAAGTTAAGTCTACATTCTGTTCATTCATATGCTTGCATATAGTCTTTTAAAATGGGCCACTTCAAAATGTTGCCGCAGCCCCCAAGTTTTTATGAACTTATTTGAATTTCCTTAATGAAGTGATTCTCAGGAGAGAAAACTCTCAAAAGAGAGAATCTAATGGCTCAATTTGGTTCAGATGACTACCTCTGGTCCAATAAGTTACAACCAAAAGGCTAGGGGCCATACAGAATGTCTATTAGGATATAATCCTGCTGATGTGCTTGGCAAGTTGAAAGGGGGCATAGGAATAAGTAAATAATGTTGTGTATCTAGTATGAGAATATATCCCTGAGTTTCTACAAAGTAGTTATGTCAAGCATAGTTTGGATGCCAGTTCTTTGGGCTTTGTGCAAAGTCCTGATTCTATCTTTGGACATTCATACATGGTCTATTTGGGCTTGACTTAGAAGCCTTCATGGAAGTATAAATAAATAAATACTATCCTTCAAAATTATGAGAACTCCTTGTGGCAATTGCAGGTGATTTGTCCTCAGAGGAAACTCTTGCAGGGCGACGGCAGGATTAGTGCAACTTAAATAGTACCTAAAATCAGGAGAAGTGCTAAGCATCCCATAGGATATGCTCTAGAGAAACTGATGAACTGATTGCTCTTGGACTGGCAAACATTTCCACTAACCTCTCAACCTATTGAACTCAGCCCAACTTAGTTATTCCACAGGCACCTCAAATTCAACGGATCACCCACTGATATTCATTACTCCTTCCAGCACCTAATCATTCAGCACTCTCTAATGTGATTAACGTTATCCAATTATCCAAGTCTGAAACTTCTAGTTTAAGTCATGATGATGATGGTGATGATGATTTTTTGCTTGGACTACTGCAGTAGCTCCTTAACTTTACTATCTGCTGCAAGTGTTTTCTCTTTCTAATCCATTTCTGAGAGGACAAGAATTACCTCTCTGAAATTAAAAACTAAAATTCCATGGCTCCCTATTTTCTAAAGGACAGTGTCACACAGTTTTATAAAAGCCCTTCATTGATCTGGTTCCAATTCACCTTCATAGTCTCTAAAGCTCCTCACCTGCCCTCTCTTTTCTCCTTATCTTTCTTATTCACTGCAATATTCCATGCTTAGAACAATGACTGGCACTTTGTAGGCACTCAAAAATGTTTGTTTAATAAATTCTTGTTTACTTTTGCCATTCTTCTCCTCTTTCTTTCCTTTTAAGATTTATCTTTCCTATTTTTTCCCTTTATATAAGTCTCTAACTCCTTCTCTTCTCTTTTAATTCTAAATATGTTTTGTTAATGCCTGTTCTTCCTGTTCTCCAAATCACACAAAAGTGTGAGCATCTTGACTTCTGAAATCATCCTTATTAAGAAAATACTTAATTGACTCTTCCTATAGATTTGTGTTACTTTTCTCAAGTAAAATGAAGAGAGTGTGTTTACTTTAAGTCAGAAATGTGGCCGCATACTAATATCAGTAGGAATGACCCTGAGACTCAGGTCAGGGGAGCTGGACTAGACCATTGATGGGTGGGAGAATGGCCACTCTGCCTACTTATTCTGCATATCTCATGGTCTTGCCTCTACTAAAGTTCTTCTGAAGCAGACGTCTTGGCTAAACCCGGTTCATCTGTCCAGTTCTTAATCTTAATCTCTCACTGTGGTTTGTGTGGCTGATGAAGTAGTTCTCAACGTGATGGTCAGCTTGCTGGGGAAAGGAGAGTGGTTTTCTCTCACATTGATGTTAACTTCGTTCTCTCACTTAGTTTCTTGTAGCTCTCCAAGTGAGTGACAGTTGTTTTGTTTAATTACCAAGAGGTTGGGGGCACTCTTTCATTTCCTTATGTCCTCCTTGCTATAAGAATCCATATCTGTACCTTATAGCCTCTACATTTATTAGAGGTATCAAAGCTATCCTCTACATCTAGTTAACCAGAATGGAGCTTAAGTCTTTTGAATTTTCTCCTACCTTAGTGATTTTTCAATCCACGTAAGAAACTCCCTGACTTTTTGTCTTTTTCCTACAGATTTTGATTGGGACATTGAATTCTGTTGATCTAGGTCTAGTGATTCTTTTAGTTGTAGGAAATAGAAACTGCTGTGGCTATTATTAGCAGAAACATATGTGATATAAGAATATAGCTTCTTAAAAATTCTATGGAAGGGATATAGGTTTCTGATGTGGGCCAAGCCCCTGGGAATGGCTCCCAGAATAAGCCCACTGGACTAGTCTACCAGGGAAACCACCACCTCCGCCAGGAGTGTGGGGAAACAGGGGATTGTCACTAGAATTGTTGTCTACAGGAACACACCACCTTAGCTGTGGTTCAGGGTCAGCTTCTGACATCTGCCACCACTCACGTGAGCTAGAGGGGTGACATGCCACTATAGAGAACACAAACATCTCCATGACCGTGTTTGTTCCAGCAAAACCAAAACAGCAGAAAGATAGCCTCCACCTCACATTCACTGTCCTAAAATTTCATTTGAGTGTTTCTAATTTATGGAAGCCAGTTCGTTTCCAGAAAATTCTCTGTAAGGGAGTCTGGGAAATGCAACTTTTAGCTTTCTGCCATTTATGAATGCACGCTAGATGGGGCTGGAATGAATGGTGAGTGAGCTGATCCTCCATGTCCCATCATGGGCACATATCAAGCATCAGAATTATATTGCTGGATCTCACTTAGAGTCCAGAATTCCAAAGGTGTGGCTGGAAATTAGGCTACATTCTTTGCATGGGAAGCAATGTGTTCCATGGAACTCCAGCTCCCAGTCCTAACTAATTGGACCAGGGAGGAATCCCTGACCCAAGGTCAGTGAATTCACTGTTTCTCCAGTAGCTCATCAGAATCTCTCTCTTGGGAATTTAACTAAGACACATGAAAGGGAGTTGGACCAAGAAGAACCAATCTGCAAATTCTAAGGCTGAGCTCCCCATCATGAGCCATCACAAGATGAATAAACAACAGAAACAAGGAGGGGGGGGGAGGGAGAGAGGGAGAGCACATCATCCCTGAGAAAAAGGAAGAGAAATTTCACTTTCTTAATTTACACTTTCCAGAGAGGCCCCAACTATGTTTAATTTTTTGCCTCTGGATGCCCAAAGAATGCGTATTATATCCTTGCAGAACGTCCCTATTTTTCTAGAGCTAGTTTGACTAGGTTTCTGGTCTTCATAACAAAAAGAAAGTTGGTTAGAGTAAAACTTCATAACTTTTTGATGGATTGTGTTTAAATATTATCATTGAGTTGGGGAAAAATTGTTTACATGCAGTTTTGCTCGCATGAATTTATCAGTGTCTCCTCTTTCTTCCCCCAAAGAGAAGGGATTATTGTTAGCTGAGATAAACATTAGGCCAATTTACATTAGTGAGGCACATGGTAGCCACAGGGGCTCAGTGACGGAGAAAGTTTAGGGGCATTTTAAAAAATCAGTCTTGGTATCAAATGCAGGTGTGAGAGAAGTGTAGCGGAAGGGAGAGAAAATATTGGTGTTCTGGTAGATTATGAATGGGTTTGAACTTCTTTTTAATCACTTTTGTAGTTGTACTATTTTTCCTTGAATGGGGGATTCTGATTTATAAGGGCCAAATCTACAAAGACACAATTCTTTTATAGAAATATTTCTCACATATTTTGTATATTTAGTCTCTAGTATATGTATATACATATAAATATATATACCATTAGTATCCAGCAGTCTGGCTATCTATCTATCTATCTATCTATCTATCTATCTATCTATCTATCTCTCTACCTAATGTCTCTGTTTTCCCTGGAAGATAACAAGAAAATTTCCCTTTGCTTCCCCTTCATGTATGGAGCATTGACTTCACATTACTTCAGTGACAGTTTGTGGGGAGCATTTGTCTAAAAGGTGTTTTGTGGGCTGTTCACAATGATATAGAGTCTTCTGCAAGAGATGCCTGGTTCAAATGTCTAAACTGGCTTTACCCATAAACATGATTAAGATCCATAATAACCATGAAAACAAAATTTTCAATAGGAGTTAATTGTGGCTTGGAAAGGTATAAATGTTACTGACTGGAACAGATGAGCATATCCTTTTAAGAAAAATGCTTGTACGAATAATGAGCAAGTACATCTAAAAGCCATTTCATGGGGAGCTTTTTTCACTGACTCATTTCCTGGTTTTAACTACATGCAACAAACACTTTAACCCTGCACCTTGCAAATAGTCATCAGAAACAGTTCATTGGCCTTTGCTTGGCAGAGAGACAAAGCGCTTTAAAGTATAAAAACCTGATCCCCATCTCTTCTGCTTGGACCATGCTGTATCTTGAAAAATTCAAACCCTTCTTTGTTTTCAGGGCAAAAACATACTTGGACCCACTGTGATGTCAATTGTAATGTTGTATTTATAGGGAGAAGGACTTTCAGACTTTCCGGAAAGCTGAGGTAGTGATATTGTCACTCCTTGGTTAAGATGTGGTCTTGTTCAAGAATGAAGAGAGCCTAGTGTTTGTAGAAAAACCTAGCATGGATAGTTAGTGCAGGTTCTTTTGAAATGGCAATGAAAGCTAGTGTCTTTTTTTTTTTTTTTTTTTTCCCACCTAAAGGGTGTCATTGGCTTCTGAATTCCCAGAGGCAGGGGAAATGTCCATGCCAAAATATTCTGCATCTGTACCCACCCTGTGTAGCCCCCTGCTTACATTAAGGTGTGTATCTGGTGTTGTGGTATATTACAAATGGGTTTGAACTAATTTAAAATCACTTTCACAGTTGTGCTATTTTTCCTTGCATGGGGTGTTCTCATTGACTGCCAGTCCAAGAGCAACTAAACCCTCAGTTTCTTTACATGAGTCCCAGATTTATAAAAGCCAAATCTCCAAGGCCATACAACTACCATTGTGTGTGTCTTTTTTTTTTTTAATTTTTGCTAGCCATAATCCTGACAAATGAAAAAGAATGCTCAGTTGGTATTTTGAAGACAATTTCATGATGGAACTATTTATAATGCGTGCTCAAAGTTAAAGGACCAAATGGGAGGCATTGATGTACCTGAGGACTAACAACACAGGGAAGCTGTTAGTGCTCCTGGACCTGGAAGTTCGGGCTGGAGTTCCTGAATCCTGTGCTGGCTACAGAGCAAGCCTAGGCTGGCCTATGTATGGTTGAGCCTGGAGCCCAGTACGACTTAGAGGACCATGTTTAGGGAAGAAGATGAAATCCAGAAGCAGGCAGAATACTCAAACCAAGGAGACAGTCTGAAGGGAATTAGAAGGGAGTTGAAAGTAAGTGATGGGACAGAATTTGGATAATTTTTGCCAGCTGGATGGTAGGAAGAGATCTGGGGAGATTTTCTGAGTCTTTGTAGGATAGAAATGGTAAATATAGGATGTATGAGCCTGTACCATTGTTATTGAGAGAATCAAGCATGTTTGGAAATGAAGTGATTGAAGCTAACTAAGCCTTAACATAAACAATTAAGTTGAGCAGTGCATCCCATGTCTAACTTTGCATGGTCCTAACCGTAAAACATATCCCTATGATTCCTTGTTCTGACCCATTTTGAAGGTATGCCTTATTCTCTGGTTCTTGTCTCTCATTTAGAATTAATAAAGTTAAGAAAAAGTACTCATTTTGTGCCCCCAAATTCTTCAGCTGTCTCACTTAAGGAACTGGGTGTCAGGAAGTAGAATGAGTGGTAGGTAATAACACTAGTCGATGTGACAACCTTTGAATCTTAGGGGTTTAACATTATAAAAGTATTTTCAACATCCCATTATAGTCTATGATAGGTAGGGTGACTCTTAGCTATACGTTCTGGAACATGCAACCACCAGTGCCACCCCAGAGAGCGATGAGTTATCACGAGACTCCTTTTAAGGTCCAGACCAGGAAGAGGCTTATATTACTCCCACCCTCATTCCACTGGCCAGAACTGTCAACTGGCCTCAACCCAACTGCAAGGGGGGTTGAAAAATTCAACTTTTCTGGGTGTTCTGGAAGAGGAAACAATATGTCCCTACCACAATCACTGGCAGAGAAGTACCAGAGCAGAGAGAGCTCAAGAATCTGGGCAAAACTCAGGAAGAAGGTTTTGCTCTTGGATAGCTACCATGTGTGTGGACTTTGACATCTTATGATAATTCCTAATCTATAGTTGGGGGATATGGGGGGGGGAAGTGGTTAGAGACAGGAAAGTAGCTATCGACATAATTTAGGATTAGTATAGTAATTGCTAGGAACTAGGATGTTGGCTAAGGAATAAAAAAAAAAGGATTTTAAAAATCCACATTTGCTGAGTCTATGATATTTTAAAATTTTATTGTAGATAAGAAAGAGAGGTAAATGAAAAATAATATCAAGGATGCCAATTTGCATTGTGCTCTCTCCACTCCCCCTTTGACTTTCAAGATGCTAACCAAAGATGGTAATTCCTATGTCTATAACAAGAAAATTGAGAAGCTGTATTCATTGTAATAGAAGATAATGAGATCAGTTTTTTATCTGTTGGCATGAATTCGGTGATGGTTAATTTCATGTATCAACTTGGTTAGGTTATGGTGTCCCATCATTTGATCAAGGAAGGACTGGCCTGATCATTACTCTGAGGCTATTTTGTGGATTTAAATCATTAGTCAGTTGATTGCATCTATGACTGATTATATCTACGATCAACAAGATTGTCTTCAGAAGTGGGAGGAGTCTCCTCATGCAATTTGTTGGGGCCCTTAAAAGGAGAATTTAGGATTTCAGAAGTCAGAAAGAATAATTTCTATCTCTGCTTCAGACAGCCAGCTTCTCCTGGGGAATTCATTGTCACCCTCTTCAATGTTCGCAACTTGTGGTTTCTCCCGGGGAACTCAATGTCACCTTCAATGAGTTTCCAACCTGTGGCTGCCCTTCAGAATTTGGATTTGCAACTCCCTATGGTCACATGAGCCAATTCCTATAATAAATCTCTTAATGTTTACATATAAATATTCTGTCAGTTCTGTTCCTCTGGAGAAGCCTGACTAGTACAAATTCTAAGCAGAACTGTCCTGGGGATACTTGGAGAAATGACTGGGGAGCCATATCAGTAGTGATTTAAGCCTTGGAGGCAAGTGAACTCCACAGAAGCCATTGTTGGGGAACATTCTTGGCCAAAGCAAAAATACATCATAGGTTCTGTTTGTGAGAGAATCAGAAAAAAAAAACTGGGAATTGTTTGAACAAATTGAGATGTTAAAAGTTTATTTGCTTTTTTTTTTTTTGCCACTTTATTCCTTTTAGTTGTTATTTCTTTTTTAACATTTGGGATACATGATACATGTTCCTTTTTTCAGTATAAAGCAGTTGGTATATAATTTAATATGACATAATTTGCTGTACTCAATAAGGTAAAATGATTCTGATTAATTCTTTTACCCTAGTGCAAATGGTTATTTTATAGAGCCTCAATGTATAATCTATGCCTTTTTCTATCTATCTGTATAAAACCATAGAAGTCTATTATTAAGGAAATCACATTTCTCCTACTTATTTAATGTACTATTAAAGGAACTGCTTTTGCTTTTCTCAAAGTTACTTGGTTCCTTCCAACCAGTCCTTTAACTAAGCATCTGTGCTTGTTTGGATGTATTATGGCCCCCAAAATGCCATTATCTTTGATGCGGTTTTGTGGAGGCAGATGTATTAGCGTTGATTAGGTTAAGACCTTTGGGTTAGGTTGTTTCCATGGAGGTGTGGCCCCACCCATTCAGTGTGAGCCTTGATTTGTTTACTAGAGCCCTATATAAGAGCACAAACAGAAGAAACTCGGTGCTACAGTTTAAAGAGACATTTTGAAGATGGCTGTTGAAGGCTGAAACTGACACTTTGGAGAATGCCGTTTTGAAACACAACCTGGGAGCAAGCAGACACCAGCCATGTGCCTTCCCAGCTAACAGAGGTTTTCTGGAGGCCAATGGCCTTTCTCCAGTGAAGGTACCCTATTTTGGACACTTTATGGCCTTAAGGCTGTAACTTGGTAACCAAATAAACCCTCTTTATAAAAGCCAATGCGTTTCTGGTGTTTTGCAAAATGGAAGCATTAGCAAACCAGAACAACATCATTTTATTAAAAATAATTGCATGAGCTATGAAAATGAAGAAGGCTTGTGAAATATATTTCCTGCCTTGAGTTATTCATTTGCTTGCATAATTTTAACTTGTCTCGAAGGCAGATTAACAACAATTAACCCCAAAGGAAAACTTAAATAATTAATAGTGAATTTAAACAGATGGAGCTAAATGCTAAAATGTGTACAATAGGAAGTAGAGGGGACTGGTACTCAAAAGAGGATGATTTTGAGATGCTTTATTTCTCTTTGTAGGTTGCATAACTAAAACCTCTCACAACAAGCTTTGAAGAAATCCTCTTAATTTAAAACCTCTGATAGGAATGCACCAGTGAACTTTCACCACAGACTCTATACTTCTTGGTTTTTCTATAGAAAAACATCAGCAAGGATTTAATAAAAAAGATTAGAAAAAACTATTTTCTGATGCAAGTTGTTTTAAGAGGATGTGAGGAAACTGGGTTCAGACCAAGGAAGTTCAACCTCTATACTCTCACAAACTTGAAAAGTTTTCTGAGGTATCAGAAGGAAGCACTGTATTTTTGCTTGTCAGCGATTGTATAGTAATGAAAGCAGATGTGTTTAAGTGTGTCATGATAGTTATTAGTTGGAAATTTTTCCTTGAAGGTGGACTGGTGTGTGTGTGTCTGTGTGTGTGTGTGTGTGTGTGTGTGTGTAAAGAGTTTAAGAAAAGACCCTGGATTTAGGCACCGTTATTTATAAATTATGAAAATGATGTTTTAGTCACTTTGCTTACTAGTAAAGACAACACAGTTCCTGCTTTTGATTCACAGTATACCAAAAATATAACAGAGCAATGGGGAGGCACAGGTAAAGTACTTGGAAACATAGAATGCAATATGAGTGATATATTATTTTATTATTTACTTTTTTATTTAACAAGCTCTGATTGGGCCTTTAAGCTCTAATTGTGAGTGCCCAAAACTTACACAGAAGTTCTGGTTTATTGAATATGAAAGCAAAGAGAATTGAAAACCTTAGGTGCAAACTGACCCCAGTAATGAGTTTAGAAGGGGTGGAATATCTATATTATGGCCTCTGAGTGAAAGCAGTTTAGATTTCTTACTTGTTTTCTTCCTTCTCTTTCTGACTGTGAAAACATCTGGGGACTTCATAGAGAAATCCTTCAGCCTCCTTTGAATGTGGTAAAACTTCTATCTCAGTTAATTAGAAAGTTGAGACATGGCAGAGGAAGGGGGCAGCATGGGCAAAGGTGACTTGTACAAGACCCCTAACGGGTTAGTGCCAGTCTCAGGGCAGGGAGCCATTCATCTTTCTGGAAGCTGGTTTTAAGACATCTTTGAAGAAAGAAGGAGAATGAAGGATCCAGGGAGATTAAGACGGCTGGATCAAGGGAGAAGAATATGAGAAGGAAGGAATTGGGGTTTTGGATTTCATGCATGTGGCCGAGAGAACTGGCATCTAGTTTCATGACTACCAAAAACATCAGTGACAGACACTTAGGAAAGCCATGTATGCCTTGATATCATGTATTACCTTTATCTTAAAATGTAGGAAAGTTTTTGAGAATATCTAAGCCTATATACTTACTTTACAGTTCAGGAAACTGAGGGACATTTAGAGTTTATGGTTGAACCTAGATCTAATTGCAGATTTCACATTGCAACGCAGAATTATGGTGAAAGAAGTGAAATATTCAATCAAAGATTTTTGCATATGCTGTGACTGATTAAGATCAGCCATTATGTTCTAACTAAATCCACTTGAGGAAACATAAACACAGAGAATTTCAGGTTTTGGAAACCTTGTACATGGGAGTTCCAATTTGGAAAGAAAATCCATAGAAAATGAGAGATCATGTAAAAATGAAGCATAACCACTTGTCTGAACTTCCTTTACTGCTCAAATTCAAGGCAATACTTGAGTGCTGGATCTCAGCAGGGACTCTTGGAGTTCTGACTGAGTTTGGGTGGGGAGCCAGCCTTGACACAATCTGGTAGAATCAGGAACCAGGAGGTATCAGGAATTCCACATCTTGAGGTGATGCTGGATTTGAGAACCAAGCAGACAGCACACTCTAAAGCATCTAGCTGGAGATATTGGTCTGAACAGCAGAGATTGGTTATAATGCCATGGGAGGAAACTAGATACATCACAGCAAGGAAAGCTAGTTCAGCCAGAAGTTTATGGGTTAACATTCTAGAGACTTTCAAAAGAGAGCCTCATACTCACCAGGATATGGGAAAGGAAATATTAAGGAAGGTAGGCCAATTGGACCTCAATGTCTGTGACCATTTCAGAGGAAGCTGAGTTATGAGATGGAAGAATGTGTCAGAGAACAGGTATTCTAACGTTTGCTTTGATGCTTGACCTAGAGAAATGTCCCCTGATCCACTGTCTTCTTGGTTGGTCAGTTTGGTTCAGAGATGGGCCAGACTTGGCCAAATGAAAGGCAGCTCCTAAGGTCACTGAGTCTTTGGTTTCCTGTCAGTGGGGAGTCTGGATGGTGACAAAGCAAGATGGTGGCTGAGCAGACCTGTTGAGTGTGCCTTTTTCATTCAGACAACAGATATTGAGCACCAATTCTGTGCCCGACACTGGAGATCCAACTGTGAACACGACAAACATGGTCCCTGCCATCATGGTGCTCATGATATTTAGAAAATGTCAATAAACAAATAAAGACATGAATAAAATTAAGTATAGGTATACTATGAAAGAAATAAAGAGGATTCTGTGATAGGGTATCATAGGATTGAGGAGATTCTTTATGAGAGTTAGGGAAGACCTATCTGATAAGGTGGTATTTAAGGGGTCATCTTAAAGATGAAAAGGATTTATCCTTTTGAAAAGTTTGAAAAAGGCATTCCAGGAATAGAGAAGAACAAATAAAAAGAATCTGAGGAAGGTAAGCTTTTAGGGTATTCTAGGAAATGTCAAAAGACCATATGACTAGAGCATGGTTGGCATGGGGGAGAATGACACAAGGTGAGTTTGGAGGAGCAGGCAGTGGGAAGATTAGCCATCAGTGTTAGCAAGCATGGTAACCAGCCTCCTAGATGGTCCCCAGTGATACCTTTGTATGGTTCCCTCCCACATTGTATCATGGTTGGACTTTGTAAACAATGGAATATGATGGCATATGATTCTGGAATTTACTAGGTTATAAAAGGCACTTTGGTTTCCTTGTTGGCTGTGCTCTTCTCCCTCTCTCTCTCTCTCATCATGTGCTCTGGGGGTAAAGCCAGCTGCCGTACTGCAAGTAGACCTATAAAGGGGCCCAAATGGCAAGCAACTGAAGTCTCCTGCCAACAGCCATGTGAGTAAATTGGAAGTGGATCCTCCAGCCCAAGTCAAAGCTTCAAATGACTGAAATTCCAGCCAACCAGCTTGACTGTAATAAAAGAATCCTTGAGCTAGAACCACCCTGCTAAGCTACCTCCTTCAAATCCTTCAATACTCTCTGAGGTACATTTTTTTGTTTTAACTCATGAAATTTATTATTTTTTTTTTTCACATAGCAATAGATAAAAATTGCAGTTAGGAATTTGGATTTTATTTATTTAAGTACAATCTCCTTTTGAGCCAAAGGAAAGTCTTGGTAACTATGCTTAAGCTGAAGATTGACCAAGTAATCTCTTGAGATAGATGTTCATTTACTCTCTGTGGAACCTCTTCCCTATAGACAATGATATATTCAGTCTACTTGTGCTTGTGACTCAAATACTAACAGAATCAAGAAATTATTCTATTTGCAGTTGCCTTGAAAACAAAGGGAGGACTACATCTGGAGCTTTATTAAGACACCACTACCTTCTTCAATTCCAAATTGAGGAAAGGACATTTGGCATGTTGCAGTCTATGCCAATGCAAGCCAATAAATCTTTGAAGAGTAATTTTATGGAACAGTTCTACGTTGAGCTCTGACAGGCAACAGTTACAACCAGGGTTACAGTTTCTATCCTTCAGTTACTCACAATCTAGGGGGGAGATGGAATATTTTCAGCTTTGCTCAAATTGTTACTGCTTCCCTTCTCCTGGCCAGATTGCACTTGATTTTTGTTGATCACACAGAGACAGAAACTGAGAAATGACAGATTACCAAGAAGCAAAGACTGCTCAAAGGGTTTCACCTTCTTTTGTTACCTAACAAATGCACATACTATCTGTATTGTTTCCAAGCCTATATAGAAGCTGGTGTTTTCCTGGTATTTTCCGATCTGAAGAATGTTGGATTCAGGAACTGGCAAGTCTTCCTTGTTGCCGGGCCGAGTACTGAGGGGGCTTAGTCTGAAGCTTGCAGTCACATCCTAGTGGAGGCAACTGGTGACTGAACTAAGGCCAGGGATGTTCTTAGCCTATTACTGCTTCACTCAAGGCAGAAATTCTGGGTTGATTGTGACATCTAATCACCATTTTATTTTACTCTATTTAGAATACTGAGAGACAAGCCTTTCCCTGTTTTATATACCCACAAAAAGCAGGCAAGCATGATTTAAAGATGAAGGGGCTTTGAGCATGTACACGTACCCCTCTCTGTTGCAGGCAACCTATCTCGGAATGGTATACAGAGGTCTTTGCACACCTTCCTTCAGAAAAACAGACTAGAGACATTGTCCTTCAATTGTTTTTGTTCTCCAAAAAGGAAAAGCTAAAAGCATTATATGTCAGTGACAGGGGAGTCAAGTTGATTGTAGCAATTTTTTTCTTAGGGGCTTCCTGAAACATAAACGTATCCAGAACAAACACTAATATAAGATAACGCCTGATGGGTGTGTCACTGGAGGTGAGATCTGAGGGCCTCATCTTGGAATTCTGCTCAGTTTTAATAAGCAAGGCCATCATCTCTGTGAAGGAGGTCTGCTGAGTGAATTGAGGTGGAACTGACTGGCCAAATTGCCAATGGCCACAGAATGATCCAGCAACATTGTGGAGCCAGGAGGACAGAAACAGCTGTATCCAAGCTGCACTGAAATCTGTCTCTAATTACATTCATCCAAATAAAAGCTTGGGTATTTATCACTGGAAAGAAGCTCATAATGGCATTTGCATCTTTCATCCTTCCAAATAATTTTGCCAGGATTTTTCTTCCCTTAGGTTTGAAGGGCCAGTGTTGGGAAAGTGCATATCCAGGATGTCCTATTTCTTGCCCAATGCAATGTAAAATCATCAAGTAAATGCTAATGCTCAGGATGTGCCTGCTTCTTGAAAAAGAAAGCAGGTCGGTTCTCCAGGGCACAACTGTGTCTGTGTGGTTGCCCTAGCAGGATTAACCAGCCAAAGTTCTTCATTTATCTGATAGCAGCCAGTCCAGGTTAACTACATGTTTCTGGGCTAATCCTAGTGATTGCCACTGGATACAGATTTATACAGTTCCATTGTGGGTAATGTGCTATTCCATTTGTTCTGGGAGTGACATTAATGGTCAATAAAGGCCTCATAAAGTGCTGTATATGCTGGTGTCAAGATTGCAGATAACAGGACAGTGGTAGCCATTAAACAGGTTGGAGCTGCTGAATGGTGTTCATTTTAGAGCCTTGTCCGTGTTACGTTCCTGAACAGAAGTGTTGCAGTGACACACGAGGATTATACTGCTTTCTGAAGCCTTAGTCTTAACCCAATACCTGGTTGTAATTTGAAAAATGACATTTAGCATTGTTTGTATAAAATAGTGTTACAATGATGAATTTTGGGACCAGACAGATGTGGGTTCAATTCTGTCTTTATTTCTTACATGAGTACAAGTCCCTTAATTTTACTGAGCTTTGGTTTCCATCATACGCTCAGGGAGATAATAATAAAAGTAAAGTTAAAGGGTAATGACTTTTCATTATGCCTGGTTCCAAGGGAGTATATGCTTGTTAAGCAAAACTCCCCACCTCCCAACACATCCACAACACACCCTTAGAAGCTCTCCCACAATAGACGTGACCGTTTACATAAAACCCACTCCTAGCTAATGCAGCAGTCTGAGCAAGAACATAAACAATTTCCTTATCTTACCCTGAACACCCCTGACATCAATTCCTTACCCTACCTTGAGCAAACCAACCCCCTAATTCACCTCCTTACTTCTCTATCTTACCCACCAGCAATTATTCCCCCCACCCCCACCCCCAATCGCTACCCACCATGCCTCCGTCCCTGTCGCGCTAACCCATGGAGGCATTTGTGCTCTTTTACAGGAACAATGCTGCTTCTTCACAAACCAATCGGGAATCATCAAAACAAGCATCTCAGAACTCCGCAAGCAAGCTACCCGCCTCCGACAACTACCGCTCTCCTCAGCGGAAAGTCGCTGCAGAAGCATAACGCCGCCCCTTAACCCCCCTCACCCAAAAGACCGGGATAAGTCTGGCCTCCTTAAGAAATGCAGAGAGCAGCAGCAGCCTCTGAGGCCTTGATGGAAACCAGCCTGCAGCAGTAAGTGATTAACACCCCCACCCCCATCCAGGACTGACGTCAACTGAAAAAACTTTTTGCTACAAACTTTCTGTTCCTCCTCCCTGCACAGGTTCCCACGCGCGCGAACCTGCGCATACAACGCATGCTCCCTGCCACGGCTGGTGCAGACGCCACTTCGTGCACTGCCCAGGCGGGCTCCTTTCTACTCTCAGAATAAACGCCTTTGCCTGAACTCTTCGGCTGTCTCTCCTCTCTGGCGATCGGGGGTACCTTGGCTTTGATAATACATGCCAAGTGCTTAAGAACACTTCCTTGCACACATTATTCAATAAGTGGTAGTTATCATTGTTGGAATTTATTATTACCCTCAGTTTACTAATAGGGAAATTGAGAGGTGACATACTATCACTGATTACTCTATGAATTCATTGCAAGAGTAAGGTTAGATGTTCCAGTTATTTCTTTTGGTAGTTTTCATAACCCTTTGGCTTATACTGAAAGATTTGTGAAGGAGGCTTCCTTGAAGATTTTATCTTAGTAAAACAATAGGGCACATTTCTTTCAATTTCTTCTTTTGCTCTCAAAGTATGCACTCTGTTTCGGTCAAACTACCTCCTCCATTGTTTCTCAACCCATGCAGTCCTACCTCTTATTAGTTCTCCTATTGAGACTGGAGACCTCTTAGCCAGCATCTGTTGATGTTCAATGTTCCAGTTTTCCTTTACTAGGACAGAGTCCCAAGAAACATAATTAAAAGGAGGTTAGGAATAAAGATAGAATATATTTCTGTTTCAGTTTGCTGCTTGATTTCTTCCAAACTCATTTAATACTGACAAGGTTGAGAAATAGGTGACCAGGACCATTTTCTTAGCCAATTGTGATCAATTGGCAATGACCTTTTGGAGCATTGAGTTCTGAATGCTTCAGATGTGTCTGGGCTCAGCAGTGAAAAATTGCAGTGTTCAGTTTAAAATTACTTCTATGGGTGCAGAAAATGAAGGGAAAGTGGTGGGATTTATGCCAAATACTTACCTCCCATGCCTTAAGATTTTGGCCAAACAGTATTTCTAGAGACTCTTTTAGAGAAGGAGTCATTGTTGATCCATCTTGATTCATCCCAAGAAATGTCAGTGCTTTGCATTTTCTTTCCCAAATTATTTATTTGGCAAATATTTTTGAGTGCCTACAACATTCTAGGAACCTGGATATCCAACCAGAAAAGTGGGTTCCACTGACTATACTCAAGGAAGTTTACCATCTTCTTATTCTATGTCCTCCTCTCCATTTCATTGCTATCCTCTGAGTTCAGCTTTCATTATCTTGACCCAAACTATTATTCCCATGGTTTTCTGGGGAAAGAAGAACACCCAATTCCCACCCACCTTACAACTGACCAAGGTCTTGAAGCACGTTTATGAATTCTCCCAAGGGAAGATGAAACAATGGTGAGGGAAAAGAGGGAGCAAGAAGACAAATGGCAGAAGCCACTGGATAATTACAGCCACTAAGAGATTACTAGGAGACAAAATGAGACTTTACTGGAGATAGTTTTCAAATAACTGGAGACGAAAAGCAAGGCCCATCAGAACTGGGCAGATGGGCACATTCCCTGCTAGTCTTAGTTTTCTTAACCTATACAAAGCTTGTGACTGCTATAGTCCTTGCCATGTTCTTGCCACATCCATTCCATCCACCCCACTGTTTGTAGAGATTTTTTTTTAAGTGCTTCTTTAGTCATGTTACTCTAAGTAGCAGTTACTCATAGTAGCAGTTCTTTGTCAGGAACCATCAGCAGGTTAGGATAACTCATGATCTGTATAACAAATGTCCTCTATTAGTTGAGTAAAAATATCTGAGATTAATAGTGTTTTACTTTTTTAGTGTCAAGTTTACAATTTTGAATCCAACATTCTTTCCTGAATGGAAGTGAAAGAGATGGGTGGTGTGGCATCAGCGGCCAATCTTTTTTATACCACAGAGTATGGCAGATGGCAATTGCTATTAATACTTTTGGTGATGTCACTGCTACTATTTCACTCAAAATCTGAGATTAGCCAAGGATATGTGTCCTGCATATCACCATCAACTGTCATAGATCTCATGGTAGAAAAAGCCTCTAGCCCACCAAACTGGTCCAAATTCCACAAAGACTTCCATTCCATGTTAGGACTTCCATAATCTCATATTATTTACCTTCCAGACAATCTTTCATAGTACAACACCCTGGCCCCATGTACTTTTTCAAGCTGCTCCCTCTATGAAATGTCCTTTCACTTACTCTCAATCAATTTGGTCACCCCTGACCTAGTTTCAGATTATGACTCAGTTCAAGTATCACTTCCTCTGTGAAGTCTACCTTGATAGCCCTCTCCGCATCCCTGGTAAAATTAAGTGCTTACACAACTGCACAAACACTGGAAGGAAGGTTTTCCCTTGTTAATTCCTCTCTTTTCATTTTTCATTCATGTCATCAGGTCCCAGTAGAAATTACCTACTGTATCAGATGGGATAATCTAGGTCATGCTGTGGGAAGAAACAACCCCCAAATCTCAGTGGCTTCCAACACAAACGTTTATTTATTGCTCACACTCCAGGTCCATCATGAGCTCTCTGGGGTCTCCCTCAAGACCGTCATTCAGAGAGTCAGGATGACTAAGCACCCACCATCTTAAACACGGCTGTTCACCATGTTCCAGGGGAGCGGACAGGGTCTCATATGGTCAATTAAATCTTGAGGTCACTTTCATTCTTTATCCATTAATCATAACTAGTAACATGGTCTCACCCACACCAAAAAGAGCCAGAAAATACAAGACTACCTTGTGCACAAAAGACAGAAAGCCAGGAATATTTGGCAAATAGCTCTAATATGACCACATACACCCAACATAAAACCATTCATGCTTATCGCCTGGAGTTAGGGGAGGAGCCTATTTTCCTGGGCATTTTTACATGATAAATCTGTATGGCATTCCCTTACAAAGAAGTAGGGGGGGTGACTGTTGGATAGATGACTAACAAGTTATTCCTTCAACTCTTGTGGCCAAATTCAAGGGCAGGAGGGTCTAGTAGTTCCACAAAGTACACCCACATATTTTCAGTTCCTTGGAAGGCCAAGAGAGGCTTTGCATATTAAAGAGTTAAACACTCAAGAGTTAAAAACTCTTGGTGGAAACCATTGTTCTGGCAACTTCATTTATAACACCTCACTTAGAGTTCAACAACTCTATGAGCTAGGGATTATTTTCTAGATGGGGAAATTGAAGATCAGAGAGGATAAGTAGCCTGCCCAAGGTCACCGAGTGGAAATGTGGTGGAACTGAATCTAACGCCAGCCTGTCCTCCGACTCTGTAAACTTAGCTCTTTAAAAAGAAAAAGAAAAAAAAATCTCCCAGGCATCCTTCATAAAACCCCTGAAATTATATTAACCTCTTTTAAAGTTAAACATATTTTTCAACTTGTAACAAACACCATCTAAGGGTAATCTAAGTCCTGGGTTTGTTTTCTGCTGTCTAAACCACATTTCTTTTTGCTTTAAACGTTTCTGTATCTACAGTTTTAAGGAAGGATATCAAGGGTTTATCTTCCTACACAGCCCTGTTCTGACAACATGAGGGCATTTTGCAGTGACAGTGTGCTTTAATTCAGAAAAATGGATGGCACAGTCATTTTCCTGCAGTAGGAGATTTATACTTATTTCCTCCTCTCTGTTAAAAGGATTTATTCATAGACTCTGAACAACACATGCCAAAGGCTGCATTTTCTCTTCTCCACCCCCCAAAATAACTATTGGTGTTTAATAAATAATCATTGTTATGACTTGAAATGCTTGCTATAACTAGATCAGACAAAACAGTTGGCTTTTGTTTTTTAAAGCAATGAAAGGTAGTTAGTTTATTGCCTCTCTTTCAGAGATCTTGGGTGGGGGTTTTAGCAATGATAATGCCACTTTATTATGAATCTCTATCAGCTGAATAGACTGAAATTAACATTTGATGACTTCTTCATTGATAGTTGACATTTTTCCATAGGCAGACTCCAATAAAGAAGTCAGTTAGAGCTATTAGAGATATTTTAGAAGAAATTTTTGATGCATATCTCCACTTGGATTATGAAATTTAAATCATTGCTGCTATCAGTGTGAATACTAATGATATAGCTTGCCAGATGGAAGCCTTTCATAAATTTTCACTTTTCTCTTGTACTAGGCTGTAAATCTTAAGCAAATGACTTCTTGGGTGAGCTATGTTGGTTGTCAGCATTAATACCTTATGTCCAAACTGATTTCAATGTCATAAGGACCCGGAAGGCAGGCAACTCTTAATTAAATGTCATTTTCCTTTTTCATTATTGAACTAGAGCAGAGTGCAGGCTCTTCTTGCATTGTCTGAAGCTTATTGGCAAATAGTTGCTGCTTGCACTTTGTCATAAGTGGGTTCTCTTGGAGCTATTTAAATGCTTTGATGTCATGCAGTTTCTCCTCTCTTAACTAAACTGTCTTCCTCAAAGTGTCTTTCAGATAGTAAAATACTGTTTCCTTAGTCCTTTGTTCTCCATTTTGACAAAAAACATTCTGTAGATTCTTGTCTCATTTTAACATTATTTTTCCTCCAGAAATTGATGTTTTATTTCTTTTCAGGTGTGTTAATCTCCATATAAGAAACTATACTGGATAAAACTTCCTTTTTCCCTATGGGAATATATAAGTACTTAGATTAAATCTTCCAAGGGCCTTTTCTCACCAATTATGAGGAACTTCTGATAACTTGTGGTAGCTTATCACCTAGATCTCTTATGGAGTTTTTTTTTTTCTTCCTTTTTTAAACAGAGAACAACTTTGAAAGGTATTATTACTTATTTATTTATTTTTTTTTAGCAAAACAATAGACAAAAAAAGAAAATCAAATGAAAGTTTGTTTAAACTTTCTAGCCCTTGGAAGCTCAAAGGAAAAAGAAGATTGAAGGAAGCAACAAAAACACTTATGTGGGACTTTTGGGAAAGATGGCCATGTAGGGAGTTGCAGGACTTATTTCTTCCTCTGGGGGCAGGTAGTGGACAGGTGGAAACCAGAGGCCAGGTGAGCACTGTGCAGCATCAGCAAACAGTGGGATGAAGAGAATGAGAAACCGCAGTGAAAAACTGTGAGTAACTCTTTCACTGTGGCTTCTGGCACCCATCTCCCACTCTCAAGGCAAGCAGCCTTGGATCCAGTCCCTGACTGGCTGGTTGTTGTGGACAGACAGGGAGGAGAAGCCCTCCTCCCCAAGAATGGGGGGAGGGAAGCATGGTTGAGTGAGATCATGGCTTTTGGTCCACACTTAGACCACTGGGTCTGAATGCTTTAGCCTGCCCCAGACAGGGGCTGACACACCATTGTTTCAACCTACCTCTGTCAGGGGCAGAGGCAGTGGACATTTAAAAATACACTGCCTTCTTAGGGCTGCAGGAAACAGCTTATTGAAGAGAGCCATCTGCTGGGAGGCCAGGTTAGTGTGCAGCCTATGGGAGCTGACAAAAAGGCTTTTGGGCATCTTTCCTGGCCCTCTCCCCAGGGTCCTTTGGAACTGGTCTGTGTCCCCTTCATGAGTTCCTGGCCCATTTTGGCTGGGAAATACTGACAAACCAAGTGTCAAAGAAGAGCCTCAACACAAAACCAATCAACAACAAAATCCTAGACAAGAGAGAGAAACTCTCTTCAGAGAAAACTCATCAAGTTGATGTCTAAATGCAAAAAATTGCAAGCCATCTGAATAAAAAAGGAAGATATAGTCCAGTCAAAGGAACAAATTAAAAAGTCAGAGGATATACAGAATTTGGAACAGTGAATCAAAGATGTTCAAACATATCTCCTAAACTCCTAAGTCAATTCAAAGAGATGTGGGAAAATACAGCTAAAGAGATAAGGGATATTAAGAAGATGCTGGGAGAACATAAAGAAGAATTTGAAAGTATGAAAAGAAACCTAGCAGAACGTATGGAAATGAAAGGCACAGTAGAAGGGATTAAAAATACTTTAGAGGCATACAACAACAGATTTGAGCAGGAGGGAGAAATAGTCAATGAACTGGAAGATAGGACATTCAAAATCTCACAGACAGAGGAACAGATAGAGAAAAGCATGGGAAATATCAAGCAAGCCCTCAGGGAACTGAATGACTGCATGAAGTGGACAAGCATACACATCATAGGAGCCCCAGAATGAGAAGGGAAGGGAAGAGGGACAGAAAGAATATTTGAGGAAGTAATGGCCCAAAATATCCCAACTCTTATGAAGCACATAAAGGTGCATGTCCTAGAAGCACAACATACTCTAAACAGAATAATCCTAATAGACCTATTCCAAGACACATACAAATCAGAATGTCAAATGCCAAAGATAAAAGAGAATCCTGAAAGTAGCAAAAGAAAAGTGATTTATCACATACAAGGGAACTGTAATAAGATTAAGTGCCGATTTCTTGACAGAAACCATGGAGGCAAGAAGACAGTGATGTGCTATATTTAGGTTACTGAAACAGAAAAACTGCCAGCCAAGAATTCTTTATCCCATAAAACTTCCCTTCAAAAATGAGAGAGTATAAGATATTCACAAATAAACAGAATCTGAGAGTTCATCATCAAGAGACCTGCTGTACAAGAAATACTAAAGGGAGTTCTGTAGGGTGAAAGATAACAACAAGAGAGAGGCTTGGAGGGGAGTCTAGAAATGAAGACTATCAGTGAGGGTAACCAAAAGTGTAAAAAGAGAGACAAAATAATGTATGATATAAAAACCAAAAGATAAAATGGTTAAGTAAGTACTGCCTTTATAGTAATAATATTGAATATTAATAGATTGAACTCTTTAATCAGAAGACACAGATTGGTAGATGGATAAAAAGTATGATCCATCTATATGCTGTCTCCAGGAGATTCACCTTAGAACCAAGAATGCAAACAGGTTGAAAGTGAAAGGTTGGAAAAAGTTATTCCATGAAAACAGTAACCAAAAAGGAGCTGGGATGGCTATACTAATATAAGACAAAATAGACTTTAAATGCAAAACTGTTATGAGAGACAAAGAGGGACACTATATATTACTAAAAGGAGCAGTCCATCAGGAAAAAATAACAATTGTAAACATACATGCACCTAACCAGGATGTCCCCCCAAATACATGAGGCAAACATTGACTAAACTGAAGGGAGAAATAGATGTCTCTATAATAATAGTTGGAGGCTTCAATACACCACTCTTATCAATAAATAGAACATCTAGACAAAGGATCATTAAGGAAACAGAGGACATTAATAATAAGATAAATGAATGACCAAGCAGACATATGCAGAACACTACACCCCCAAATGGCAGTATACACATTCTTTTCAAGTTCTCATGGATCATGCTCCTGGATAGACCACATGTTGGGTCACAAAACAAGTCTCAATTACTTTAAAAAGATTGAAATTATGCAAGGCTCTTTCTCTGACCATAATGGAAAGAAGCTGGAAATCAATAACAGGTTCTGAACTGGAAAATTCACGAACATGTGGGGGTTAAACAGCTCACTTTTATACTATCAGCAGGTCAAAGAAGAAATAGCAAGAGAAATCAGTAAATATCTGGAGATGAATGAATACAAGAACACAACATATCAAAACTCATGGGATGCAGCAAAGGCAGTGCTGAGAGGGAAATTTAAAGCCCTAAATGCTTACATTAAAAAAGAAGAAAGAGCTAAAACAATGACCTAATTGCATGCCTGGAGGAACTAGAAAAAGAAGAGCAAACTAATCTCAAAACAAGAAGGAAAGAAATAACAAAGACTAAAAATTGAGAATAAAAAAAAAAAAAGAGAGAGAGAGAATTAGCAAAACTAAAAGTTGGTTCTTGGAGAAAATTAATAAAATTGGCAAACCCTTAGCTAGATAGGCAAAGAAAAAATGAGAGAGGATGCAAATAAATAAAATCAGAAAAGGGGGGTGCATTACCAATGGCACCACAGAAATGAAAATAATCATTAGAGGTTACTGTGAACAACTGTGTGCCAACAAATTAGACATTCAGGTGAAATGGACAAATTCCTAGAAACCCACAAACAACCTACACTAACTTTAGAAGAAATAGAAGACCTCAACAGACAAGTTACCAGAGATTGAATCTAGTCATAAAAAATCTCCCAACAAAGAAAAATCCAGGACCAGATGGTCTCACAGGTAAATCCTACCAATCATTTCAAGAAGAATTAATACAAATCCTGCTCAAATGCTTCCAAAAATTGAAGAGGAGAGAACACTACCTAACTCATTTTATCAACCCAACATCACGCTAATACCAAAACCATATAAAGATATTACCAAAAAAAAAAAAAAAATTACAGACCAATATCTCCTATGAATATAGGCAAAAATCATAAAATCAATGGGATTTTATCCCAGGTATGCAAGGGGGGCTCAACACAAGAAAATCAATTATTGTAATACCTCACTTTAATGAATGAAAGAGGGAAAACCACATGATCATCTCGATTGGCATGAAAAAGGCATTTGACAAAATTCAGCATCCTTTCTTGATAAAAACACTTCTAAAGATAGGAATAGAAGGAAACTTCCTCAACATGATAAAAGGCATATGTAAAAAACTCACCGCTAACATCATACTCAATGGTGGAAGACTGAAACTTCCTAAGATCAGGAACAAGACAAAGATGCCCACTGTCACCACTGTTACTCAACATTGTGCTAGAAGTTCTAGCTAGAGCAGTTAGGCAAGAAAAAGAAATATTTCCAATATATACATATTGGAAAGGAGAAAGTAAAACTTTCATTATTTGCACATGACATAATACCATATATGATCCTGAAAAATCTACAACAAAGCTGCTAGATCTAATAAATGAGTTCAGCAAAGTGACGGGATAAAAGATCAACATGCAGAATCAATAATATTTCTATATACCAGTGATGAGCAATCTGAGGAGGAGATCAAGAAAAAAATTCCACTTAAAATAGCAACTATGAATCAAATATCTAGGAATAAATTTAACCAAGGATGTGAAGGATCTATACACAGGAAACTACAAAACATTGTTAAAAGAAATCAAAGAAGACCCCAATAAATGGAAGGACATTTCATGTTCATGGATTGGAAGACTAAATATCATTATGATGTTAATTCTACTGAAATGGATTTGCAGATCCAACACAATCCCAGTAAAAATGCCAACAGCCTAATTTGCAGAAATGGAAAAGCCAATTACCAAATTTCTTTGGAAGGGTAACGGGCCCTGAATAGCCAAAAACATCTTGAAAAAGAAAAAAGAAGTTGGAGGATTCACAGCTCCTGACTTAAAGCATATTACTAATCTACAATGTTCAAAACAGCATGGTACTGGCATAAAGATAGATATATTACCAATGGAATTGAATTGCGGGTTCAGAAGTAGACCCTCACATCAACATCAACTGATTTTTGACAAGGTGCTAAGTCCACTCAACGGGGGCAGAACAGTCTCCTCAATGCTCCTGGAAGAACTGGATACCCATATCCAAAAGAATGAAAGAGGAGCCCTATCTCACACCTGACACAAAAATTAACTCAAAATGGATCAGAACTGAATATAAGAGCTAAGATCACAAAACCCCTAGAAGGAAATGTAGGGAAGCATTTTCTAGATCTTGTGGTAGGCAATGGTTTCTTAGAATTTATACCCAAAGTACAAGCAATGAAAGAAAAAATAGATAAATGGGACCTCATCAAACTTAAATACTTTTATGCTTCAGGGGACTTTGTCAAGAAAGTGAAAAGGCATACTATTCAATGGGGGAAAATATTTGGAAATATCTATAAGGGTTTAATATCCAGACTATACAAGGAAGTATATATATACAACTCAAAAATAAAAAGACAAACAACACACACAAAAAAAATGGGCAAAAGACTGGAGTAGACATTTTTCCAAAGAAGAAATACAAATGGCTAAAAAGCTCATTAGGGAAATGCAAATAAAAACCACAACGAGATACCATGTCACACCTATTAGAACGACCACTATTAAACAAACAGAAAACTACACGTGTTGGAGAGGATGTGGAGAAATAGCAACACTCATTCACTGCTGGTGGGAATGTAAAATGTTGCAGCTTCTGTGGAAGACAGTATGGTTGCTGCTCAGGAAGTTGAGTATAGAACTGCCATGTGATCCGGCAATCCCACTACCAGGTATACACCGAGAAGAACGGAAAGCACAGATATGAACTGACATTTACACACCAATGTTCATAGTGGCATTATTCACAATTGTCCAAAGATGGAAGCAATCCAAGTGTCCATCAACCAATGAATGGATAAAGAAAATGTGGTATATACATTTGATGGAATATTTTTGAGCTGTGAGAAGGAATGAAGTCCTGATGCATGCGACAACATGGATGAACCTGGAGGACCTTATGTTGACTGAAATAATCTAGACACAAGAGGACAAATATTGTATGATCTCACTGATATGAACTAATTATAATAAGCAAACTCACAGAGTTGGAATATAGACTATAGGTCACCAGGATATAGAATGATGCTTAGTTTGTACAGAATTTCTAATTAGGTTGATTGTAAACATTTGGAAATGGATGGAGGTGATGGCAGCACATCATTGTGAGTGTAAGTAACTGCTGAATTGTGTGTGAATGTGGCTGAAGGGGAAGTTTAGGGCTGTGTATGTCACTAGAAGGAATGCTGGAGGATAAAACATGGGACTGTCACACAGTGAACCCTGTTGTGGTTGATGACTGTGGTTAATAATACAAATGTAAGAATGTTCTTTCATGAACTATGACAAATGTATGGCACTATTACAAGGTGTTAATGAAAGGGTGGTATATGGGAAAAATACACCAAAAATACTTATGTGAGCCAAAAAATATTCCTGGTAGAAATATTAGAAATCCCACAGATTAAAACAACGTTTTCCAGTTATTGAGTAATTTTCTTACCAATTGTTTATTTATTGATTTGTTTTGCCCTTAAGGTTATGTACCAAATGATAAATGTGCTTTCTTTATTGCAGTATAATATGCATGGGGCTTTCTTTGAAGCTTCATTAAAATTGTATCTAAAGCACTGATTATAAGAAAATGATTAATAATACAATCAAATGGAACAACTGTGTGAGTTCTTCAGGGTTGTAGGCTTTTTCATCAACACTCTATTTTGTTCTCTGTTCTCATTCAGTCAGGAAAGCAAATGTCTGCCACCATTTTCCCCATCAAGCAATGAGAACTATTATTCTGTGGAAACAAAGGCACCAACAAAACATTTCAAACCATTAAAATAATTTTCTGACATGGTTTTGGTAATTAGTGTATTTCAGTTTCAACAACTGTAATTAAACCTGACCTTTAAGCTAATTACATCTTGACATTTATGATTTTAAACTGACTTTCCCTGTAGTGATGGTGTGTTATATTCAGGTTCTAATGAATAGTTTTGCAGTATTTACCTGTTTTCAATTGGTCTCTGTTGTGGCTTGGAAAGGGCCACTCCATCCAGCATCCTGTTGTTAGAGACATAATGGTTCCACTCTGAAGGAATATTATCTGCCACAATATCAGGCTGTTATTGAATTTTCTTAAGAGTGTTTTGATATAATTACAGGTACAGCAAAATCCCTGCTGGAAAATTTCAAAGAAGCGGCCCCAAATTAATTCAGAGTTTGATGCAGGTACAGTGGGCTTTTTTTGTAAATATTAAGCTGTGTCAGGTGATTAGGATGAAGCTTCCTAGCTGCCAATGAAGAAAAGCTGAATCCAAGAGAAGCTGGGGAAGGCATGGGGAAGAAAAACTAAGGTGGCATCCCAGGTGGTGGTTTTCTTCATTGGCTTGAGCAGTGGTGGAGTTTTTCTCTGTTTTTAGTTTTTATTCTCTTCCAGGCTACTGCCAATTCCATCTCTAGGCTACTGCCAACTCAATAGCTAACATTTACCAAGCACTCCCCACGTGCCAGGCACTAGATTAAACTTTTGAGTATTATTTTAATGCTTTTAACAACCCTATGAGTTAGGAAATACTCTAGCACTTAGCACGGTCTAGCCATAGTCATTTTATTTCCTTCAAGTATTAATGCCAATACTTGGTGAAGCAAGACAATATTTTAAAATATTAATCTCACTGTTTATTTTATCCCTGCTTCCTCTATGTGATCATCTCCTTGACCCCTTCCCTCCGTTAGTCAGAGGTACTCACATTGCTTTGAGAAGAGGCACAATTGTTTTACAAAGAATGAAACAAATAAAAGAACAGCCAAGTTTGATTTTCTGCCTTCTAAAGTGGGTTCTGAGATAAGCAGGGCCACAAAAAGACAACTAGAAAGAGAATAGAGTAAGAACTAGAGCCAGGCTGCTCACCTCCCCACCATCCCCAGTTGCCTGCATGCAAGACAGGGAGACCTGGGAGGAGGGGTGGCCTTAGTGGAGGGGGAGGGAGGAAGTGAGCTAATGGGGGAAGGTGGCACAAGCCAGGTGGAGAGGTAGTGTGCATGCGTAATAGGAGTAGCCAAGAACCTCCTGGGAACCCAGACACCTCAGGCTACCCATTTTAAGTTAGTGAAGCCATTAGCCTCATTTTCCCTGTGAAATATACACCTTTCATGGAAAACTGCCTACAGTAGCTCATGGATGGTCCAGAAGTAAGATATCTGCAAGATTGCATGGAGGTTCTCCCAGCTGTTCAGGGGGAAGGCACTCACCTTTTTCCATGGCCTGGGACATATGTAAGAGCCCCCAAATATATGCTATAAGTAATTATACCCAGAGGGATAGAGATGTGGAAAAGAAAGCCCAACGTCTGTGCTTGGGTGGGACTAGATGGTGAGGGAACTATCTCCTGTTACACTGTTGGAGATTTAAGTGCTCACTGATAATTATTTTAACCAAGTGATTTTGATGAAAAAAATACCGTTCAAGTCTCAGTCAAATGGTTCTCTAATGGTGGGATTAGAGGTAGGAGGATACTTTGGTTCCAAAAGGCATTCCAAACTCCCCTCAGACTACACTGTATTGGTTTATGTTTCTCTGCCTCATGTAAGGCTAGATCTGCTTTTTGGGTAGCACCAGATCATCTCACATAAAAAGTGAGTTGTGTGCTTCACTATGTGTGTCCAAGGGTAGCTACTGACCAAGCAGTGGGAGTGGCTTGGGGAGTAGGATAAAATAAGGCGAAAGAGGAGTGTGTAGATTCAATGCAATTTTCCTAGGGCCTTTGTGACAAATTACCACAAACTTGATGGGTTAAGACAAAAGGAATTTGTCCTCACAGTTCTGGAGGCCACGAGCCTGAAAAGAAGGTGTCAGCAGGGCAATGCTCCTTCTGAAGGCTTTAGGGAAGAACTTCCTTGCTTCCTCCAGCACCTGGTGGCTCCTGGTGTTCCTTGACTGTGGCAGCATAACTTCAATCTCTGCCTCCAACTTCACGTGACCTTCTTGGCTGATCCTATTCACAAGGTGTCCACACCCTGACTCATCTTATATTCAAAGATTCTATGTACAAATGAGGTCCTACCCAATGGAATATGGATTAACATTTGAATTTTTCTTTTCAAATCTTGGCAGGATTCAATCCCCAATTGACATTGTTTCAAAATAATGTCACATTCACAGGTATTGGGAGTTAAGATTGCAACATATCTTTTGGGGGGACACATTCAACCCACTACAATTAGGATGCAAACTTTGGCGAAGTTATTCTAATTTCAGTGTTGTTTTATAGGCTTCTCTAGTGTTATCTTTTTGAAGATGTGGAGACTCTATCTTGGGCCAGAGTAAGCCAAGTATGGGACATTGTGCCAAGAGACTTGGGTCTTTGCCTCATTTGAAGTAGGCTTCAGAAAATGTCATTTAGCTGTATTTTTCTCAGTTCTGCATAGGAGGGAACTGATCAAGCATTGGTTTCTCTAAAATACTGGTGGTGAAAAAGGAGGAGAACACTGATTAGAAAAATATTAAAAGGTTGAAATCAATAGCCGTCAGAATTTTGGACCAACCTTGGTGACCTGTCTTAGATAAATGGTTCAGTGTTCGTGTTTTTTATACCAGTGCTTCTGTTTGCCTACCTAGCTAGACTGCGAGTGTTATAAAATTAGGGGCAAATTGTTTTGTTTGGGTTTGTTTTGCTTTTCCTTCTTCAGTTCTTAGAAGTGGTCATCAATGCTTCCTGTTGAATGAGTCCAGCCTTTGGAAACTCTTTGCCCTTTCATAAAAGGGCCAGTAACTCCATTGTTCTAATCACCATCTCTCTGTTCTAGTGCATCAGAGTCAGTTTAACGATTTTTGGAGGTCAAGAGTTACAGGAGTCTATAAAGACTCCAAGAGCACTGACTCCTTACTGTTTGGAAATCTTTTGTTTCCATCAACATGTTGACAAGGTCGTGCAAGCCAGCTGATGTCTCCCAGAGGCACCTACTGTAATAGAGGGTCCCAGCCCACTCCTTCCAAAGTTGGATTACAGAGGAACCCACTGGAGGAACTGGTGGTTAATTTGTTCTGGAATTACCTGTATAGCAGAGGGTCTGCTATGCAATAGCGCTGCATAGGAGACAAATAGTCAAGTCCTCTAGCACAAATTCCTTTTATGAGTCAGATGTCTAACATGATCCCTGCAACTCTGACCCTTTGTGGATTTATTATCTGGGTCTTAAAGTCCCTCACTGTCTTGATGACTTAAATCTGTCAAATGCATGGTGGATAAAGTAGGTAGCCAGATTGACGTTTCTGATGTGTTATTGGCCTGTAACTCTTCCAAGAACACTCAGAAAATTGTAAATCTCATGTGAATTTATAGTGGCAGACTAAAATGTAGCCAACGACAAGATATCCCCATCACTTACTGAGAGGGGATTCATGAATGCCCTGAGCTTGGCTTCTCACGAGTTACAAGTAACATCCAGTTTAAATTGTTCTTAACTCAGACTGGCTCTAAATATTCATTATGTATTTATTTACCATTTCAGCTCAGAGCTTTCTTGACCCAGATCTTTACATTTCTATGCGAACAGTTCAATCTTTATCAGTAATGATCCTTTTGGAGCCTTTTAATTTGTTTGTGCAGTGACACATGATATTTAGACAAACCTCGATTTATTTCCTCTCTGGCTCTGCACCTGGAGTTTGGTGACCCATTTTCAGAGGAGAGCACCTGTGATGAGGACAAAGGTCAGTGGAAAGCTGTTCAAACAGAAAGGCTTGGCCTCGAGGAGCCGATCTCAACCTCAACTCTCGACCTGTTCATTGACTGTGTTTGCTAATTGGGTCTTCAGTGCAAAGCAAGAAGAATGCTCAGTATTGCTAACTGTTTGTTTAGCCAGAACATGAAAATCAATCTGCTGATGACCAAAAGGGCACAGCAAACAACATCCCTGTGGATTGGGTGTTTTGGGCCTTGGTGTTTAGCAGATGTGGTCCGAGAGCTTTCATGACTTGTGTGCAAATGCAGTTCACATAATACAATGTTTGCTTTTTGCATGATTTTCTCCATGTTTGCAAGCCTAAGGTTCGTAGAAATAAGTGACCTACAAATATTGTTTGTGTCCATTTGAAATGATTGTGCACACTCTGATGCCATTTGAAGTATTCTTTGATCAGTGAGATGTAAAGGATTCTACAGCTTGTGAGAAAATAAACAACATAGACACAAAATAAAACAAAACAAAAAAACCTGTTTCTGAATAAATTCTTCTGTTAGACTCTGAGGAGATAGCTAGTTGAGTGACATTCCAGCTGGCTGCATTCCAGGGAAGGAGGAATCTGGCTGTCCTGAAGTTTCCCTGTAGCTCTTCCGTTGTTGGCATTTGAGAGAAATAAAGCAATTGATCTCATCTGAAAATTGCATGAAGAGTTGTAATGTTTTCATCACACAGAAAATGAAAAAAATAAGCTCTTGAGTTTTCCTGACTTAATGCTGTCAGATCTAAAGGAAATTAAAGAAGCATATGTTTGGATTTAGGAACTTGATTAAAGAAATAACTCGGAAATTAGCCCCCTAATGCTGAGCTTCCTGAGATAGAGTTTATTAGAAGGCTCCTGAGCAGCATGTCTCCTTTTATTTTCTCTCTCTCATTTAAGGTGGGAAGCTCTTTACTCCCTTCTTGGATGCTTGATACTGAAGTAAGTACAAAACTAGGAAGCACATTTTAATCAGGGGATATTTTCAAGGCTTGTAACAATATGTTACTTTCTATCTATCCAGGAAGACATTTATTATTATTTTTTTTTTTATAACAGCATCTTTTTATTCTGTTGTAACTGTTGAAATTTATCCCCCACCAATCCCACCTCACATACTTTCTTTTTAACAAAGGAAGAAAAGAGAAGAATGGAAATAAAGAAGGAATAAATTGACTATAATGTGGCAGATGCCTTTCTTTGTTGTCTATAATTGTGTAAAGAAATAATACGGTGCAGTAAAACGCAGCGGATTTTATTTGGTTTATTAGCTCTGACTGCATCTCAAGCTGTCTTGCTGCTCCAATTTTAGATAATACACGACATCGTAATTGCTTCTGGCATTTTACAGTAATAGATACTGGTGAGGGTTGTCTGAATTTTTTTTTTTTTTTTTTTTCCTTTCTTTCTTTTCTCCCTCCTCTCACCTTTTGAGTCCTTCTTTGGAAAATAGCAACCCCTCATTTGCTGAGCATGTGCATACTGATAAAGGTAGATTTCTGCTCCGTTTCCTGCAAAGATGTTCTGCCCTATTTAAGTTTGAAGGTAGCTTTCTCCAATCCACCAAACAAACTCTCAGAGTCTCACATTCACACCTGCCAGCTTATTCAGTGGGGCACACCTGCCCAGGATCCTGAGCTGGAGAGGTTTGCAATATTAGCCAGGACCAGGGCAAAAATCAATCTATTCTCAGAAAATCTAGATCCCTTGAGTGCTACCTTGCACTGCTTTGTTGTAGACCTGAATGTTTACTGAAGTTCTCTAAATATATGGAGAGATTTACTTCCTTCTGCATGGATGACCTCTGTTATGTGCTTAAGACCCAGCTAATGAACTATTGGCAGTGAGATGGCTAAACAGTGTTATAAATGCAAATGTGAGTTTAAAACTGACCCAAACACTGAATGATAAGGACATCTTTATAAATACGTGGAGATGATGCAGGCTTTGACTGCCACACAGAAGACAAGTGTTGTTACAATCCAAATAGTGCCTGGCCTGAATTTTTATTATGCTCCTTAATCTTGCTGAGCATATGGACTATATCAGCAAAGAGAAGGAGCTTCCCATTTAAGGAACAACAGTTCAGAAAGGCTTCAGAGAGACATACCTTGTTAGGGTTAGAGAGTTGGTGGAGATCATTTAAACCAAGCCCATCTTTTACAGGTAGGAACCAGAGAACCAGAGAAGGCAAGCCCCTTGCCCAAGTTCACAGAACTATTATGTGGTGGAGCTGAGACCAGTTTTCTAGCCTTCTGCTTCCTAGAGAATTGTCTTTCCCATCAAAACAAGCACCTTCATAGATGGGGAAGAGCATATGACGAGTTTCTGCTGTCCTGAAAAGTCATTTGGTGAGAGTGATCCTGAGCTACTTGACAAGTTTTCTCACTGATATCCTTGTTTGCTACTGACCTCTTTACCCCATCAAAGTGCATTTAGGGCTTAACCTTCAAGTCCCTGCCCTCACTTGGGGCTGAAAATTGTTGCATATGTAGCCAATTGGAAGTTAAGTGCTTGTGCCAGTCTGGATATATTACGTCCCCCCCCAAAGCCATATTCTTTAATGCAGTCTTGTGGGGGCAGACTTATTAATCTTTTTGATTAGGGTGTGACCTCTTGATTAAATGTTTTCATGGAGATTTGTCCCCACCCATTCAGGGTAGGCCTTGATTGGATCACTGGAGTCCTTTAAAGGGAGCTCACATGGGGAGCTAGGAAAGGACAAAACAACCCAGAGAGCAGCTGAGAGAGACATTTTGGAGAAACTTTTGGGAGCTGATGATAAGAGATGCCCAGAAACGTTTGGAGATGCTCGCTCAGAGTTTGCTTTGGAGAAGCTAAGAGAGGTAAGCCTGGATATATTTTGGAGAAAGCCATTTTGAAGCCAGAACTCAGGAGCAAAGGACCAGCAGATGCCAGCCACGTGCTTTCCCAGTTGACAGAGGTGTTCTGGACACCATCGGCCATTCTTCAGTGAAGGTATCCTCTTGTTGATGTCTTAGTTTGGACACTGTTATGGCTTTAAGGCTATAACTTTGTAACTAAATAAACCCCCTTTATAAAACCAATCCATTTCTGGTATTTTGCATAATGGCAGATTTAGCAAACTGGAACAGCCCTCTGGTGGATTCCCAGAACCCTATATATCTCTCTTCCGTGGTTCTTAACATTTTTGACTTTGAATTATCATTTTATATTCTCATGCAGTATTGCTCTTTACTGTAGTGTAAATGTCTGAGGTTGGTATTATTATCTCCATTTAACAGATGAGTAACTCAAGACTGAGAGAGTTTATCACACTTGCCCAAGATAAATGAAAACTAACTAGTATCAAAACCTAGTTGCCTGGCTCCTAATTTAGTGTCATTTCTACCACTTCATAGCTAGCTCCCTCTCTCTATAATGCTATGCACATAGACAGTGATTACTGCATTTACTTTGGATGAATGAGGCAAAAGAGGCCAAAGCTGACTCAGCAAATGCCTTCATTTTTGTTTTTGGAGCTATCTTAATCTCAGGGGTCCTGTAATGAATTTATTATCTTTCATCACAAATCTACTTTCCCACCCACATTCACTATTGTAGTAAGAGACACCCTGCCTACCTAGTTGCCTAAAGCAAAATCTACAAGCCATTTAAAATCCAGGCAATCATCCTCTAAGTCTAGTCAACTTTTTCTTATGCATCTCAGTGCCCTTTCTCTCTTTCCTTGCTGCTACTGCTCTGGATTATCTCCTTACCGTCTCTGATCTGAACTAATGCAATAATCTTCTTAGCGGGCTCTCTCTACATGGGCTCACCTCTCCTCCACCCTGTTCCTCACAGAGCTGCCACTTTGAATTCGCAAATCTGACTATGACACTCCACTACCATGGATCCCCATTTTTGAAGGGTTAGAATCTTAGACCATTTATATTCTATGCTAGGCCCTTCCTAAACTGGCCACTGCTTGCATTTATAGAATAATCTGTTGCCGCCCCTTAGTTCTCATTTTGTCCTCTAGCATTATTGAACTATTTGCCATTTGTAAAACATGACCTTTCATGTGCTTTGTAAGTACTGTTCCCTTTTCCAGGAATGCCCTCCTTTCCTTGATGAAATTGTACATAAAAAATGACTTGCAAATAGTTTTTCTATCAAAACTTATATCTGGGACTTCTACTTTAGCCAATGAAATGTCACTTATGCTTATTAAAATGGCTAAAAGTAAAATGACTGACCACACCAAGTGTTAGTGAGCACGTGGACGAGGTGGAACTCTCACACATTGCTGGTGGGGATGAAAAGTGGTACAACTAACTTAACAAACAGTTTGGTACTTTCTTATACCCTTAAACACCTACCATGTGACTCAGCCATTTCATTCCTAGGTACTTATATCAAGAGATGTGAAAGCACATGCCATACAAAGACTTGCACACCAATGCCCATAGCAGCTTTATTTGTTATAGGCCTGAACTGGAAATATTCCAAATGTCTATCAACAGGTAAATGGAAAAACAAATTGGTGTACATCCATACAATGGAATACCACTCAACAATAAAAAGGAATAGGCTATTGATACATATTACAAAATGAATGAATCTCAAAATGATTATACTTTGATAGACACCATACAAAAATCAGTATTCTATGCATTATTTCATTTATATAAAAATCTAGGAAATGCAAACTAATATATAGTGGCAAAGCAGATCAGTGGTTGCTGGGGGATGGGATGTCAAGAGGAATGGGTGTGAAATGAAGGGAGGAATGGACACAAAAGATATGCATAAACTTTTGGGGGTGATGCATTTGTTTATTATTTTGGTTGTGGTGATGCTTTTACTGGTATATGCATATGTGAAAATGTATCAAATTGTACATCTTAAGTATGTGTAGTTTTTTGTAGGTCCATTTTAACTAAATAAAGCTAACTTAAAGATGGGATACTGACATGGAAAAATAATGAATTTTTGGTTGTAAGAATTTCAGGCATTTTGGCAGGTTGATGGGTGACATGATCCTTGTCAAAGAAATCTTCTTGCCCCTTGTCTATCTGTACCCCTTATGAACAAGACTGTTTCTGAGTCTAGTCATTGATTGTTCCAGTAAAGTATTTTCATAGGTATGTTTCATGTCTGTAAATGAGGGAAAAACTGGAACATCTTGCTTAAAAGGGTGAAGAAATACCAGACAGCCTCATCAGGATTCTTCCCTTTTATTAGTCAGGGTAGGCTAACTGCTTTAACAAAAATCCTCACAATATCAACAGCTGAAGACAGTAGGAATTTATTTCCCACCCTTGTGAAGGTCTTTGGTTGGCAGTGCTCCATGTGGTGATTCAGGGACCTAAATCCTTCCATCTAATGGCTCCACTGTCCCCACGTGGCTCAGTGTCCTTTCTGGCATCTGGTCATCTGGCAAAGGAAGAGTGAATGGATGATGGCACTGGAAGTTTCACATACCCTGTGACTGGAAGTGGTGAACCTCACTTTAACCCACATTCCATTGGCCAGAACCCATCCTCAAGACTACACCTAAAGCCAAGGGATCTGTGTTTCTAGGAGAAAAGGTAAATGAATGTCATAGACAGTCTGCTAGTCTCCCCCTCTCTCCTCAATACCTATTCCCCATCTCATGCATTTCTTAAGAAGCCATCACTAATTCATGTCTACTCATTCATTTTTCAATAAATATTTTTGGTGTAGTTTCTATGAGTGGACATAGAGTAGACCTGGTCCCTCTCCTCATGTTATTATGGTATTGCAAAAGGCAGAAAGATATGAAAAAAAATGTATGAAATGATTAATTACAATTGAGGTAAGTGGTAAGTATTACAAGAAGAAAGATCAAAGAGCACCTGTGGTGGATTGAATTATGCACCCTGGTTTAGACGTGTCCTTAATCCACAGTCATGTGGGTATGATCGCATAAATAAGACCTCTTGAAGATGTTATTTTTAGTTAAGGTAAGTCTCAATTGAATGAGGTTGGTTTTTTTTTTAATTGCCTTTGTTACATTTAATGGAAGCATATTACAATGTTACTGTTGACCATAGACTCCAGTTTGCCATGTGACTGGAGGCAGAGATAGGCCAAGGAACCCTAAGGATCGCTGGCAGCCAGCACCATAACACTAGACTCTGGGAAAAAGCATATCCTGCCAATATCTTGACTTTGGACTTCAAATCCCCAAACCATAAGCCAATAAGTTTCTGTTGTTTAAGCCAGCCCAGTGTATGGTTATTCATCAGTGCAGCCTGGAAAACTAATACAAGTACCTATTTTCTCTCTATAAGACTATCCTAATGTACTAATGTACTGTACTTTCTGTACTAATACAGTACCCACTTTCGCCCTATAAATAAGAGGAACAGTCACTCATTCAACATTATTGAACATCTAAACATGGGACACTGAGCCGTCATGGTACAAAATGTGCAGTCTCAAAACTTCAGAAAACACTTATGCAAGTAACTAATAAAAGACCTTTTTGAAGTGCTGTTGAGAATTCAGGGTGGACACAGCCAGTTATCTAGCAAGGTCTGTTTTCCCTTTTCTCTAGTGAGAGACAACTTTTCCCAGCCTGCCATATAATTGGATGTGGCCACGAGACAGAGTTCTTATCAGTGGGGCATGAGCAGAAATGGTATGTTCAAGTTCTGCCTCTCTTGCTCAAAAGAAAATCAATTGCCCTAGATTTTTGCTATTTCCCCTCCCCCCAGGTTCTTTTATGGACATGTTCATGACCCAGCCTCAACCATGTGGAGGCAGCTGATGTGCAAAAGGAAAAAATAGAGTGATTTTCAAAGGGAAGAGACCCCTTGGGTTGCAGCCATCAGTGGATGCCTCATGGAAAAGGTAGTGTTTAGGTTCGACATTTTTAAATGGGTAGAGGAATGAGGACTTCAACAGAGCGATGAATTTGAGTAAAGGTATGGTACTAAGAAAGCATAAATTAACCACACAGTTACAGATAATTTCATCCTCTCCTCCCTGCCTCTGTATAGATACAGAGCTCTCTAATTTTAGAAGTTCCTTTTTTTGTTTATTCTATTTTAACAATGTTTAATAACCTTTAGGGTTGGCAAGGTACTTAAAATTATTTTTAGACCCTTTAGGTGAAATTTGTCATTATAATGAATCTTCTTTTATAATACTACTCATAATCCCTGAATTATCACTGCAGGGAAATGAGGATAATTGAGATAATTAGCTGTATGACTCAGCCTAAAGTCTCCTGATTGCTTGTATAATATGAATTGTTTAGAATATTTGGTGCATAGATACCTTGAACATGTCTCCATCACTTGCTTGTACTCATGTTTTGAGGGTCAGTGTGTGCAGCTAATCCTTCCTTTTAAGTGTATTTCCCACAATACTTCTTCTTTCCCTCTTCCCCCAATATAAACCTTGAGATTCTGTTGTATTTGGGCTCATGATTGTGACAGTCTGCTCTACAGTTCAGAAAGTGCTTATTACATATGTGGTCTTATTCTAATTTAAATAGCTGTGAGTTAAACTCAGGGCTGGTATCATTATTCCCATTTTAAAGATGAGGAAGGCTGAGACCCAGGAAAGGTGATATAAATTGATTTGTTTGCCTGAGGTTTTGCTAATAGATGGTGGTGGATCCAGTAATCAGGTGCAAGCCTCCTGATTCTAACTCTGGTACTTTGAGAGATTAGACTTCCTCTCCTTATAATAATTTGTTTCTAGGTGACTTATCTGCATTTCCGCTGCAGTGCAGGGAAATGAGTGTGGGTTCCGGAGCCACAGTGATTGGGATAAATCCTGATGTGTCACATCCCTAGCTGTGTGGCCCTGGGTGAGTTGTGCCTTAGTTTCCTTATCTATAAAATGGGGATAAGAATAATACCAACATCATAGTGGTTTGGGAAGACGAACTGATAAATGTAACTTAACTAGGTGTTAGTTATAACAGCAATTATTATTATTATTTCTTCTCTTTTCTGATAATCTCTGTCCTGAAAACTCAAGACTCTATCCAATCCTCTTTGAATTTGCAAATTCAAAATGACAGCCACCTATGGAATCCCAGGTTTTCTGTGTTCTAGTGCTCCGTATGTTTTAATAGAGCTCCAAATACACAGATCCCAATACCTGTGAATTCTTCAGTTAATTGGAGTGCAATGATCCAAAGCTCTAAATTAACTAAATTTCATTCTTTTACTTTGTTTTTAGGAGAAAGAAGCAAATCATGAGCAGTCATTGATACTTATTCATACAGTTGTTATTTAATAAGCACCTATTTTGTGTAACACAATTTAATGGGTGCTGAGGGGAACACAAAGATAATCAATGCTAATCTGTCCTCAAGCTATTTACAGTTAAGTAACTAAGGACATGAAACTATAAGTTGAATAGAAAGTAAAAGGCAATAAGAGCAATGAAAGAAATTTAAGCATTTTTCCAAATTACTGGAAATCTGGAACTTAGGGTAAATTAAAAAAAAAAAAAGATCAAGGTAGATCATGCTGCTCAGTGGATTTGGGTTCTGCCTCCAACTGTCCTGTATGAAGGAACTGATATAAAGAAGGTTAACTATGAGGGTATGCAGGAAACTCACTTAGGTAAGATTCACTTGCAGCTCACTGGACTGATGCAAGTAAGACTTTTGAGCAACTTGTGAAACAAGCTATTTATTCTGGCATCGCCCAGAATCACATCACCAGGATATTCTGAGAACCTCCCTGACCTCACCTGGAGGCTAACAACGCACTTTTGTGGGGCTTTAGAAGTTCTCAGTGTCCTGGGGATTTTGAGGGGGGATGTAAAATTTCTTGCCATTTGACTGGACAGATTGGTTTAAAACAAACAACAAAGAAGTCATAACTATCTCATTTAATTGTTAAGTAATTCTAAGAGGTGGAAAATAGTACCATTCCATTTTATAGAATAAGAATGTGAGGCACAGAAAAATCAAATAAGATGCCCTGTGTTGCACAGGTAATAAGTGTTGGGGCCAGGATTCTAGCTAAGTCCAGCAGTGTCCAGAGAATGTATGCTTAACCATACATTATACTCCTAATTGCTTAATTAAAAAAAAAAATGAACAAAGTAGAACAGGCAGTTCACAGGTGAGAAGACTTAATGGGCAATTACATGTGAAAAGATATTCAGCCTTCTAGTAATCAGAGATATGCAAATTAAAACAATAGATACTGGTTTTAGGTTTGCAGGCCATACAGTCTCTGATGCAACTACTCAATTCTGCTATTGACACATAAAACAGCTATAAGTAAAACATAAACAAATGGACATGGCTGAGTTCCCATAAAACTTTGTTTACAAAAGCAGATGGCAGATCCGATTTGGCTGGGGTGGGGGTGGGGGTGTAGCGGACCTCTGCGTTGCGGTATTATATGAAATATTATGAAAACATGATAAAGAACAGATAAAGGACATGAAAGACCATCTAAGATATAATATTAAGGAAAAATGCACTATTTAGGGTAATGTGTAGGGTAGAGCTTAGTTGTAAAGACTGTAGCAAAAGATTCATGGCAGTTGTATGTTGAAACACGTGTTTAAGGATGCATGTTGAGAAATATGTACCTAAATTTGTACCTGTTACTGTGGTCATAACATATGGAATGGTACACACAAAACTACTAGCATAGGCTCCTTTAGAGGATGCAGTTGGTGTTGGGCAGGTACAGACTATGGAAATTTCATGCATATATTCTGAATTGTTTGGCTCTGTCGACCAACATGTACAATTAAAAGTAAAAGTAAAATTTAAAGCAAGCAGTATATCATAGAAAGAAGAAAAGAAAGGAAGAAGGGAAAGAAGAAAGGGAGGGAGGGAGGAAGGAAGGAAGTAAACTTCTCAGCTGATTCTTAGATTTTCCAATCGAAAGAGCACTCTCCAGGAAAGAGCTCCATATGTGCTACAGGCAGGTTTTTTTCCCAGGTGAAAGCAGGTTGGAATAAGTGTCTGGCAGAGTGTAGGTCTCAGTAATACATGGTGAATTAATGTCTTTGTGAAGGTATTTGCCTGAAGGAAAAAGAAAAGATCAATGACTTTATGACTATTTTTGCCCCTACTTTCTAATTTTTATATGGAGGAAGACAGTTTAGCATCACAGATAAGAGTATGTGATTGAGTCATTACTATGCTCACTATGGGCTGTGTAACTGTGATGTTTCTTAATTGCTCTATGCCTCAGTTTCTTCACCTGTTCGGTGGGGATCATAATAATACCTCTCCAATAAGAACTGTTGTGAAGATCAAATAAGATAATACACATCAAGTGCTTAGAACAATGGTAACAAAGAAAATGTGGAACCAAACACAATTCATATTTAACTTTTTGTGTTACAAAAATGGCAACTTAAAATAGAAAAACTCCAGAAAAGTTAGATCTTGCTTGACAGGCCTCTGCGGTCTCCCTGTCTTGCCAGTCTTGTGGTGTGGGGATGGAGAGTTGGGGGTGAGAAACAGCCACAGATACGGGCACAGGGCACTGGAGACAAAACGTGGGCTGTGGAGACTGACCTGGGTTATTGTCCTGATTCTACTAATGGCCATGACCTTGGGCCACTTACCCTTGCTGAGATGGTCTCCTCATCTGTAAAACGGGGATGATAATGCACCTGATAATAACGCATCTGGCTGGTATCCACAGGAGCAGTTATGCTGGGCCTGATCCCACCTTGGACTGATGTGCTGACTTCCCCATCAGGTCCTTGGTGACTCATGTGCTCTTTTCTGTGGCCATTCCAATTCTCCTGCTTTTGCCTCTGCTGGTGAAAGACTTTGCCCCGTCACTTTGTGGCCTCTCTCAGAGCTTTTGCCTCCAATATCTACTGCTTCCCTTTTCTCCATGGCTGTCTGCTACCCTCCTCCTCTCCTGCCCTCTGCAACTTCTCTGCTCTCAGCTCTGACTGTTTGTGTCCTGCCTGGGTCACTCTCCTTCAGTTACTCTAACCTTATAGAGTACTCACTCCTTCAGGGCACAATTCCTTCTGCCCAGGAACTTGGGACAAGTTCCCGGGGCCTGGAGAGCACTGGTGCATAATCATCCTCAAAAGGTATCCCTCAGAGAGAACCCTGAGACACAGTGACTGTAGGCAGAGTCCGGTACCTTCGTGTTTCTCTCCTTAGGGCAATCATCTGCCTGTATTACACACCCTGTTCCCACATCCCCTCGTATACTGTTTCCCCTCATTTTTGTCCTCGAGAAGCATTTATCCTGATGCCCGAGGCTCTAACCATCTTTCCTAAAATTCTCTTCCCATTCCTCCCCAAAGGTCTATCTGGCTTTTGTGTAACGAGAACACTTAGACTGTCGTGTTATGCTAGAATTTCCGAGAAGTGAAAGCAACGTCAGTTCTTCCTGCCCACCTCCATCCCAAGTACCTGCTGACCTTACAGTTTTCTTGGAACTGTGACTGTGGGGCAGGGATGGGGAAGCGATCTGTGAGAACGAACGCATTCTTTTTCTTCAAGTTTTAGTGCTCCTGCTGGTGGCAACAGACTTTGCAATCAATTAGAAATGATGGTGTTCTCAGGTGTGGGAAAACTTCTCCAGGTAACAGTCAGAAGACACCAATTCCTTTTGCTATCTCAGCTGCCTCAAGCAGCCTTTCCTGAAAGTGAGGTTAGCTGCAAAATTCATGTATGTCTGGCTTCATAAACATTTATTATTCCCTATTAAGAAAACTGGAGGTTAAAAGTTGCATTACATCCTTCTAACTCCTCTGAAGAAGGCTGGTTTTACTTCTGTTGAGCAAGAGGCTCCCCCAAGGAAGTGTAATGACACCTGGCCACATGGGTATGTACATCCAGAGATGACAGAGCAGGCTGCATCAATTTAAGAGCATGGCATTGAAAATTCATGCTGTGCCCAAGGAAACAAGTAAGTTTAAGGACCCAAATCATAAACAGATTTTGCTCAGTACTCAAGCACCCAAACAACCCTTTGTTTCTTTCCAGTTTTCCACCCAGCCCAGTACTTCCTAACAGAAGAGCACAGGTCTTAGAATGAGATGCTTTCCTTATTTTGCATGTCATTTTGGGAAATTATCTAACCTTTCTGAGGTTTAATTGACTTCTTTGCAAAATGGGGAAGTTTTAAAAGGAAAGTTATAGATAATTGACACTGAGTTCTTTTTAATTTTTTTAAATTCAATTTCATTGAGATATAGTCACAAACCATACAATCATCCTGGGTGTACAATCAATTGTCACAGTACCATTATACAGTTGTGCATTCATCGTCACAATCAATTTTTGAACATTTTCATTACCACAAAAAAAAAGAATAAAAATTAAAGTAAAAAAGAACACCCCAAACATCCCATACCCCTATCCTTCCCTATAATTCATTTACTTTTTGTCCTCATTTTTCTACTCATCTATCCATACAGTGAATAAAGGGAGAGGGAGCCACAAGGTTTTCACAATCACATGGTCACATAGTGTAAGCTATATAGTTATGCAATTGTCTTCAAGAACCAAGGCTACTGGGTTGCAGTTCATCAGTTTCAGGGATTTCCTTCTAGCTATTCCAATACACTAAAAACTAAAAATGGATATCTATGTAACTCATAAGAATAACCTCCAGAATGACTTCTGGGCTCCATTTGAAATCTCTCAGCCACTGAAACTTTATTTTGTTTCATTTCTCTTCCCCCTTTTGGTCCAAGAAGGCATTGTCAATCCCACGATGCTAGTGCCAAGCTCATTTCCGGAATCACGTTCCATATTGCTGGGAGATTTACAACCCTGGGAGTCATGTCCCATATAGTGGGGAGGGCAGTGAGTTTAGCTGCTGAGTGGGCTTAGAGAGAGATGGACCACATTTGAGCAATAAAAGAGGTTTTTTTGGGGTGACTCTTAGGCACAACTTTAAGTAGGCTTTGCGTCTCCTTTGCAGTAACACTTCATAAGGGCAAGCCCCAAGATTGAGGATTTGGCTTTCTAAACTGATAGTCCCCAATACTTGTGAGAATATCAGTAATTCTTCAGGTGGGGAAGTTTAATATTTCCACATTTCCCCCCAGTCCCTTAAGGGGGCTTTGCAAATACATTTTTATTCTCTGCCCAAATTTCTCTGGGATATATCGGGGCTCCACACTAACCTGTACAAACAAAGCAGATTTCATTCCATCTTTAAAGTTGCATGTAATTATGGTGTTTGAATAAACTGACCATACCAGTTAAATTACATAGTGTGCTACAGAAAATATAGATTTTGCACCAAATAAACATCTCTTCCTTTGGTCTCACACAGAAGCTGAAGTTCTAAAACACAGTCAATATCATCCTTTATCCTTTAGCCTGGTTAACCAAGTTCATTTAATTCATGTCTCTAATTGAAGTCTAAATCTTTTTCAGCTTCTTTAACAGTTGCTATATGGTGTAATGCTGACATTCATAGCTGCCAAACTCTGGCTGAGTCTCAGGTGTCACATCACACAGATACCCAAAGTTCCAGGGACCAACCAGGTTATACACAAAGAGCTCAGCATCTCAGAATTTAGAAATAACCATTGCAGCACAGTAATAGATGTGATTGCTGTCAGAGCTTACATCTATGAACCTTTACATAAGTCTTTCCCTGAAGACTTATGCTCTCAGATTCAATTCTCAGAGTTTGCACATTATAGTTAGTCCCTATTAGTGAGGCGTTATAAAGTTTGTCTTTTTTGATTCTGGCTTATTTCACTCAACATACTGTCCTCAAGTTCCATTCACCTAGTTGCATACTTCACAACTTCATTCTTTCTTGCAGCCACTTGATATTCCATTGTGTAATAGCCACTTGTTAATGCTAATTAATTCTGAAACTTTGTGTCTGGTGAAAAGTGATGAGAGAGAGAGAGAGAGAGAGAGAGAGAGAGAGAGAGAGAGAGAGAGAAGGCGAGGATCATGGGTTTTTGTCGGATCGGCCCTCTCTCATTCTCTCTCTCGATCTCTTCTCCTCTTCTGCTCTCTCTCTCTCTATCTCAGTATACCCAGAGTGAGAAAATCTAAAAGAAAGCAATGATTCAGTGATTTATAATTTTACATGAATATTATTCATACTTGTTAATTTCTCTAAAGCTTGGGCTTTTTAAGGACAGGGTCTCTGCTCTGGAGTCTCACTTTATTTCCATTTCTAGAGAACATTAGGACATTTAGTACTCTGACTGAATTGAACAAGGTCCATTAGAAACAAGCCATGCTGCCTGGGTTAAGATTTTGGCTTGTGGCTTAGTGTGGTCCAGAGCTTGAAATTGCCTCTGCCACAGCTTACAGATCCTGCTGATACCTTTGTTCTCCAGGAAAGCAAGAAGAATCATTGAGCCTTCCCAGTCACCCCTTGAAGAGTGTGCACCAGCAACAGTCTGGGTAACATTTCAAAGCTAATTACTTAATAGAAATTTTATAATGTAGCAGTTAGTTACTCAACAGGCATTTGGAACCAGCAAAAACCCAGCAGTTTGGCAACCATTTCGATAATCCCCATTAATAAGTTCATCTGGACTCTCCTCTGTATTTCTCCAGAGGCCAGTTTGCTTTCTTTGCAAGTGTATTTCCATTCAAACAACCTCAGTTTTAGACTTATTTATTGCATATACTTATTGCTCCATTGATATACAATTAAACCTCAGGCCCTTGAGTACTGACTGCATATGGAGAAATTTTTAATAGAATGAATTCCTAGAAGAAAGAGAAGCAGTGTCTGCTATTTTCCTTTCCTTCTTTAGGTGTTTTCTCCTTTTCTTCTCTTTTCATTTCTTTTTATTTTTCTTTTTTTCTTTAATCCAAGGCTAACATATAATGGACTTCAGACTACTTGGGGGTGACTGTGTCAAATTAAATCTGACCTTTCCCAAGTTGTCATTCTGGTCATTTGGAAATGATGATGGATAGGCAGCAACAGGGCCTTTGCTTGTTTAGCCCCAGCGGCATTGTGCTCTCTAGCTTCCTTGCAAGGATATTTTCCATTATAATAAAGTGGTGTGGATCTGGAAGACTCAAGGATGGCCTGACTTTCTGCCTCTCCTGCCTCGGTCAATGTCAATATTCAGTGGGGAGCCTGTTCTGTCTAACTTAACCCCTGGCCTTCTACTCACTCACTCTTCGGCTGTGCCCTGATCAGGCTGGGGTTGGCTTTCACATGCACCTCTTGTTAAGGTTGGGGAGGGTTTTAAAATAATGAGACCAGCCTGAAAGAGTGCTCTGGGGTGGTAACAGGCTTGTTCGATGCTTGATAGTACTTGGTCTCAGGCTCTTGTATCTGGTATCCTTTCTTATAAAGTGCTACTTTCAGAATTTCACTGCAGCTCAGACTGCCACCAGTGCTGAGTATCTCCTCTGATGGGGGAATGCTTTCTTTGCTGGGTGGTGTGGTAGTTTAAGCTATTATGTACCCCAGAAAAGGCCATATTCTTTCAATCCATTCCTGTGGGTGCAGACCATCATGGGACCTTTTTATTAGGTTATTTCAATTGAGATGTAACCCACTCCATTCAAGGTGGGTCTTAATCCCCTTACTGGAGTCCTTAATAAGAGGATAATGGACACTCAGAAAAAGCCCAGAGAGCTCAGAGAAGCCCCAGAGAAGCTAAGAGATGAAACAAAGAGAAATTCAGAGAAGCACCCATAGATGCTGAGAGATGGAGCAGCCAGAAGCTGAAGCAATGAACCCCGGGAGAGAAGGCGCAACAACATCACCATGTTCCTTGCCATCTGACCGAGGAGCCCAAGCTTGCCAGTAACTGGTCTTCAGAGAAGGTATCATCCTGTTGATGCCTTAACTGGGGCATTTTCATGGCCTTAGAACTACACATTTGTAAGCTAGTAAATCCCCATTGTTAAAAGCCAGTCCATTTCTGGTATATTGCATTTTGGCAACTTTAGCAAACTGAAGTAGATGGGTATCCTCAAATGGGCTGATATGGTTTCAAGGGTCCTTCTGTGAGGGTCTGCAGGCAAAATCACAATGTCCATTTGTCCTCTGATTAAAGGGCATGACTTTGAGGATGATTATCCTAATTTGCTCAGAAGAACTTGGGAAAGGGACTTGAGGCTGTTGCGTTCATTGTCTATATTAGGAATAAGTAACAATCTCCATTTATGATCAGTTTACTAAAAGTAGGTCTTAAACCAAAGTAACATCATTGTCATGCAACACTAAAAAAATATTTACAGTCTCTCTTTATGTGGCAATTGTGAACATAGATGTGTTAATGTAATAGTCAGAATTCTTGAGAAAACTGACAAGTTTCATATATGTATATATTATGAGACTTTTTGTAGGAATTGGCTCATGTGACTGTGGGGAAGGGCAAGTCCAAATTCCACAGAGCAGGCTGCAAGCTTAGAACTCTGTTGAAGGTTTTTGAAGAATTCTCCAGGATAAACTGGTTGGCTGAAGTCGAGAAGGAGATTCTTCCTTCTGATTGCTGAAATCATCATTTCTCCTTTTAAAGCCTTCAACTGCACTAGACATCTCTCATTGTTGAAGGCAGTCTCCTTTGTTGATTGTAGATGTAATGAGCTATAGATGCAATCAACTGACTGATGATTTAAATCTATGAAATGTCCTCACAGTAACAATCAGGCCAGTGCTTGCTTGACCAAACTACTGGATGCCATCACCTGGCCAAGTTGACATATGAACTTAACTATCACAATAGATTCTGTTAGTTTTCTTGAATGTTAACTTATTACTCTGAATACCAAAGTGCATCTATAGGAATTAAGAGGAGGATCATGGTACCTATCACATAGAGAATATATAATCATTTAAGGCATTAAGCAGAGTAATCACACTGTGAATGCTAATTATTATTCTTGCTATTGTCCTCTTTAAAAATAAAAGATTTGGTTATATGCAACTGAAGTCAATTGCTGTTATATATTTGACTTTTAGTTAAAATGACAAATTTTGATGACTTCTTGCATCATAGAACCCCAGAAATTAAATGACTTGCACAAAGTCATTGTGGTGGTTTCGAAAATCATGTCAAAAATTCTTTGACATTTTCCTCATGAAGAAGTAGAATCTAATTCCTTTTGCCTTGAGTATGGACAGGCCTCAGGGACTACTTCTACTGAATGGAATGCAGCAGAAGTGAAGTGACGTGATTCTCCAGGATAGGTCATAAAAGGAAAAGCATATGGCTCTCCCTCTCTCCCGGAATCCTCCCTTTGGAGCCCATCCACCATGCTGTTAGGAAGTCCAGAGCATATGGTGGTACCCTGGCCAACCTCTGCTTGGTCCCAGCTGATAGCCAGCATCAATGGGCAGATGTGAGTGAAGAAGCCTTCAAGATATCTCCAGCCCCAGCTACACCTTCTAATGGCAACTCCATGAGAATCCAGAAAGGATCCACCTATTCAGCCCAGTCAGCTTCCAGAACTGTGCAAGGTAATAATATTTGATGACTGCTATTTATGCCACTAATTCAGTGTGGTTTTCATGCAGATATATGGTTTTTATGCAGATAACCAGAACTGATGGTAGAAGCACCAGAATTCAAAATCAGTTCCTTTGGCATTTGTCCATTGCTTTTATTGGGTCATTAAAAGAATTTCTTGACCTTCTTTTAATTTATATTAGAATTTGCTAAACATTGATATTCTCAGGTATATGCAAGGTCTTGGACTATTTTTAGAAAATGAGAAAGCTGGAAAGATATCAGAGTTTATTTATTTGAATGTCCTCGTTGTACAGATGAATAAATTAAGGCCCAGAGTATTCATTATTTAGGACTATTGTAAATGCTGAGACACATGCTTATTTGATGCTTATTGAGGGCCTAAACATTGCATCATAGATAGCAGTGATAACAATCACAAGCAACGGCACTCAACCGACTTGTTCCCACACACAATTGACTAACCATGTATGATTAGCTATTATCGAGTTCACTTGATCAAATAATTTGGGCTTCGGCTTAATTTTGAAAGACCTGAATTGTGCCTGAGAAATGAATTTATTTCCTGGCAACCAATTTATTTTGTGCTTTGTCAACAGAATCTAAAATACACACTTAAAAGCATACAGAAGTTCACCTTCCTATGTTTATTCATTTGTATACTTTTACATTATGCTTTGAGAGCTCTCCCCCCTTCCTCTGGGAAGCTATTGGAAGAAATGGATTAGAAAATTGAAAAATATGAGAGACAGAATCAAGGTGTGTGAAAAACAGGGTGTTTGCTGAAGAAGGCAGTCAGTTGTGGTTGCGTGAGGGAATATATATTGTTTATAATCGACAACAGAGAAGTCTCAGAGAATCCTGGGAAGAAGATGTGCAAGAGGGTGACAGGGAATTTCTATTTTTTGCTTTTGCCCACTCTGCATATATCTGCCTGAGGGATAGAAAGTTAATTTCAAGTTACCCAGTTTTTTTTTTCCCCTGCTTCTTCCAGTACTTTCTTGGTGGCTGCAGCTCTTCTGGTTCCCTGAGGCTGAGGGAAGGAGGCGGCTGCTGGCTTTGAAAGGGACAGGTGCTTCTGCCCTGAGCATTTGATACATTAAACGTAGCGCTGGCCCTTCCCCTCTGCTGAGTGCCCAGCAGTCCAGGTGCAGTTTTATTGGTGCCCAAGTGTTTCTTCCTCAATGATGCATCCTGAAATTTCTAAAGCTTTTGCACTTTGAAATTTAGTTTTAGTGGCATTGTTATGGGAATTTAAGCATCTTTTATTCTAACGTTGGTGGGGGAGTTGGTGGGTTGATGGATTGATTTAAGATTTACATAGATTGTACCCACTTCTCCACTCACTGTCAAGGGGAAGAGTCACAGCTAAGGGAAGATGTTATTACTTTTGGATATGACTGAGGCCTTAGTGTGGATAGAAACGGTTAAGGAGAGGAGGGCTGGGGTCTTTTCTTCTTTCTTTTTCTTGATCAGTGGTCCAGAGCAGAAGAAGTACCTCTGATTGTGAGAAAAGAGTGAAACCAGCTTCTTTGCTCTGGTCCTGTGTTTCATAGAGTTGAGTCATAAGGGAAAAAGCCACAGACTTTGGCGTTAGAAGCCCTAAGTTCAAATCCCAGCTCCATCGTTTATGAAACCATGGTACGTTACTTAACTTCTATCAACCTCGAGTTTCTCATCTGTAAAATGGCAATAATAATAACTACTGTATCAATTACATGAATTAACAGATATAAAGTGCCTAATGATGGCCAATGCTTGATCAGTAGTTGCTTAAAGAACTATTATTAATAAGATCCCTTAGCCATAGCTCACGGAATTCTGGCACTGCTATAATGATATTTCAGTTAAATCATGTCAATTCCCTGCTTAAAATGCTTTGATGGTTCTCTATTGTATTTAGGGTGAAATTCAAATTCCTTCCATGGCCACCAGGCCCTGTATGAGTTGGCTCTGCCTGTTCTCATCAGGGTGACTTCCTTCCATTTCCCACCTTGCTCTCAGAGCCTCCAAATACTTATTCCTCAAATGACACATGGTCTTCCCTCACTTCTGGACCTTCTCCCCAAGGTATTGTTATAAGGATCTCTTTTCCCTACTCCATCTGCCTAGCTAACTTGGTGTGCGCACATTTCAAATCTAGACTGAACAGAATATCTCAGAGAAATTTGGTCATCCCCTGTTCTGGTTTGCTAATGCTGCCGTTATGTAAACACCAGACATGGATTGGCTTTTATAAAGGGGGTTTATTTGGTTACAAAGTTACAGTCTTAAGGCCATTAAGTGTTCAAGGTAAGGAATCAACGATAGGGTAACTTCACTGGAGAAAGGCCATTGACATCCAGAAAACCTCTGTTAGCTGGGAAGGCACTGTGGCTGGCATCTGCTTGCTCCCAGGTTGCATTTCAAAATGGCATTCTCCAAAATGTCAGCTTTCAATGGCTGTCTTCAAAATGTCTTTCAGATGCAGCTCCTACATCAGTGGTCCACAATTCCAGGCATCTCTGACCTAAGTCAGCTAGCGCCTGGATCTGTGCCAGCGTTTTTAAAGGACTCCAGTTATTTAATTAAGACCCTCACTGAATGGGTGAAGCCACACCTCCATGGAAATAATCCAGTCAAAGGATTAAATCCCACAGTTGGGTGGGTCACATCTCCACGGAAACAACCTAATCCAAAGGTTCCCACCTAATAACACTAATATGTCTGCCCCACAAGATTGCATAAAAGAATGTGGCTTTTTCTGGGGGACATAATATATCCAAACTGGCACATCTCCCAATCCCCAGGAAAACTCAGTGCCTCCACTGTACAATCCTGTGGCATCTTGTACTTTTTCTTCATGGCTTCTCTTACTGATTGGACAATTAGTGTTTTCATAAAACAATAAGAATACTTATTGGGTACCTCTATTGTGCCAGATGCTTTGTCAAACCCTTTTCATACATTATTTTATGTAATTTCCATAATGATACATAAAACTAGTACTATAATTAACTGGGGCTCAGAGAGGTTAAGTAACTTTTCAAGGACACCCAGTGAGAGGCAGAGTCTGGATCTGAATGCAGCCCCCAAACCAGATATTTTCTTTTTGCCTATTCTGTACTTCTGTGTTACTACTTAGTATCTCTCTCTCAGAGACCCATTAGACTGGAGGAAATTGATTCAATTCAGCAGCAATCTATCAAGCAAACATTTGGGATTTTTTCTAGTTGTTGTGCTTTTTGTCTTGTTTTGTGTTTTAATAACATAGTCTAGGCCAAAATTAGAGTTAATTATACTATAATAAAGTTGAGATAGTGAAAATGGGATAATTTCAATTTTATTTTAAATATAAAATAAAACTTCAGGTTTAAGAAATGTTAATGCTAATGAAAACAGAAATTCCATCTACCTGAATCTCTTCTGTGGTGAAGGTTGTATTTCCAGAAGTCTTTTTGAGTATGTCCCCCCTTCCCCTCTCACATTTTCCTGGGAGAAACAATGCTTTAACCCATTCAGTATAGTTTCAGATAGACTGAAAACAAGTCCTACTGATAATGGTATTAACTTAATACCAGAAGATGAAAGTATATTTCTATAGCTATTCTAATCTTTCTCTCTTAGAAATTACTCCTGCTGAGTTTCACTATTGCAAGCATTATGCTCTATCTCAGAGATGCCACTGAAGTCCAATGGCTGCAGAGTCAGTGCACTAAGTTACTTGGATGGTATGAAGACAGAGTAGTCATAGGATCAGTGAAGCCATAATAAATATTCCCATTTTCCTTTTCTTGCACAAGATTTCAATTCTGTTATCAAATGCAATCTAATTAAGTTTATGACTGTGAAATTAGATGACCTGATTGGACTGAAGTTTCTTTCTTCTAGGTTACACTAAGGAGCCAGAGAGGTAATGATATTTTACAAATTCTAAGAAACCCAGGACAACAGAACTGCATATAACGTGAAGATCTCCTGTTGTTAAGATTGCACATGAAAATCCTTAGGAAGGCAACACATTGGTGGATGTCATCTGGGTTAGGAAATCCACTATGGCTAGCTTTTTCTCCAATGTTGGAACAGATGGCTCTTTCTTTGATTGCCTGCCAGAGAAAGATGGCTTGTATCTGGGGCCAGCTTGTGAGAAGCAGCTGCCTTTAAACCCTACTGTGGTGGTTTGAAGCTGTATGTACCCCTGGAAAGTATGTTCTTAAAATTAATCCATTACTGTGGGTGTGGACCCATTGTACGCAGGATCTTTTAGTGGGGCTATTTAAGTTCAATTGTGACCCACCTCATTCAGGGTGGGTCTTAATTCTCTTACTGGTGTCCTTTATAAAATAATGAAATTCAGACAAAGAGAGAGAAAGCCATGGAAGCAAGAACCTGGAAGCAAGAGAGAGAACAGTAGACACCACCAAGTGCCTTGCCAAGTGACAGAAGAGTCAAGGATCACTGGCAGCCATTCTTTGAGAAGAAAGCATCGTCTGGATCATGCCTTGATTTGGGCATTTACATGGCCACAAAACTGTAAGCTTGTAAGCTACTAAATTCTCATTGTTGAAAGCCAACCCATAACCCATATATTGCTTTCAGCAGCCCAGTAAACTAAAACAGATTTTGGTACTGAGAGTGGGGTCCTACTTTCACACTGCAGGTGAGAGACATATGAGAAACTACTGAGGGGGTGGCAGTATAGCCTCATATCACTCCCATTCCTAGGCTTTGAGGGAGAATTTGGGTTGGAATCAAATAAACTTCTTGTATAGTTATTTCTGTCTGCCTCTCTCTCTGGGTTTCTCTCTCTATACCTGAGAGAATATATTTAAAATCTAATAAGTTAAAGGTATATATAATGAATCCCTGGAATATACATTGAACTTCTATCTTTATTTTTAAATTCCTTTATTTTCAGATTCAGGACTTATTAATGTTTCTGACTGACGTCCCCCTTCATCTCTAGGGCTTGGATTCTTAGAGGCTGAGAGATGATGATGTGAATTTGCTGATTGGCTGACATATAGTCTCAGTTCTCTGAGGCATTGATCTTTAAGGGTGTCTGTTCAACTCTACAGGGGCCCACGGAGCTTGCTTAGGTGGTCCGGGGCTGTCTCTTTTGTTTAAAAAAATGTTCAGCCTTCTTCTCTGTTATAGTGAATAATTTATTTAATGCAGTCAACTGTAGTCAGGCAAAAAAATACTTCATTTTTGTTCTCATCAAAGCAGAAATAAACTCTCTACTCATTTGGGAAAAGATTCTTTTTAACAGTACCAGCCAAGATGACTTGTTTCCTGGTTCAGAAACTGGACATTTTGATGCACTCAGGAAGCCCAGGAAATTCTAAAGTTTGAAGTAGCCTGGAGTGAAAGAGGTGAAAGAGTGCCAGACTTGTAGCCAATTGTGTGTCACCTGTACACCAGGCTTTATGAAAAGAGAGTGGATACTTACTAAAAACCAGATCCTGTTAAAAGAGCTTTTCATACATTAGCTCATCTTTAATCCCCCCTTAAATCCTGTGAGGTAAGGCTATTATATTTATCTCCATTTTAAAGGTATAGAAACAGAGGCACAGAGAAGTTAAATAACTTTTCCCAGGCCACCCAGCTTGGAAGCAAGAGAATTGGAACTTGAAATTAAGTAACTTGGATCAGAGCCTATAGCCTGAAGTACTGCTCTATTCCACCTCTACTCTATCTCATTTAATCCTCATGACAGTCCTTCAGCAGTGCATCTACTATTAGCCACCGTTCACATATGAAGTTACAAAATATGCTCAAATTTACCTGCCTAGTAAGGGGAAGATCCAGGGCTTGAATTCAGGTTCCTCCATAAAGCAAAGATGGTCAGGATCCTGTTTCAAAGTGAGACCTGGGTTTAAGCCATGGTTGTGCCATGTACAAGTTCTGTGACCATGTGTCACTCACACAGTCCTCTGGAGCCTCAGTTTCCTTAACCATGAAGGATACATGGTAATACATCCCTGCTCATGTCACTGGTTTGAGGATAGGATTGGCTAAATAATGTAGGTGAAAGTTTGTTTTTCTCCAGTGTCCTTGGTAGTGAGGAGGAGAGCCTATTTGGATCATTTCCCTCTTTCATTTCCTAAGAGACAGCACAGTGAGCTGAAACCTGGACGAGTTAATATACTTTCCTAAGCATGGAAGTTACTTCTCAGGAGGGACTTGGGCCCTGAAGTACTGCTTGGATCTGCCTCAACAATCTAGGTGGCAGGGAAGTTTCTAATTTTCCTGAAACTTTGCTTGGTAGAATCTGGAGGGGAAAGGAAAGGTATTTAAAATAGCATCAGATGCTTTTGCAAAAATGACAAAATAATTCTGAAGGTGAGAATTGTCTCCTGAAACATGCTACTGTAGTATTTTTTCCTTTGATGCAGAAACTTTATCCTGTGACACATTTGTAATCTTATAACTAGGGCTATTATAACATAGAAGGCCCAAGGATGCATTTAGAACATCATATAATAGCTGATGTTATTTTAAAAACTCATTAAACTTTGATGAAATATTGGCAACGTATTCCACAAACCATAAAGTATGATACTTGGTGTCTGGATGTGGAAGCAAGAGAAGGAAGTAGTTGGATTGATTGTGAGAGATGGGGTTTATGAATGATAATCCAGTAGCAATGGATGAGAAGCTGGAGTGGGCAGGCTGGTTTGCAGAGCAGATAGGGAGGTAAGTTGGCTCTTGATACAAGAAAGAGGACAGTTAAATTGGAACTTTGCCTTATTTACTCTCAATAGCTTCTGGAGCCATGTCTCTACTTAATTTCTATTTCAGTTGTCTATTGCTATGTAATGATTCTGGGATTTGGCTGGGTGGTTTTTCTGCTGGTTTTGCTTGAGCTCACTCACATGGCTGCATTGAGCTGGAGGGTTGGCTGGAAGCTGGGCTCAGCTGGGACAGCTGAAATGGCTAGGCCTTTCTCTCCATGTGGACTTTCGTCCTCAAGAAGGCGAGACTGAGCCATGGTGGAGGCAGCATTCCAAGAGGACAAGCCCCAAACGTATAAACTCTTCTCGAATCTCTGTTTGTGTGACATTTGCTGATGTCCCCATTGGTTAAAGAAATTCATCCAGCCAAGCCCAGAGTCAGTGCAGGAAGAGACTCATCAAGAGTATGGATGCTGGGAGGTAGGTATGGTTTATTGGAGGCCATTAATCTAATAACCTACTACATCATGCTCTGTATTTTTTCTCATAGGTAAATATACTTTTCCCTTATAAGACCCTCACAGTCTAATCCAATCATTACATCAAGGTAAAGTTTATGAATTCATGATCTGAATCAGGTCTAGATGTGGACGAAATCCTTAAGTGCATCTCCTCTTGATCCTGAGACCTATGAACTAAAAAGATAGGGTGCCCCCCACACACAATATACAAAGGTAAGATAGGGTCAAGATAACCACCGGAGACACCTCCATTCAAAAAGAGTAGGTTCAAGAGGAGGCACATAGCAGTCACTGCTCCTTAGCAATGAAGAAATCCAGCCAGGCCCTTAGCTTCAGGGGTCCTTATTCTGAGGAAGAGAATATGCCTTGTTTAGGGCCTAGTTCTGCCTCCTGGGGGTCGCCCATAATCCACTGCTCTCTGTGGTCCTTGGTTCCACCTTCCAGTCTTTCCTCTTCCAAGAGAAATGGCCTGCATTTGCAGTTGAGTAGCTTTCTCAGTCTGCTGTCTGTTTGCAGAAAGTTGGGGGCTTAGAGCCACTTTTCAGTTTTAACGATCTATGCCTTTTTAAGCTAAGCTGATAGAACTTTCACACTTGGCCACTCAGTGGGCATTTTGTGAATCTGACTTCATGACCCTAAAGTCACATCCATAAATCTTTTTGAGACTGACTTCTCTCTACTTTGGGCTGAGTATCAGGGTGTGGTGGGACATTGCCTTTAAGAACTTTAGAAACTCTTTAATCTATTTGAGAATGTCTCATTAGGCACTCTGCTGAATCTTTCTGAGGTTGTAATAAATGGTCATGTAGATACACCTGTGATTTGATCTGAACCCTGAGGTCACTTCTTAGTGTTTCAATCTTTTACTGAGTAAAAATAGTGAAAATGTGAAGTAGTCTTATTTTCCAACCCAGTGCATCCTGAAATTCTGCTTGGAAAACAAACGGTTCTCTTTGTGGATAATCTCTCTCTTCTTTATACAAGACAGCCAGTTGGCACTTTCAACTTTCTCACTGGAACTCTCCCTAGCCAAATCCACAAATCCATTTTCTGTTTTCCAAATAAGTGTAGGTAGTAGTTTTGCGAATTGTTTCTCTTTAAACTGTGAACCACTACCTTTCCAGCCTCCAAAATCAGTTTCTTCACTGTGGTAAACAGAATAATGGCCCCCTGAAGATGTCCACATCCTAATCTCTGAAAACTCTGGATATGTTTTCTTACATGACAAAAGAGACACTGCAGGTGTGGTTAGGTTAAGGATCTTATAATGGGAGAATTCCTGAATTATCTGGGTGGGCCCATTGTAATCACAAGAACCTTATAAGGGAAAGGGAAGGGGGCGAGGGCGGCAGGAGAGGCAGATAGAGGAAGGAGATGTGATGATGGAAGTAGAGGCGGGGGGTGAGGGAGAGATTTGAAGATGCTGATGGCATGTAAGAAGAGTCCACAGGTGAAGGAATCCAGGCAGCCTCTGTAACTCGAAAAAGCGTGGAAACATTTTCTTCTCTAGAGCCTCCGTAAGGAATACAGTTCTGATGATACATGGATTTTGGTTTCATGAGACCTATTTGGGATTTCTGATCTCTAGAACTTTAAGATAATAGATTTGTGTTGCTCTAAGCCACTACATCTGCGGGTAATTTTTACAACAGCAATAAGAAATTAATATACCCACCATCTTTCCAACTTCTGCTGTCAGTTTGTTCAGCATCCCTCCAGCATTCATCAAAACCTCATTGCTCCCTTTCTGGCCTCTGCCGACTTCCTAGTAATAAAATTAATGCCATGTGGATTTAGTTCTTTTTCTTTTCTTTTTCTTTTTTAATGATAACACTCTGCTTCTGGTACCAAATTTTACGGTTTAAAACAAAAAGAATTTAATATTTTTCATGAGTGTGTGGGTTGGCTAGGTATTTCTTCTTCTGGTTTAACTTAGGCACACCCATGGGGTTCCATTTGGTTGAAGAGTTGGCTGAGATGACTGGCCCTCTCTTTCCTTGTGGTCTTTCATTCTGAAAGAGGCTAGACTGAGCAGGCCTTCTCATATCTTGGAGGAAGTATCCAAGGAGGGCAATCCCAAAGAGCAAGTACTTATCAAACCTCTGCTTGCATTATGCTTGTTGATATCCCATTGTTTGGTTAAATAACCAAACTCAGAGTTATCGAAGGAAGGAACAATAGAAAGACATAGACACTGAGAAGTGTGATTTATTGGGGGTGATGAATGTAACAATCTATCATAGTTGCTAAATATCAAAACACTGGTTTGTACTCACAAGAAAATGAAGGTAATTGTCTGCGAAGGATAAAGAGCATTTCAGGTAGATACATCCTTGCAATATGATACCAAACTAATGGAAAAAAATTCTAAATCAAACATACCTTCAGGGCCATTTCAAGTATGTTTTTAATTATTTTTTGGGTGCTAATCAGCCTGAAACTGCCCCCTACTTCCCAGCCTGATTTTTTAATGTTAAAAATGTATTTGATAATTGAAAAAAGGGCTCTCAGTACAGAATAAGAGCTGGAAGATTTTAAAAGAAATTTCAGATTGACTTGCTACTTTATTGGATGAGTTTCTAAAAAATATAATCAGGAAATCAATCAGAAAAATTGTCTTATAAGAGAATAGGGGGCCAGAAAATAGAGAAGGAGAGCACTACTAAGAGGGAGAGGCTGGGGATGTAGGCAAACATGGCAGAACATTCTACTGCTGACTTTCAACCAGCTCTTGAGAATAATGGAAGCCAGTACATCGAGAGAGACATCGCTATGTGCTGTAGCTGGCAAAGCAGAAAGCCCTCGTCAATGACTCCTGGAGGTTATTTTTTAATATGACATTTTTCTTCCCAGCATGTGTTGGATTGAATTACATACTCCCATGTAGACAGTTCTTGGTCTTGATCTGCATTCCTGTGCCTGTGAACCCATCGCAAATAGGATCTCTTGAAGATGTTATTTTAGTTAAGGTGTGGCACAACTGAATCAGGGTGGGCCTTAATCCAGATTATGGAGTTTTATGTAAGCAGACAAAATTTAGAAGGAGAGGGAGAAAGCCATGAGGAAGAGCTGGAAGCTAGAAGTCAACAGAACCCAAAGAGAAAGAAGAGGACATCACCATATGACTGGAAAGCCAAGGAATCCAACGATTACTGGCCAGCCAAAATGCCACCAACCACGAGAGGAGGCAACCTTCCAGTCCCTGAAAGTGTGGGCCAGTAAATTCCTGTTGTTAACCTAACCCATTGTGTGATATTTGTCTCAGCAGCCTGGGAAACTAAGACACACTGCAATGAGGAATACATTTTCTGGATATGATAGCATTTAATATACGCTAGGCATTTTGACAGCTACATGGATACGGAGATAGATAAAACACATTTCCTGCTCTTTAGGATATTACAGCCTAGCAGAGACAAACACTTGTGTACAGAGGAATACAGTTCTATGTATAATTTCATCAATGGCCTTGGTCCTTAACAACAGCTGTGTAAATAGGGGTACCTACTTACCCAGGGGTCTGCAGGGCTCCTTGCCTTTGCTTTTGAATCTACCCATTGGCCAGGTGAGACCTTCAGCTCTTCTAAACTGTTGTCCAAAACATCCCTGTTCCTGATCATTTTCTATTGTCTGCATTAGACCCATCCCATCTAATGAGTTCCAGCAGACAGAAGTCTGGTCTGAAATTCCTAAGAGCTTTTGGATTCAGAGAAGCAAAGTTGGCAATTGTCTTTTTGTCTTTCTAGCCCAAGCAGCTAGTTAGCATTTCAGAGCTTTTATCATAACGGGCAGCCGACTTAGCTTCTGTGAACTATTTGGTTTCTAGTGGGCTATTTTAAGCAGTTTCTACATGTCTTGATCCCTATTCAATTCTTCTTTTCCAGTAAAAAAAAAAAAAAGAGAAAAGATTCAAAAAAAATATTGCTTGGTAATGTAGCCTGGCAGAGATAGTGTTAAGATCTATCCATATAATTTAGCATAGCTAAAATTTGTATTATCTTAACCATGAAATTGTAATAAATCAGTGAACAAATGAGGTTGGTGTGACAGAGTTGTAACCTGCAAATCTTTTGTCTGTCAGTTCCTTGCTTGGGTGATTATTAACGATGGTTATTTAGTGCATTCACGTGGAGATTCTAATTCACAGCAGGGAAGAAGCAGCTCTCCTTAGGACCTAAGTCCAGGTTTTGGGGAATGTGAGCCCATCAACACACCTGAATGCCAAATATTTACCAGGGGCTGGTCCTCAGGATTGCGCTGGCAGGTATACTCTGCTTGCTAACCAGTACAACCCAAGAAAGAGTTGCAACTGTTCCTACAACTGCAATGGTTTGAAAAATGGACATATGAGCAATTAATAATAAGCTGCTCAAGAATTTCTAATTTAATTCCTTTTTTTAACTACTGTGGGAGTTCAGGGTGTCAATGTGTCTTGGGAACATTTCAGTGTAAATGAGAATTATAAGGAGAATTTCAGTCTTTTCTTAAGGTAGAAGAAAATGCCTATTATTCATGAGCCTAAGATTAGTTTTTTATTAATTAGTAAAGAAATACTTCCTGAATGTTCCAACGTGTGTCTGCATTGTCAGCCGGAGGCTTAGAGTGAGGATACTATCTTCTCTGTCAGCAATGCTTGGTTGAAGGTGATGAATTAGTGGCAAGGGCCTAAAGCAGTACTGATAAATGTGTAGCACCTGGCTCTTGGGGGGAAAGCAAAAGAGCCCTGGTTAGTAGCATTTGCCACTTTCCATGATGTAAATATTCCCACCATAACCAATTTTAAGTTACCCAACCTGACATCACTAAATGGTGATGCCACATGGTGTCATCGCGTCCACTACAGAAGCCCCCCACCATCATTTATATTCAGGGCTCTTCCAGAATCATACAGATGGATGTTAAGAGATTGTGGATACAACAGAGGTAAATAGTTTGAGGATTAATCTTCCTTTACTTTTGCTTGACCTTTTTTTTCCAAATGAAAATTAAGTGGAGACTGGCTTATTTTTCATGAAGGGCCATGCCATTCATATCCTCCTGGATATGTTTTACCTTCAAGACCATCAGGCCTAAATCCTGAACTGTCTCAAATGTGGGGCATTCATTAGGGCTCCCAATGACGCTGCCACACTAAATGACAAATCCTCCTAGATGACAGGAATTCTTGCTGTATTTTTTTTCTTTAATATAGAACAGTGATTTTAGTTCTAATGTTTCAGACATATGTTATATGAGAGATGAAAGGACTTTTTTTCAGTGATTCATTTAAGTCAATCATAAGTGAGTTGATACTAATGGAAGCCTTTGCATATTTAATAGGTGTAGGGATGGCATTTTTAACTGGAAAAAGTTACATTTACCTACTCCATCTCACTCTTTTCTCAGTGCATTCTCCTCAATCAATCTTAGAGTTGCCATGTTTAAAAATATTCCTAAAACCATTCAAAACAGAGTGGGAGTAAGAGAACCATTTGATATAATCTCATTGCTCCAAATCCTTTAAGATGGAAGAGTCGGCTTTGGGCTGCATTCATTATCGGTTGGGGTGGGTGACTCAGTTCTGGACTGGGTTCATAAACAGGTGGGTGGAGTATATCTTCTCTGGTGCCCTCAGGCTGTGCTTACCAGGGTTGAGTCGGCTGGTCTGGCTGGGAAGCATGTGCCCTGTGTGTCCCCTGCAATGCAAGTGTTCAACAATAACTTGAGGAGGAGGATAGTCTCAGAGCTTCTGAGGATGCTCAGAGTGACCCAGCTCCTGGAAGTTTTCTAGATTGTGTGGTGCTGTGCTGCTGCTTTTCCTGCACATCAGGCAACAGCCCATAACCTATTGTAATGGAGGCACTGAACCCAGGTCAGGGGTGGGCAGCATGATTAAGCCATTTTCGTCTACCAGAATGTTCAGACCAGTGCCTAAGAATTCTCTTATCAGTTGTTTGTAGTTGCTGAAAATTTGGCAAACAACTTAAATGTCCTCAAATCAGAAACTAAAAATTTAATTTATGGCTCAGTGACACAAGGGAATTCTATGCGACCGCTAAAAATATTAATGTAGATGAATATTTATTAATCCAAAATGAATGATGTATAATTAAGTAAAAAAGTTATGGTGTGTCTCATTTTATAAAATATGTATATTTACATAGATACATATATAGAAAAATGACTGGAAGGATTTATAAAGAATTTGAGGATTGCATATATTATTTTTCTATTTTGTTCATCTACATTACTACACTGAACAGATATCATGCAATAGTAAAATGGTCATGAAAGGTTAAAAATGAAAAAAAAAATGTTTTTATAAACACTCAGTTTAAGAGAGCCCTTTTTAAGGATCTGGCCACATCTCTGTCTTTGGAGACTTATTCCATGTTTTTGTCTCCCTGTGTGTGCATCCCTCCATCCTCTATTGCTGAGTCAATGGAAGGCTCCTGGATTTGCTTCCCACACCTAATGATTCTCCAGGATTGTATTATGAGGATGGAGACTGGAACACCAGAGTTTTCTTATGAAGGTTTCTTATGAAGGTTGGAGAAGTTGGAGCTATTTCAAAAATTCCAGCCGGGAAGGGGGTTACTGCTGGAACTCAGCAACTGGGATGCAGGGGGATGGACCATCTTGCCAGCTACCATCACTGATTCGGACAGCCAGGCCTTGCTTTCTCAGTTTCCCTTGGCTTCTCTTCTAACCCCTTGTGCTGATGTGCTCCCTCCACAAGAGACTGCAGCAACTGGGGAAATCTTCAAGTGGCTAATCAGGATGCAGCTGCCCTCTTGGCTCAATCCTACTTAAAGTCTATGTCAGCATATCCCTTGCCTCCGCTAAGTCTCAGTCCATGGGGTGTGTTTTTAGCTTTCCTAAATGGAAGCGTATCTCAAGAGGAGGATTAGCCAATTGGCTAAAGAACAGAGAATCAATTTAGTTTAAAATAGTTCCTTTAATGGTGGTATTTTGCATCCACAGTGATTTTCCAAGGCACTGTGTGCTTTGTCCGAAATCCTTGGGGAGCGTAGAGAGGGTTTGCCTTTCACCATTAGGCAGGGAGGGGTTGCAGCCTCTACACCCACTGCTTTCTGCTGGAGTGAGAAGCAGAGCCAGAAAAGGGCAGTACTTTGAAACTCTGAAAATGCAGTGGGAAATTGCTTAGGGTGTTTCTTGGGTGTTTTATCTTCAATAAAAGGAAGAAAGGAAATTATCAAAGCTAAATGTAGAGGATAGCTAAAGAATTTATAGTCTTGCCTATACTCCAACTAATTGATTATAAGGAATGATCTTCTAATAAGGCCCTCTGGTACTGAAATCTATCCTTAGTGACCCAGGGACTCATACCAGATGTTTTAAAGTAAAAAGTCTCTCATTGCATGGTTAGACAAATAATTGGGACATGTATCTCATTTGAAGCAGAAAATTGAATTTAGGCAATACCACCAGATAACTGAAAAGAGGCAAAATGCCAAACTTTGGCATATGCTGCAAAAGTTAATTCTCATTCATGTGACTACAGAAATTTACCTTTTACTTTTTTACAGGATCAAATAAGTCATGAAATTCTAGCAGTTTTTTTTTTCTTTGAAATTAAAAATTTTCAAGCATGTTTTGCTCTCCAAGAGTTTAAAATGTAAATCAAGACACATGCTGATAAAAATGGAAAAAATAAATCACTACAATTTTCTGAGCAACTGCTAAGTGACAATCACTGGATAAGTTCTCTCTTCCCTACACAAAGATTGTGAAATGAAGACATTTTGTCTTCTTCAAGACCTTCTAGCCAGAAAGTAGTTGAGTCAAGGTTTGAACTTTCTAGCTTTAAAAGTGCCTGGCTTCCAATAAGCCACAAAACCTTTCAGATATGCAAATAACACTGACACATAATGAGAGAGTTGTATTTTAGAAAATTTGGAGGTGAGAGTGAAATTATCTAAAAGGATTTGTTCAGCAGGCAAATATGAGGTGAGTCAAGTATGTAGGGTTGGAGAGGAAGTGTCAGGATAATGGGGTATATCCTGAATCCTGCAAAATGATAAGGGATCCCAACACAAGGAGAAGGGCAAAGTGATGAACAGAAAAGTGAGGGTGAGAATCAGGATAAAGGTCAGTCATGAGCTCTTTATAGGCTGGGCCCTGTCTTAGCCTTTGTCTTTAATGCCCAGCACAGAGACTTCCTTGTACATCCTTGGAATTCTATAAATACTTCCAAAATGAAAGAACAGAATAATGCTACAACACACAAATATTGAGGACTTACTCTCGGGCTGAAATTAACAGGATATAGAGTCCCGGTTTTCCTATCCCAGGTGATTCTCATACTAGGAAAAAATTGAATCTAAGAATTTTTAGTGCAGCAGTTCTGAATCAGAAGTCCATGGATAGGCTTGTTGGGGCAGAGGAAGTCTGTGATAGAGGCTTATTGTAGTGTTTATAAACACTACAATTTTTTAGAGTGTATGTACATTATAATAGAGAAAGAAAATCCACAGTCTTTATCAGATTTTTTAAGAAGAACTGTAAATTATAAAATAAAAATAATGATAATAATAAAGATGAACACATTTTGTAGTGGGAGTACAAAAGGATTAAGACTGGCCTTTCTATTGTAATCCATTTCCTGTTAGTCTCTATCCTCAAAAATGCTAAGGTTATTCTTGACCTTTGCTATTGTTTTTTCCCCTTCCTTAAATGCCATCACCTCATCATTTTGCTTAACCAACTCCTCCCTATGAGGCCCAAGTATTTTCATCTTCTGTCAGGTCTTTTCTGAATTTCTTTGGGTTCCATTAATTTAATTTCTTCCTGTTCTGAATCCCTATAGAACTTATGATCTAGTCTAGACAATGTATCATTTAATTATATATTGTCTGAACTTGTTCCATGAAGTCCACTTTTCAAAGCTAATAGATAGTTGATCCTTGGGCATGGGCACTAACACATCATAGATTACTGTTTCAAAGTGCATACTTGGCTGGTTCTTTGCCTCTAGCTGTAAGCCCTTGGGCAGGTTACTAAACCTCTATATCCCTTGGTTTTCTTCTCTATAGGATGATGGTAATAACAGAACCATCTGTTGGTAGAAGGATAAATGAGGTAATAGATAAAAGATGCTTAGAACAGTCTATGGAAAATAGTAAATTGATTTTTAACTATTACAGTATGTTCATTATTACTTTCTTTTACAGTAATATGGAAGAGGGAAAGGAACAGAAGTTTTGGGGTTTTCTCCTCCCACTCTTTCATTCTGAGACACTGGGCAAATCAGCGTCTTGCCCAGATCAGTTCCCTTATCTGTGAAACAAGGTAATAATATTCACAGGCAGGTTTTTGTAGGGTTCAAGTGAGATCATGTACAAGCACTTGCTTTGGAACCTTAAACTCATTATAAGCCCAGGCAGGCTGCCAGTGTCCTTCTCTAGATTTTCAAACTGAAGCAGTTTCTTTTGCTGTGATATATATATATATATTTAACTTTTTTAAAATTTTGATATAAATTCAAAGTTATATGAACAGTTGCAGAAACAATACTAGCCCCATACACAGAATTCCATCATACCCTGACCCCCCTCCCCCGATAGCTCAATCCACCAACTTTAACATGATGTCACTTCACTATTTCTTTCCCTCCCTCCCTTCCTCCCTCCCTATCATCCATCATCTATTGCTCTGCCTTCTGAACATATGAGAGTTAGCTGCACACATCCTTGAGCATACACTATAATTCACGTATACACTTCCCATGAACAAGAACATTCTTTTATGCAATCCCATTAAGCACAGCTAAGAAGTACAATAGATTCAACAATGATACAAAGCTTACATTCTAGATTTCCTTTTCCTTATGTCTCAACTGTGCCCCTTTGAGCCTCCTGCCCTCTATCCTCCAGTCCCATTCAAGTTCATCCTTAGCATTCAATTGTCATCTAGTTAGACTTTTTTTTTTTTTTCAATTGTGGAAACATATATACAGCCTAAATCTTCCCATTCCAACCCCTCCCTAGCCTTTCATTAGTGGGATTAATCACGTTTAGAATGTTGTAATGCTCTTTCCCACCATCCATTACTAGAAATTTCCCTTCACCTCAAACAGCAACCCTACACTCATTTCTTAACTCCCCATTGCCCCTTTCCCCATTTCTCTTAACCCAAACTCTACTTTTCATCTCTATGCTTATATTCTCTGATAATTTCTTTGTGTTTACTGTGGGGCTTAAAATTAACCTCTTAAATCCCTATCAATCTTGTTTCTCTTAGATACCACCTTCACTTCAATAGGACACATAAACTATGTTCCTATACACCTTCATTCCCCCACCTTTATATAGTTGTCTAAAATTACATATTTTACATTGAGTTCAAAACCACTGATTTGTCCTTAGAGTTTGTGTATTTTATATCATGTAGGAAGTAACTAGTGGAATTACAGTTCAAAAATTATTGACTTCTATTTGTATTCCATTGTGGTTGGAGAATGTGCTTTGAGTATATTCAATTTTTTTTTTTTTTTTTTTTTAATTTCTTGAGGCTTGTTTTATGTCCCAGCTTATGGTCCCTTCTGGAGAAAGATCTGTGATCACTAGAGAAAAGTGAGTGTCCTGGTGATTTGGGATGCAAGGTACTATATATGTCTGTTAAAATTCTCTATATCTGTTTCTCCTTTCCCTGTCTCTCTGCCAGCAGGGCTCCCCTCAGAATCTGAAGTACGGCAGGTCTTTCATCGGAAAAGTCTCTCAGCATTTGTTTGTCTGTGAAAAATTTAAGCTCTCCCTCAAATTTGAAGGAGAGTTTTGCTAGATAAAGTATTCTTGGTTGGAAATTTTTCTCTCTCAGAATTTTAGATATGTCATGCCACTGCCTTGTCACCTCCATGGTGGCCACTGAGTAGACACTACTTAGTCTTATGTTGTTTCCTTTGTATGTGGTGAATTGCTTTTCTCTTGCTGCTTTCAGAACTTGCTCCTTCTCTTCAGTATTTGACAGTCTGATCAGAATATGTCTTGGAGTGTGTTTATTTGGATTTATTCTATTTGGAGTTCGCTGGACATTTATGCTTTGTGTATTTATATTGTGTAGAAGGTTGGGGAAGTTTACCCCAACAATTTCTTTGAATACTCTTTCTAGACCTTTATCCTTCTCTTCCCCTTCTGGGACACCAATGAGTCTTAAGTTTGGACATTTTATTTTATCTATCATATCCCTGAGATCCATTTCAATTTTTTTTTGATTTTTTTCTCCATTCTTTCTTTTGTTGTTTCATTTTCTGTTCTGTGGGCTTCTAGGACACTGAGATGTTGTTCAGCTTCCTCTAGTCTTGTATTGTGAATATCCAGAGTCTTTTTAATTTGTCCAACAGTTTCTTTTATTTCCATAAGATCTTCTATTTTTTTATTTACTCTTGCAATGTCTTCTTTATGCTCTTTGAGGATCTTCTTTATGTCACTTATATCCTGGGCCATGGTCTTCTTGAAGTCCTTTAAATTCTTTGCCATGTTTTCATTCCTTGATTGTAGTTCTTTGATTAATTTTGCAAGGTATAGTGTATCTTCCGATATTTTGATTTGTGTGTTTGGAGTTGGATTCTCCATATCTTCTGGTTTTATTATATGCATTAAGATTTTCTGTTGTTTTTGGCCTCTTGGCATTTGTTTTGCTTGCTAGGGTTCTTTCAAGTTGTAAAGAAAAAGGGATATCGATCTAATTTTTCAGGAACACAGTTTGGTGACGTACACTTTCTCTAACTAACCAGCACATGGCATCTGTGAGTCACCTATATCCTTCAAGTCAGTTCTCAACCTTGTTTCCGTGATGTGTGGGGAAATGATCCTTGTGGGTTCAGATGGAGAACTCAGTTTGGGTGTGTTGCTGGAGCTGTCCGCCCTGAATGTGGGGCGTGTGTATGGGTGGCCAGGGAGGAAGGGCAGTTCTAATGTTCAAATCCCCCAGGATCCCGGAGATTCAAGGCCGCCACAAGAGTCTAAGCCTTCATTTCAGTTCAGCCCCAGACCCTCTCTCTCACTGATCCATAAACCACTGGACTTGGCGTAGTGTCCCTGGGTTCTCCGAGCAGATCCCCCCTCCCAGCCGTGCTCCTCTAGGAGCCCAGCTGAGGGAATGCTGTGCTACGTCACCAGTGCGCGCCGTCCCACAAGGGAAGCCCCGGGCCGCTGGGCCGTGTGGCGGCGCACTCCCAGCCCGAAGCAAAAATGGCCAAACGGGGTGTCTCAGCCCCCTCCTCCTCACACAGTTCCTCTTTCCCGGCTCTGGGACAACTAGTGGGGCTCTGGGCTGTGGGCACGGCCCCGGGCAGGAGTTTATCCAGCCCTCCGGGGGACCAGCTGCATGCCATGGGGTTTCTTTCTGCTTCCGGCTCTCCCCTCTGTTCCCCCGAACCCAAGGGTATTTGCTGTGGGCTATCTTCCCGGCAAGACACCAAGAGGCCAGCCCAGCCTCCTCTTGCTGTGTTTTACTGCATGGTTCCCACAATTGCTGCTGGAGCCGCTCCTTTTTTTTTATTATTATTTTTTATTTTTTAAATAAAACGCTGAACCCTGGCTTCCCCAGCCTGCTGCGCAGCTGTGGGTCTTCCAGCCAGCTTACTCACTTGTTTCAGAATGCTGACTCCTGGTTTCACCAAGTGTACGGCCCCGCTGGAGCTAGGAGCCCTTGTCCAGCTGGCGCATCACTGTAACCGGTATTCTAGGTCACTTTCTGGTTTTTAGCTAATGTTTCTCACGGAGGCGTTTTTTTCGCCCTGTCTCAGCTAGCCGCCATCTTAGTTTCTCTCCTGCTGTGATATTTTATGGGTATGAGCCCAGAACTGCCAGGAGCAAAGTACTGTACCTTCCTCATGGGCATTATGAGACAACACAGCCGATACCCAGAGAGAAGCAGAGCTGGGGGAGAAAGAGAGGTTTGGCTGCTTTGAGTCCCTGGTTCCCATCAACTCTTGCTATTTCCCTGTCCTTGTAGATGAGTTGAGTCTATGAATCCAATATGCTCCACTGGCCTCCATGACTTGCTTGGCTTCTGGAGTAGCCCTTGACTAATACAGAGGGGGCAGGAGCAAATCTAGCTCATCAGTAAGAGAAAGGATGGCTGGGGCAGAAATAAAGTTTTCTCTGTTCTTCATTCTCTTCCAAACAAAACAGAAATGGAAGAGATCCTGGGAACTTGATAAGGCAAGCAGCATGTATCACATCAGGGCTTCCTGCTACCACCCAGAGATAGTAGAGGAGGGACCAAAACCCTTAGAAATTGATGTGCACACTGATTCCCCGAGCCTATGGAACATCCAGAAGTTTGGCAGAAACATTCCAGGGCAGTGCCAGGTTCAGTGGCCTTGGATGCCTGCTCCACGGTCCTTTAATCCCTCAGGAGGGTGGCAGCAATTGCAACAATAACAGTGACAAGGAGAGGTGCCAGGACAGAGCAGAGCATCAAGGAAGAGGCCTTCCCTTGTCACAGCAAGGGACTGTTGCAGCAACAAGAGCTCAGGATCCATCTCTGTCCCCTCCAGTTTCCTGAAGAAACTAAAGTCCTTGGGGGTTGGGATAAACTGGGGCTCCTGCAATTATGCTGAGCGGTGTCTTACTAAGACATATTTGGTTTTGTGGCCCTAGGAAAAAGTTTACACAGTTCTCTAGAATCTAGGGCTTAATATTCTTTTCAGCCAGGGAATGAATGTCACTCAAATGCCTAAGGTGAAACCCTCAAGATGTAAAGTTTTTGCACACGTGTGCGCATGCATATACACACGTATATCTGGTGCACTATATATGTATATGGTATCTATATATCATTGTATTTTGGTAGTTACAAAGATATATGATGTGGTCCCATACTGCTTTCTTTTTCCTTTATAAAAATAATTATTTTGTAAAGCTAAAGTTGTGTCAATCATAGGTAAGTCTGCATTTTATATATTTTTCAGAATAAACATTTACCCTCTTGCAGGCAGGGTCCCTGGGTCTCTTGCAGAGACTTCATCTTTAAAGAAATTATTTTCAAATACATGATTATGAAAATAATGAATGATCATAGTAGAAAATTTTGGAAGAGTATAAAAAAGGCCAAAAAGGAAAATGAAAATCACCTGTAAGGAACGACTTTGAGAGAAAAGGGAGATGTTTGCTATTTCAGTAAAATCTCCTTTGCACTCAATTCAATTTGGAAAGCAGTCACTGCACCCGTGTGGACCTCTGGGCAGGGTGTTGGAATGGATACTGGAATAACATTCAGCCTGTGCCTTTGAGGACCTGGCAATCCAGTAAAGGCTGTGCGTTTTCTCCTTATAAGAAGTACAGCTCTACTCCAATGACTTTAATAATGAGATTCCAGCTTAGTCACACTTGTCAAATTTGCCAGGCCAATGAAGGCTTGGGGAAAGAAAAGATGCTTTTAAAACCTCAATAGGCTAAATAAAATGTGAAAACAACTATTTATCCTTTGTTTCTCTTTGGGCTCCAAATAAAGGAGTTCAGGGGCTAAGAAAAGACTGCGTTGCAGTAAACATCTAATGGCAAAGGTGCGCTCTCTTGCTTTTTCATTTGAGTGACTTGGGGAGGAGGCCATTGCCAGAAAGATCTAATGCAGATTGGGGCAAACTATTAACCAGCTGGGTGTCTCCCACGTGTGGGCTGAAATCACACTTACCTAATTGCCTGAGACAGGTTGTACAAAAGCTATCAGCTGCTACTAGCTTTTGACTTGCTGCTGATTTCTTCTAGTCATTTCTTATTATCATCTCGGCACATAAACACTTCTGTACAGATGACTGCATTTCTTCCTTGCGTAATACATGCTCAGGATGAACTTATGTCTTAAGGGGACAATTTGGGGTGGGGGGGTGGAGCAAGGGGATAGTGTGGAGGCTTTGAATGAGGTTGGCAGTTATGGGTATACACAAGGCGACCATGTTCACAAATGACTCCAGGAAAGCCAGGTGGCACCTGTACTTCCTGGGGGTTGTTTCGGCATCTTTGAGGCCAGGTCTTTGCTTGGAGGTGATGGGGCTCTAGGTGAGAAGGTGAGACAGCTGTAGTGTAAATGACTCCTTTGCATCCACCCAAATCCATCTACCCACCTGCACACCCTGTAATACCCTCAGAAAGAGCAATCAGAGAAGGGAAAAGAAAAACACAACACACCAAAGCCAAAAAAAAAACAACAAAAAAAAAAACAAAGAAATAAAATAAACTCACATAGGGTAATGAAGATAATACCCAGGCTAAAGAGGATTAGTAAGTGACTATAATGATGGGTTTGGGTCAGCTTTGTGTTTCAAATGAAAATCTGAAAATAAATTCCTATCAGTTAAGAAAAGCAAAGCATCACTTTGTGAATTGTCTGCAGCTGCTCGGATGCTGATTGTTTTTCTTTTCTGCAGGCATTATGAAGAAATAAGCAAGGAAATGAAATAAAATGAACTGGTTAAAACACTTCCTTTCATACTTGCATATTGTCTGCAGGGCTTTAATCACCTCAGGCAGCTTGCTAGAGGGAGGGCATTTAAATACTTGAAGCTTTTATCTGCAGTTTACTGGGGCCATTTTCTTGTGTTAAGATTAAAGGCCATGAATTTTGGAAGACCAAGGGCATCTTCTGATACATAACACCAGGCTGCCCATGTTTTTTTTGGCCTCTGGACTAGTGTGGTCCAGTCTTGGTGTGCAGTGGCCTCGGTTCTAACGGGGCTACTCCTGGAATCACACACCATCTCTGTACCCATTCTAGGATTAAATCCTGACTTTATAAGGATTTCATCCCTCCCAGCCTCATTTGGGACATATATATATATATATATATATATATTTTTTTTTTTTTTTTTTTTTCATAGCCCTGGAACTTCCTTGTCTCTCTTCCCCATCCCACTGCTTTCCAATTTTGGCTCCTTTAGGACGTGCCCTTCAACTGGGCTCATCCTGGGTCTTGATACTACATATCGAGAAGTCAGCAATCAGAAATGAACAATGTTCTGGGAGTCGGAACAGAAGAACTGGCATCTAGTCCTCATTTTAATATACCCTACACCCTGTAGCCTTATCATTTTGGACAATTTGTTTAAACCCTCAAAGCCTTTGTTTCCTTATTGCAAAATGAGACTAATATCTCCATCACAGGGACGTTGTAAAAATCAAATAGGTAATGAATGTGAAATAATTTAAAAATCTGGGAAGATAGAAGTCCTCTCTATGTTAGTTATGTAACTTTATTGTATTTGTCTTGACCCAGTTTGGTATTCGAAATGAAGTGGATTTCTAATACAGACAGGACAACACTACCAGGATTTTGGCTGCTAGATTCAAGTTTGAGCACAGTTAAAATGGAGGCTGTCATTAACCGCAGGATTCCATCTAACTCCCTTGAATGTGTATTTCTGTGGGCCCCTCCTATTTTCTCCCATTATTTGAGCCTGATAAAATGAAAGCCATGGGCTGAGGGTAATTTTTTATAGTGTGTACTTCAGATAACTCAAAATCAATAGTTTTCTTTGTGGAAGGCACCCAGGAAAGCAGAACATAAGGAATCACAGGAGTTTACTATTGCTTTTTGAGGTCGATGGTAAAACTTTATGGTGTCCTCATAAAATACATGGTTGAGTACAAGTGAAATTGTATTTCATTATAGTTTATCATTGCCTGATGATGGATAACACTGCGTTTTGTAACACTTGACATCCAGTATATATGTGGTTAAGGTCCTGAACTCAGCTTCTCCCCTCCTAATATGCATGGGATTTATAGGGCAGCTAGAGGACTGAGGGTGAGATTGATGAAGGGGATGATAGACTTTGTGAAGGCAGCTGTGGCTTTCCAGAGACTCAAAGCTTCCAGAAAAATATTTTTAATGGTAACCCCCTAGGTCTACATGCCCTTGCTATAAAGATAGGTAGTGGTGATGCAAATAATAATGATGATAATATTAGCAACTAATGTGCATTTATGGGGAAATTCTAATATCCCAGGCTTTGGACTTATTATTTTACTTGCATTACTTCCTTTGACCCTCACTTTACAATCTCCCTGTATTTGTCAGCGTTCTTTAGGGAAACAGAACCAACAGGAGATATCTGCAAATATTATGAGATTTTTTGTATGAATTGTCTTATATGACTATGGGATGCACAAGTAAAATTTCCATAGGGCCAGCTGCAAGCTGGGAACTCCAATGAAGGTTTTCATAGAATTTCCCCAGAGAAGCTGACTGGTGGAAGTAGAGATGGACATTCTCCCTTCAAAATGCATATGGTACCTAAGAATCCTTTTATGTTGAAATCTGTTGGAGTTCAATAACATGTTTTATTATAACAAAAACTTGAAACTTTGAAAGCCTTCAACTGATTGGGCAAGACGTCTCTCACTGCTGGAGGCAATCTCTTCAGTTGATTGTGGATGTAATCACCATAGATGCAGTCAACTTACTGATGATTTAAACCAATCTATCATCCATGGTTTTCTCCTGTTTGCTGCCTGAATTTAGAGGACTCTGACTTCAAGGGGATAGCAGAGCCCCAAGATGATCCCAGGAAAGAGCCTGGATCCTGAATGACCACCTGGAGGAGAGCTTCTTGCCACTGAGGAACATATGAATTCAAAATTCAACTCCTGTGTGAGCTAGAGATAATCTATTATGTTAAGACACTGAACTGTTGGGGCTTATTTTTTATAGCAGCTAGTATTTACCCTAATACAAATGAGTTTTGATCTCCACCCAATATATATATCTGAAAAACACATCCTCCTGGGTAGTGCATTGCTGTCTGATTCTAAATAGGGAAAGAGGTTCACTTATGAAGAACAAATGAATCAACAGATATTTGATCTTCAAAATGCATGTGGTGCCTAAGAATCCTTTTATATTGAAATCTGTTGGAGTTCAATAACATGTTTTATTATAACAAAAACTTCAGTCTTTTGTTCCTTCTTTTGTTCCATTTTTTTTTCTCTATCCCTCCTTCATTGTTTATTAAGTGCCAATTACATTTCATATACTGTGCTATGTGGACATACAGAAAAGAAGAAAATTAATAAATGCAGTTCCTGCCCTTAAGGAGCTCAGAGTCAAAGGGTGAGTTAACATACATAAGCGCAATATATAACTATACTACATGTGGTAATAACAGAAGACCTATGCTCTACGAGTCCATAGGAAGGCCATCTGACCTGACCAGGGAGGGAAAAGAAAAACCTCGGGAAGGTGGAGGTAAGGTCATCAACTGTCCTGGTTTGTCAGGGACTGAGGAGTTCCCAGGATGTAGAACTTCCAGTGTTAAAACCTGGAAAATCCTGGGCCAACCAGAATGAGTCAGTCACCCAGGTGGAGGCAGCATCATTATCTATTCTCAATGGATGAGCAGGAGTTTGGAGAGAGCATTTTAGGCTAAGGGGCAGCATGAGCAGAAGCAAGAAACAGAGAAACAACATGAGGCATTCTGAGGAACTAAGAGAAATTCAGAGTTGCTGGAGAATGAAGTGCAAGGCAGAGCCCTGTGGAAAATGAGGCTGGAGCGTTAGGCAAGAGAGATTGTGAGCAGTTTTGTTAACCATATTAAGGAGCCTAGAAGTGTTTTAAGCAGCCGAGGGATGGATGGCAAAGACTGTAGGCAAGGAGATGAGTAAGGAAGTCACTGCACAGATCCAGTAAGAGTCAGGATAGAGAGGAGGGGCAATTTTGAGAAACATTTAGAAAGCAAAACCTTTAGGACTTGTTTGTTGAGATGAAGGAGTCTAGGTAGAGAGCAGATCCAGGTTGACTTGTAGGTTTTTAGCAGAGTGATCAATCCATGTTTCTAGAAATTTGGAAGGGAGCCTTCCTTTCTCCAGGCCTGTGTGCTATGTGACAGGCTTAACCTAGCTCCCCTGGGATCCAGCCATCTCCCAGCTCTTTGCCATGGCCTGTCTCGTCTCCCAGCAGAGGGCAGCTCTTGCTTCCCAGCCCCTCAGTCTCACCAGGGGATGCCTTTCTGTTCTGCTCCTTGGCAACATACTGTCTCTTCTTCATCTCCCCAAAGCCTCCATATGGAAAAGTACCCCCCTGAACCCTTCCTTTCCAGACTCCCTTAGCCATTATGCTCCCAGTCAGCCATTACACTCACACTTTGTCCCATCACTCTGGAAAAGTTCTCAACAATCCAAGCCTCTTAACCTTGGGGACCTGTTTTTCATTGTCTTCATCTGGGACCACTGGAGGTTAAGAGGCAATTGCGAAAATAAAAATTAATGGAACACTTAAAGTTAAAGCAGCAAAAGAATTTTCTTTACTTGACTATGAGCTATTTGAGGTCAGGGACTGTATTTATTATTTGCTTTCACATCCAGCATGGTGCCTGGCCAGCCTTAGATGCTTCTGGAACATTTGCAGGATTTCCCTTCAAGGGAAAATAAAATAAAGGGCAGGAAGACAGTGCAGCCTTGGTAGCCAGCTGTCTAAAATCATCCTGAGGGCTTCAGTGGCAGGGAAACCAAAAGGTTTTTCTCCCCAAGCTTCTGCATTTTTCAACATTTGGCCAAAGTGCTATTGTGAACCATTACATTCTCTGTTTAAATAAAATAGTGTATTTGTCCAGAAAAGTGGTATCTTAGGTCTAGCTCAGTGAAAAAAGGAAAAAAAAATAATTTCAATACACACAAAAAATGAATAAGAATTGCTGAAAATTGTGTATCTTATTAGATGACCAAATTAGACCCACAGCTTGGGTTATTTGGGTGTTATTTGTTTGCTTCCACTGTCCTAATTCACTGCTGTGTGTTCCATAGGCTGAGTCTGGAACATAAATAGAAACCGCTGCTAATCAATTATTCAGTAAAAATTTACTGAGTACCTATTTGTGTTTATAGCAATACATTAAGAGTGAATCAGAAAAACAAGACAAATATGGCACTAAAACTGGTCTTGAGAAATACACAGTTTAGTTGGGATTTTGAAGTATTCAATGCATTAAGCTGAGTGACTACTTTTTAAATTTGGCTTTAATTTTGTAACGAACTTTAAGGGAGAATTCACACATTTTGTAGAAGTTTATTTTGCTAAATCACCAAATAATATAATAGGGGTGATTAGAAATACTTTTGAGCATATCAAATACATCATTATTCTGATGCAGAGATTGGCACAGCAGGCAGACCATGATTAGAGCTGAGAGTAGTGGGCAACCTTCTGGAGTCTGGCAAAATATATATAATAGAGAAATATATATTATTATCATGTTTGTTGTATTAGTTTCTTGCACAGTCTATAAAAATAAAAAAAAGCAAAAAGAATCTATTTTTATCAATTATAGCCTATTTCTGAATTAAAAACAGAAGCACACATTGTAGTATTCTTAGCTATTTTGAAGATATGTCTTGCTTTGAAATGCAGAAACATAATAAAAACAGAAACCCTAGATTATTAGCACTGAAAAAGAACAGCAACAAAAACCAACCTGAGAGTAAATCATCATGACTTTTGTCAATTGTAGATTTTTCCTCTAGTTGTATGAAATTTCAGTGGGAGTAAACTTACTGACTTATACTAAATGCAAATACAATATTAGTTATATCTTTTTAAGATACAAAGTAGTTAGCAAGACAAGTTTCAAAGCAGAAATTTACCTAAATGTGGCTGCAAAAGGTATCCATTACTAATTTGGTTTCAATTTAGTTCATTTAGAATAATAATCAGATCAGGGAGAAAATCAACAAAAGGAAATGGTGCAGGTGACTTAGTTGATGCATTTGTTGGCTTAAGAGGGAACTTTGCAGGCCTTGAAATGAAAATTCCTTCCTTTCACAGGACGGTGGAAACAGGACCATAGCCTAATCACTAGCAGTCTCTGGCATCTTACTGTTCCCCAAATTCTCATTATTTCAAACTTGATGTCTCTCCTCTCAAAAAGGAAGAAGTCCGTGAAGAGGTGGAAATGTAGTTAGTATAAAATTGGTCACTATTTGTACTTTTGAAAAGCATTCTTTAGTTGTCAGTGATTTGTCCAATTTAGGCCATTAAACCAAGGCTCAACATGGACCAAGAGAACTTCAGATTGAAGATGCATTGAGAGGAGATGGAGGACTCAGAGTCACAGAAAAAAGGTGAGATGGGTCAAGTACCAGGCGGACCAGAAAAAGATACCTGTTGTATTGTCAGCAAGACCCTCTGGAGCTCATGAATTTAAAGGGGACATGATCCACCATAATTATAGCTTTCTATCTCCATGGGTTCCTTCATAGTTCATGCTTGACCTATTCCATGTCATTATGAATGTATTTTCCTAACCATCCCCATCCCTCTCCAGCAAAATATCCTCCTGAGACCTCAGCCTCTCATCCTGTCTTTCTTCAAATTTATCCTCAGGCTTTCTAAAAATGTAGACTGCAGTGCCTACCATACCACATCCCTGCTGAGTATCATTCAGTGCCAAAGTGCCCAGCATGGTATAGGACATTCTTCACACGAGGTTTCTACTTCTTTCACCGGCTTCATCTTTTGCCATTCCTTCTCTTTCACACATGATCTGGCTATTCCAACTTCCTCTGGTTTTGATGTGTATCATAACATTTTTTCAAACTAGTCCTTACATTTGTCATTTTCTTCTTGTTCACCTTGAAAATTGCCCTTTTCTGGGAAGCTCTCCAAGCAGAAGTGAACACCTCCTCTTGCCATAGGTCTAGTACTTTCTCATGCCAAACCTCCCCCAGGGAGGGACAGCCTCCAAGGGAGAAGGCAGTCCAAGACCTCCCACACTATACTGACAAACAATCCGAAGGGACAAATTAAAAAATCATGTTTCATGGAAGCCAGAGTGTTAACTGTATCACTAATCACATGGAAAGATCCAGCCCCTAGTAATAGTAAGTGCCTAGTAAGTCCTTTTGTCAGTATCATCATCATCATCACCATCATCATCATTTTCAGGCTCAAGATGAAGGTGATCATAATCACCGTTTACTTGCTATGGGCTGGGAATTGTGCTAAGTGCTGTTACATAGACCATTTCCTTTAATTTTCACAACACTTAAATTATTATTATTACCTTCATTTTACACATGATGAAAGTGGAGTTTACAGAACTTATGTACCTTGGCCAAGGTTATGTAGTGAATAGGTAGGGGAGCAGGAATGAAGGGGAGGCTTGGGGTCCTTATAAAGGATGTTTTCTTTCCCAATTTAAATCCATGGACTTTATCTTTTTCACACTTATGTCCTAGCACCTGGCATTGGGCCTAGCACGTGTGGGTAAATGCTTAATTAGTTGAAAGGAAGTGAATAATAGCCAACAAGGACATTCTGTCATTTTAGAGTAGGTGGAGATTAGGAAAATGTGACACAGTTTCCCTAAACTTCAAAGTTTTCTATTTTAGGACAAGAAACCTGAACAAAATGACATTGTGCCCAAAGGTACGTACATATATATGTATGTATGAATGGATGCATGTATATATCCTGACTTGTTTGGGTTTTGTTTTTGTTTTGAGACTTGTCAAAAGAATCAACATCCAAACCAACCCACCGTTCATAGATACCCCAGTAAACATTAAGAACTTTAAGGAGATGATCAATTTTTTTTAATGAAGCCTCAGACTTTAAGTTTACTTTTAGTTTTTTACTCATAACTGCTTCTAAACTTGTTGGAGTGATTCAATCAAGGCCATGTCAAACTATAGTTCCATATACTGAATTACTTGCTAACCTTGAGGCCCAGTTAACATTGTGGACCTGATGCAAAGAAAAAAAAAATTTCATCAAGATCCTAGAGATTTTCAATAGCAGTGGCACTACTTCGAGGAGAGTGGCTTTGAGTGCTCTGTACCATAATATAAAATATCACTCAGCAAGCTGCAGTCTCTGATAATTTTTATAGCAAAACATACTTGTCTGGCAAGGTCAAAAATGTCAATAAAAAAGTACAAATGGACTTGCCTGCATTTCTCAATTTTGAAAACAGTCTGATCTCTTTAGTGAATTGGTGCTGAGGTTTGAAAAGCAAGTATACATACTTTCAAAGAGATCTTGTGGCTGTTTCAGAATTTTAACCCTGTGCCCATCTGTGCCACAAGGTGCCCTATGGGGGCACAATGTAATACTTTGTCCTTGGGGCAAATGGGAACATGTCCTTAGGACCATGGGAAAGCTCATTCAGTTTGCAGAAACTAATGTTCTTTGGGGGGTAGGTTCCTGGGGTGAAGGACTGATTTTTCTTACTGGCTATTAGCCGGGGGTCACCCTCAGCTCCGTGAGGCTGTTCTCAGATCTTTTCTGTGAGTTTGCCTTTTCTTCAAAGACATCAACAGTGTGTTGAGATTCTCACATTTCAAATCTCTCTGACTTCCTTTTCTGTGACCAGCCAGAGAAAACTCTGCTTTTAAAGAGCTCGATGTCTGGGTTAGACCCATTTGGATTATCTCTGTTTTTTTAAGCACAGCTGATTTGGGACTTTAGTTACATCTGCAAAATCCCTTCAAAGGAGCACCTAGATTTTAATTGAATAACCAGGAACAAGGAAATCTTGGGAGGCCGTTTTAAAATTCTGCCCACTACAGGGCCCAGTGTGAGCTATTTGCTTTGCATATGCTATTTAAGTTAAACTTTTAACATCTGTAAAGACACAAGGTAAGGAAATTACTTAGATTACTCACACATGATGAAGCTGGTATTTGTTCCCAGCCTTTTCTGACTCCAGAGAGGTACATTTGCCCTTTCATAGTAATAATGGCAATAGTATTAATAGTAAGAGCAATCTCTATGTGCCAGGAAATTTGCATGCACTTTTCATGTACTAACTCATTTAACCTTTGCAACCACCCTGTGGATAGGTACTATTACTGGTCCCATTTTGTAGGTGAGGAAACGATGGAGGAGCCAGCCAGCTGTCAATCAAGCTGTCATTAGCATAAATAAACCAAACCTATCAGGGCTGCTTGTAGGAATTCAAAGAGGACCCCAAAACTTCACCAACACCAGCTCTAGATGCTCATGGATTTCCTGGATTGGTCCCTTCTTTCTCAGTCATGGTTTCCTCATTCACACAATAGGAAGTAACACCTTCTAAGACTTTAATTGTGGGTCTGGAGAGACAATGGATGTGATCAGAGTTTGTAAACTGAAAAGTACTATCTGTGTCCCTTCCTCCAGGAAACTCTCCTTTGTCCTTTAAGTCTAGATTCTGAGCTCTTCCTCTCTGGTTCCAGAGTTCCTGATCCTTACCCCATCATAATATTTTATATGTCATATTAGGTAAAACTGCTAACAACACAACAGTAGATTGGTATAAACAGATGATTATACATTTTTCCACATGAAGACCATAGCCATTTAAGATTACATTGAAGAAGAAATTTAATAACTTGGAAAAATTTCATAGCAGATTGTTAACTTCAATATCAGCAAGTTATAAAACTATAAGAAACATGATCCCAATTTTGCAAACAAACAAAAAATAATCTTGAATTATATACACATTAAATTAAAATATGGTATTTATCTGGGGGTGGTTAAGTTATGGATGATTTTTATTTTATTCTTTGTGTTTTACTATCATTTTTTTTTCCTACAATGAAAATATATTACTTTTGTCTCCAGGTAAAAAAAAAAAAACCCACAATTTCACATGAGGAACTATGTTCAAAAAAAGCCACAAAGGCAATTTTATGACTCTCCGGCCGTAATCTAATGGTGGCAGACATAGTGCTTTGTAATGTTTCATGAGTAATGTCTTTCTTTTGATACTATCCTGCTGGTGGTCCAAATCTGGGCAGAGAGCAAGCTGATAAAAAGGGTTTCACTATTCTTGATCCATTAGCCTGTGTACAGCCTGCAAACCTGGTAGAGAAGAGAATTTGGAGAATATGTGTAACAGGATCATGGTTATGCTTTTTTGCTCTGGCCGTATCTATCTACATCCTTGGCCTAGACTTAATGTCAATAATTGACTGATGGATGGATGGATGGATGGAAATGTTCATTTCAAACAATTTCACCCTATATACTTGGCCAGGAATTTCAGAAATATATGGGCTACACTGGGAGGTAATGAGTGTGCAGCAAGTCTGAATGAGCGCTTGTCAGGAATGTGATAGACTTCAATCTTTGCATAAAGCAGCCGGCTAGCTTTGTGAGATCTGAGACCCTCCCTCAAACTATATCGACTACAAAGGAGTTTAACAGCAGGATCACTCTCCTGGAAACCCTGGGCAGGAAAAGAAGTGCAGCTAAGCTGCTAGGAATTGGGAAAGTCATCAAGAGTCAAGGCAGACACTCTCTCTGATTCTCAGGGGTTGCCGGGTCTCTCTGATACCTGCTTTCCTCTAAAGCTTCTTACTCATATTACATGATCCTTGCTAGCCCCACTTTTAAGCCCCCAAATCTCCCCTCCAGCAAACTACCAGAGACTCTGGGTCCCTAAGTAAAACCTGGGAGAGAGGGAGAGAAAAAGAGAGAGAGAGAGAGGGAGACAGAGGGAGAGGGAGAAGGAGAAGGAGAGGAAAAGGGAGAGAATATGACTGAGTCAGACTTCCCATCCAATCACCTACCCGTGACCACAGGGAGAAAGGATTGATAGCCCTATCATAACAGTTCAAAATAATGAAACATGTATCAATCAGTAAACATGCTTAAACATTACAAAAGGATGTTGAGCTGGTTTGAAGCTGTTACAGACCCCAGAAGAGCCATGACATTTTTATCCAATCTTTTTAGGTGGAACCTTTTGGCTGTTTCCATGGAGATGTGACTCACCCACCTGTGGGTGAGAACTTTGATTAAATTATTTCTATGGAGATGTGACCCCACCCATTCTGAATAGGTCTTAATTAGATCACTGGATCCTTTAAGAGAGCTCACAGAAACAAGGAGCTCAGAGAAGCTGAGAGAGACATTTGGAGAGGAGCTAAGATATGTAATCCAGAGTTTGCCCCCAGGAGAAGTTAAGAGCCTACACAGACCCGGATGCCTGAAGATGTTTGGAGATGTAGACAGAAAGATGTTTGGCGATGCTAAGCTAAGAGATGAAGTCTAGAGTTTGCCCCAGAGAAGCTAAGAGAAGACCCCCAGACACTTAGAGAGAAATGCCCTGGGAGAACAAGCAAAGATGCACAGGAGCTGAGAGAGATAAGCTAAGAGAGACAGAAGCCCAGAGACATTTTGGAGAAAGTCATTTTGAAACACAATGCAGGAGCAAAGGACCAGCAGACACTGGCCATGTGCCTTCCCAGCTGACAGAGGTGTTCTGGACACCAGTGGGCTTCCTTCTGTGAAGGCATCCTCTTGTTGATGCCTTAGTTTGGATATTTTATGGCTTTAGAACTTAGGTTATTTGTAACTTGATAAATCCCCTTTATAAAAGCCAATTCATTTCTGGTATTTTGTGTAATGGCAGCTTTAGCAAACCAGAGCAGATGCATTTATATAGGGGGGGAATTTTCACACTGGTTTCAGTTTACCAGAACCAACTTCATCACCTCTCTGCTCCAGGTCAGATTGTTTTACACTGCAGTGATAACTGGAGAATTCTATACAGGCTCTTATGTAGATGATTATAAAAGCATTCTGAGGTTGGCTCTCTGAAATATACTATTTAGAATCCAAATGACTTGTCCAAATATTTCAGCTCAATTAATCTGATTATAGGCATAAACTTGTATTTTTATGTAAATCTAAGCCATTTCCTATATGTATTCAATGGCCAGAGTTACATAACTAGGGAATTGACATCTTTGAAAATAGAGAAACCATTTAAAAATGCAGAAAACATTAGAAGTAAAATTCCTCTCCATTGCATCATAACAAGGCCTTGGGTTTGGGTTGCCATTACATTCTATACCTTTAACAATATCCAGCCTCCCTCATTGGTTGCCTTTGCCTGAAGCAACAAGTGTTTCCTTAATAATTTAACCCATGTTTTTCATTTCCATTCACTTCATCACTGAATGAGCAGAGATGTAATTCTTCTTTCCTTACTACATCATCATTTTCGACCCCATTGTCTAAATGGGCTCTGAGGGCTCACCTGCTCTTGGCATGGTGTTCCTGTACCCAAGGTGCAATCCTGGGTCTCTGGCCATCTGCTAATTCATGCAGATGGGCATGGGAGAACAAAGAACACTCAAGAGAAGAAACAGTTTCTCCTGGTGAGTTAGAGAACTTGAGGGACCAAGGCACTTTTGAGAAGCTGCTTCAACTCTTTCAGATACTGTGAAAGAGGGATTTATGCATTCCTGTTCCCTGACATGTTTTCTTATTCCTCAAGGGGATACTTTCAAAGGGTACCCTGGTGTTGGCTCACCTTCTTGAGGCCTACTCCAAAGCAAGCTTGGAACAATGGTAATAATAGATGTTACTTATTCAACCCTATCTCTATGTCCTGCATAATGCTAAACACTTTGAATTTATTAATTCATTTATTTTTATAAGTAATCTATTATTATTATTATTATCCTTGATTCAAAGATAAAGAAACAGAGTCTTAGAGTTGTTAAGTAATTTTCTTGAGTTCATACAGCTAGAGGGGTGACTGAGTCAGTAGAGGACCCCAGGTCTACCTGGCTCCAAAGAAAGTATTACTGGGCATTCTCTTCATTGTCCAAAGTAGGTGGAGTTTATCTTTGTATCCCTCTTCTTTATATCCCTCTTCCCTCCCTTTAATACCCCTTTGCTCATTTCTGGTACCTCTAGCCCCATCAAACTTCCATGGACCTGTCCTGTCTTACAGGCCTCTGGACAGCAGTCGTCTTGGAAAATAGCCTCTTGTACACTGAATACTCAGTAAATCTCTCTAATAAACTGGTCCTTATTAGAGTGGTTAAGATGGTGATCCTTACATGGATAGTCATACTGCAATAGAGGACTCTTAAGAATGAAAAGCCAGTGGCAAAATTTTTCGTTACTGTTTCTGGAAACAGGGGAAATAGTTTAGGGCAGGAAGCTTTTCCAGAACATCACATATTGTATTGGTGCTTTTATTCAAGGTACTTGGCACATGTTTTTTGAACCAAATTCCAATGAAATCTGAAATCTCAGAAACACCTCAGTTAAGTACATCATGCTAGGCTTTTGGGCATCTGCTCCATCTGACCTGGAGCAGAGAGGTGATGAAGTTGGTTCTGGTAAACTGATGATCAGAGACTTGGAAATTTCTGGAGCTCTTAAGATTCAGTTTTGGGATCCAGCCAGATCAGGCCAAGGAACTTGCTCCAAAAGATCCAATATTTTGCTCTAATGTCAAGATGGGGCTCTGGGTAGTCACTGAGTCCCAGAGTTTCTTTTGAGTGGACATATGGGATTGGTAAGGGCCAGGGATGATGAGACAAGGGTACAAGAAAGGCTGGTAAGGACATAGGAAACTGAGTTCAAATTTATTCATTCCTGCATTGATTCTGTAAATGTTTATTGAGAGGCTGATGTTGACTGGGTGCTGTCCCGGGCATTTGAATTAGAGTGCTAAATCAAGCAGAAAAGGCTGTTGTCCTCACGGATTTGACATTCTGGTGTCAGAGACAGTTCATAAATAAGTATATAAACAAGATATTTTCAGACACTGACAAGTGCTGAGGGACATTCAAACAGGTGAGAGGAAGGGATGGAGACCAACTGGTGTGGGGCATGTGATACCTTTGTTAGGGTGTTCATGGAAGGTGTCTTAGGAGATGACACTTGAGCTGAGAACCAAATGACCCACAGGGGTCTAAAGACTGTAGTAGCTGTTCAGTAACTGTTCATTTTTACAGATATATCACTCTGCTATCTGTCACATGTTGACAAAACAGAGTGAAATCTGTAGCAGGACCTGAACATGGCCAGTCTGTAACTTCTTCTGTTATCCACGGAAGGCAGACTCATGATGAGTTTCAGGGTAGCTCTTGGGAAAGGAAAAGGGGTGGTAGAAAGACCTGGGTCTGGGAAGCAGAAAAAGCCAATACAAGCTTACTGAGAAATCTTGGGCAAATTATTTCACTTTTGAGGATCAAAGATTTTTCATCTATTAATTGGTATGATGGGCTAGAAGAGGTGTGGATTTTAGAAAGGGAATGCACAGTGTTGCTGTGAATACTTGTCTTTGATTTACCCATTCAAGACAGAGCTGTTGGCCTTTGTAAAAATAGCTAAAGCTGTCATTTAATAAGTGCCAAGTCTTAGGCATTTACAAGTTTGCTTAGCCCTCACAAAAATTCCATGAAGTAGTTGCCTTTATTATTTCCGTTTTTTGACATAAAGAAACAAAGGCACAGAGATACAAGAAAAGAAACATTTACTGAGTATTCACGGTGTACAAGGGGCTGCATTTGGTAACTAGAAGGCATGATCTTTTTTTTTATAAGATTATAGTAAATGCATGCTGGGTCTCTTAACATTCCCATTTTACATATAGGGAAACAGAGGCTCAGGGATGTTAAGTTATTAGCTAAAAGGATGTAGAGATAAGGGCAGAGCCAAAGTTTGATCCAAGCATTGGGAGAAATGCTGGAAATGCCCTATGTTTTCCCACACATGATTTGTAGCTGGTTGATATGTGATGTTCCTTTACTAGCAGTGAGGACTGTGGACTCTTCTCTCAGCTCTGGCAGATACACCACTCCTACAGGACTCTTGATATATCCAGTTACAATGCTGAGCTTCACTTGCACATGGTGGTGGTCTGAAGCTGTTATGTAACTCAGGAAAGCCATGTTCTTTTAATCCATTCCTGTGGATGCAGACGTGTTGTAGGTGGGAACTTTTGGTTAGGTTATTACAGTTGAGATGTGACCCACCCCTGTAAAGGTGGGTCTTAATTCCCTTACTGGAGTCCTTTATAAGTGGACGAAGGACACACAGAGAAAGCCAAGAGATGAAATTAAGAGAACCTCATAGAGAAAAGCCCCAGAGAAGCTAAGAGAGGAGTCACAGAAGCTCAGGGAGGAAGCCACTGGAACCAGAAGCTGAAAACAATGAAACCTGGGAGTGAAAGACCAGCAGATGCTGGTTATGTGCCTTCCCATGTGACAGAGGTGTCCTGAATGCCAGCAGCCTGTCTTCAGAGTCCAGGTATCATCCCACTGATGCCTCGAGTTGGACATTTTCATGGCCTAAGAACTGTAAATTCTAAGTTAATAAATCTCCATTGTAAAAGCCAACTCATTTCTGGTATATTGCATTCCAGCAGCTTTAGCAAACTGAAACACACACCCTATCATGTGAGTTACGGGGCTACTGTGCATAATTGTACCTACCAATATCACCAACCTTTTAGATTTCTTGTGAAGATCAAATGATATGATAGGTCTAAAATGCCTCATCCAGGTACATATGGGAGATATTAAATGATCTCTACTATCATCGTTGGAGAATATGTCTTACTTTTCTTTCATGTCTTCAGGCCTGAGCTCAGCACTTCATATTGAGTTAAATGCAAAATATGTGCTTGATTAATAAATAAATGAATGAACGAAAGAAGTAATAAAATCAGGGCTGGGCATCTGGGCACTGGAATTCTAGTTCAGACTCTGCCACCATCACCATTAGACCATTCAGAAGTCACTTACTGTTTCTGGGTCTGAGCCTCCTTCCATGTATTATGGGAGGAATTGTCTCAAATGATCTCTCTGTGCCCATATAAATATGGAATTCTTTAAATTCTTCAATTCAGAGCCAATAAAACCTGAGTTCATTCCCTGAGTCTTGTTGCTGCTTAGAGATCCTATCTGATATCTCATTTGACATTGTAAACACATACTTCCTTGCTGTCCATATGAAGTTCTCTGTGTGTCAACAGGGTTTCATATTTTGAATTTTAGGACAAGAGGGGATACCTCTCCTCCCCTCTCATGTTGTTTTATGTCAACAGGGGGTGGCTTTGCCCTGCCCTCCCTGGGGACATTTGGCAATGTCTGGAGACACTTTTGGTTGTCACAACTGGAGGGGAGGTACTTCTGGCATCTAAAAGGTAGAGGCCAGGTATTCTGCTAAACATCTTAAAACTCCAGAACAACTCCCGTCCTCCCTTAACAATGAATTTTCCAGTCCAAATGTCAATAGTGTGGAAGTTGTTTTATGTGGAAAACATATTCTGCAAGGTCTGGGACTCTCCAACACTGAGCTTGGGAGCACTGATTCCCATCATTTGCCCTGGTAGCAGGATGCTCATGTGTGGAAGTCTGGGCTTAGTGATTAAACGTACTCATAAAAATCCCCCAGTGCATCAAAGGGGGGGTTCTATTCTTATACTTCTGTACAAAGCAAACACATTACCTACCTGTAATGAAGGATTTCTGAGTACATGAGGGCTGCAGTCTCTACAGGGGAATGTTTTAGCTGGGGGCATGTGGGTTTTAGCTGCATGAATAGCATCAACATTAATGGGAATCATTATGCTGCCCTGCACTGGAAATTTTCCCTGAATGTGTAGCAATATTCCACAGACGGAGGCCATTGAAAATCTGCTTCACTGGCAGGATACATGGAGAGGGATTAAGTGGGAAGCAACGTTGGCTGCCTGCTCCCGCATGAATGGCTTCAGGCTGAGTGGTCTGTGTAGGGACAGCATGGGACAAACGTTATCTCTATGACCAGCATGAACCCAGAGTGACATTGGAACAGGTCACTTGTCTCTGGCACTTCTCTCCTCTCCTTTTGGAGCCTTTTCAGCTTATTTCATTGTGCTACCACTGTGTTTCTGTCACTTTTCAAGGACCACAGCTCTTCTGTCACTCCCCAGGGAGGTGGGCTTATAAACTCATTCTTGCCAAATATTACTCTCTTCAGGAGAATTTGTGATAGAAAGGAATATGATTGATGAATATTCCAAAGGCATGAATTTGAGGCAGATTTTAAGACATGGGGGCATAGATTTTTTTATTTTCTGGAGGGTCTGTGATGGTGCTCCTAAAGATGTAATGTGCCTCAGATCTTGACTTAAACTACTTTGCAGCCCTTTGCTCAAATTATAATTTGTGGAAATTCAAGATGTGAAGCAATAAAGCAGTAAAGATGCACTGTCTGAAGTGGGGGATGGGGGATCTGGGGGTCAGGCCTCTGGGTTGGCGCCATGTTTTTGGTTGCTCAGGCACCTCTCTGGAATCATCTTGGATTCATGAAGCAGTGCTCCTCAAAGTTTTCCTTGTTGTGGTGCACAAAGAAAGTGATAATCTTTATTTAGGACCCAGGCTACCCAAAGAAGTCTTGCCAGTCTGGAGGTGAAGCCCTGGCAGCCCTGAGGGTTCAGAGAAGCAGTAGTTGTGCATAGCTTACTCTGGAAAGCTGTGTCATGGAGCATCATTTGAAAATCACTGCCTTTGGGGTACCCCTGGCAAAGCCTGACAGTGCTAATCAGTGCAACTAAAAGGAATAGAGAATTTCAACCACACTGTTAACTGGCACTTACCTGGATTCAGTGGGCTTGAATCTATTCTTTAATTCATTAAATATTCATGGAGGCCTATTGTCTACCAACTGCTCTTCCAGGTCCTGGGGAAAGAAGGGTTAACAAATCCCTGCCTTCAAGGAGCTTTTATTCCAGTGGGAATTAGTTTCCACAGGAAGCAAATAAACAAACAGAAAAACCAAATGAATATAATGTATAATCATTGGACTTCATGAACTAATGCAGGATGTAGGATGTGTGTGTGCATGTGTGCACAGGGGTGGGTAGTTGTGAGCTAAGATCAAATGGTTGGGGAAGATGCTTCTAAGGAAGTTGTCATTGAGCTGAGCTAGACTTGAATGACAGGAGCAACCATCCATGTGAAGTGCTGGGAAGGAGAGTTCCAGGCAGAAGGCACAATCAGGGCAGAGATTCCAAGGTGAGAATGTGATTGGCATTCTCTAGGATTAGCAAAGAGTCCAGTTTTGGTCCAGAAAGCTTTTAGTCCCTTCTTGCCAATTTTTAACCATTTTATGGGAATTTGGGTATCCGATCCTTCCCTCAAGCCTGTGAGGCACATGGCAATCTGTACTTAGCTATTTTCATACATGTGAAAATGAGGCTTGGGGAAGTGAAATGACTTGCCTGTGCTGGGATGCTTGGAAGTGTGGAAGTGGCAGGGCCAACCATGAAACTTAAGTGTGGCTACAGCTAGTTGGGAATTTTGTCAGTTCATCTTCACCTGGAAGCCAAAGGATGTATGGGGAGTGTAGGGATTGAATCACGTCCTTCACAAAAGGCAGATCTGGTACCCAGCCCCTGGTCCTGTGGGCATGAATCCATGTGTAAATATGACCTTTGAAAATATCAGTTCCCGTGTGCCCAAAGTGAATGAGGGTGGGACTTAACCCAATATGGCTGAAATCCATATAAGCAAAGGAAATTGAACATGGAATGAGAAGCCACAGAGAACAGCTAGAAGCTGGAAGTCATGGAACCTGGAAGAGAAAGAAAAACACATTGGTAGGTGTATTGCCACGTGATGGAAAAGCCAAGGAACCCCCAAGATTACCAGCTAGCCAGAAGATACTGACTCTGGGAGAAAGCAAGCTTTCTAGCCTCTGAAACCATGAGCCAATAAATCTCTGTTGTCAAGCCAACCCATTGTATGGTATTTATTTTTAGCAGCTGAGAGGCTAAAACAAGGAGTTACAGATAAATAACATTTTTGAGCACTTATTTTGAGCTATGTTAAGCACTTTGAAAGGAATCATTACCCATTTTACAAATGAGTAAACTAAGGCTTATAAAAACCTAAGTAATTAGGCAAAATTTATAGCTACCACATGGCAGAGATAGAGTCTGAACTCTGGCAGACTGGTTTCTAAGCCCATATTCTGAAACCACCAGGATCTCATGCCAGTATGTTCAAGGCTTTTAAGGGAGTTCATGTAGCCTTTCCTTATGTGAAGTTTAAGGGCTTTGCTGGAGTATTGTCTGGTCCTGTTTAATTCTGGCAAATATCTGTCAAAGCCCTTATGAAACCTTGAAGTCCTTTTTGTATTTAAACAGAAGACCTGCTGCCCATTTTCGTTACGCAGTAAGCTTTTCTGCCAACCAGGAGGGAAGTTTCAATATCACTGACTTGGAATGTAGCTCAGGCCACCCTCTACCCACCAAGTCTCTTATAATACTTATAAACAATGGAGGATTGGAAGAATTGAACTTCAAAACATTAAACTTCTCCAGCTGCCTTTGAGTGTGTCCCTAAGGCACTTGAACAAACAAGGAATATGTTTTATATGCAGGTGACAGCCTCATGTTTTGCAGTGATCTTCCTCTTTGCCACTTTGCCATGTCATGATATTAACCAATTCCAGATTTGTGATGCTCAGCCTCCTGATTTAGACAAGCTGCAGGTTTCCTGAGTTTTGGTGTTCTCTGGCATTAAGGAAGGACCTTAACCTCTCACTTGTTGTGCTGTCATCTGAGCTTGAGTTCCGATAAAAATTCTTGAAATTCTTTTGGTAAAACTCTATGGAAGGGCTCCAAGTTGAAGGCTTTGAAGAAATGTATCAACATAGCAATATTTATATCAAAACATATGGGAAGGAGTTGACTTTTACTTGGGGATAGTGTCAGGGTCCTTTTTTTTTGGAAGAGACAACACATGAACCTCGTCCCCTAAAACAAGTTGGATTTATTTTGCAATTCAACTTTGCAAGCTGCAAGCTGTAGAGAAGGAGCCACCAGGCTTCTGTCTGCCCTTGGGTAGCTTCCACCAGGGAATGGTGATGCTGAAACATGCTGTGTGTACCAGCTCTGTAGTTGTTACCAAAGTATAGAGATAACTGATTGACCATAATTCAGCCACCAATGCACTGTCCCTGTTAAACTGTGTAACCTTGAGAAGGTTATTTTTTGTCTCTAAGCCTCAGTTTCCCTCATTATAAAATAGATAATAATATTAGTGCCAAAGGATGGATTATTGGGTGGTGGATCAGTTAGGGTTCTGAGTGGCAAGCAACAGAAACTGGCTCCAGCTGAGTTAAGCAGAAATGGGGTGTTTTCGTTTCCTGGCTGCTGAGGCAAATACTGTGCAATAGGTTGGCTTAAGCAATGTGAATTTGTTGGCTCACAGTTCTGAGGCCAGGAGAAGTCCAAAATCAAGTCATCAAGGCAATGCTTTCTTGGAGAAGACTATGGCATTCTGGGGCTGGCTGCTGGCAATCCTTGGTCCTTGGCTTTTCTGTCACTTGGCAGTGCATGTGGTAGTATCTTTTCCTTTCTCTTTTGGGTTCCATTGACTTCTAACTTCTGGCTGTTCCCTGTGGCTTTTTTGGTCTCTGTGGCCTCCCCTAAATGGCTTTTAGTAATTGGATTAAGACCAATCCTGATTCACTTGGGCCACATCTTAACTAAAGTAACCTCATCAAAAGGTCATATTTACAAGGGTTTGCACCCACAGAAATGAATTAAGATTAAGAACTGGTTTTTCTGGGGTACATAGCTCCAAGCTATCACATGGAGTATATAAAAAAAATCACCAGGAGTGATGCATAACCAGGTGTGAAGATTGTGCAAAAGAAACAACAGCCAAGTGGAAGGGGCAGCCAGGCCACCTCCACTGAACATATACAATGCACCATACCCTGCAGATAGTGGCAATACTGTGCCCCCACTGCTGTTACCCAGCCCTGCTTCTTCCTCTCATGGATCCTCATTCACACTCAGGAGTGGGGTGAATTTGTGGCCTAAAACAGAAGCAACTTCTTGGATTTAGCTGCAAGGGAGGCTGGAAAATCCTGAATCTGACTCTTCTAGCTTCCAAAATAAGTGGTAGACTCAGTCTCCCAACAAGACTTATTAGGGGGAGAATTACTTAAATAAAAGAAGGGGATTTAGATGATGGGAAGCCAAAAATAAACATGAAGGTACATTCTCTGAGGACTAAATGGGGTTCTAGTTCCAAACAGTACCTAGTACACAGGCAGTCATCAACAAATGTGAGTTTCCTTTTCCTTCCTTTGGGTCAATACCTTTAAGAGTCCTGTTAGTGATATTTATAAAGCACATACACATGATTTACAGCACTTCCTCATTTATTATTTGTTTGCTTTCTTTTGTTGTTATTTTAGGCAAACTGTATCTCAGACTCCTAAAACAGTGAATATCTGAAAATCTGTGAAAACAGTTTCATGTAAAACTTACAAAAAGATCAGTTTCTTTCATTTACATGTTTTCTGTACTTTGGAATAGCTTCAGAAACTGTGGCCTTATGTTCCTCTGTTCATTATCTAAAAATGAACTTATACTTCTGAATTTCAAATATGATAGTGCTTTAAATATAAGCCTGATAAGTGTGGATTAGTGGACAAAGAGTACTTTGGAAAATGATTTGTGCATCTAGTACTATACGGCTTGTTTTCCTCCTTAATGTCTAAGTCACTCCCTGAAAATAAATGAGTCATTTACAGAGAAACAGACAGACTTTCAGGCCCCAGGGGCACTGTTTTAGTGACTGGAGAATAATGGACTAAATGTGCTAGTGTTCAGTCCAGTTCAATTCATCTGCTCTGCATTTCCCTTTGGCTATTCAAGTTGCTCAGGAAGCAGGATGAATTAATATTATGAGTACAGTACCAAGTTTGAAATGCTTCTTCATTACTTACTAGCTGTGTGACCTCAAGCAAGTTACTTAACCTCTCTGAACCTCAGTTCTTTTATCAGAGGATTAGTCTGAGAATTTTGTGAGACAGTGTCTACAAAGTGGCCATCAGAGTGACAGGTTCATAATTTATTCTCGATGAGTAGAAGACACAGGACTATTGAGGATAAATTTGCCTTTGTTCTACGAAACCTATTGTATTTATTTTCCTTTCTACTAATGTTATGGAATAACAGTGATGACAAAAGACAAACTCTTTGAGGGCAGAGATAATATTTAATTACTTTGTCTGCTTGGGGTCAGTAGAATGCACTGCACAGAGAACAGAATCAGTGCCATTTAATGATCGATGATAATGACTAGAACTCATGGATGGACCTTTTGGATTGCTTGAAAAACAATTTTGGGTATTAAGCAGTCATACAATAGGCTGTAGAAAATTCCAAATCATCACATGGGTGGCTTTATTTGGGAAATTTACAAAACAAGGCTTAGCAAGAAGAGAAGTCCCACAGTTCCACTATCTCTTATTATTCCTAAGCAGAGGTACTCTGGGGCCTGAGTTTTCTGCTGGACCCAGCATGGAGACATATTTGAGGGTAGGAAACATGTTCCCATCACTGTGCTTTCTTATGGGGATAACATGGGAAAGTGGCCTTGTCAACTATGTGTGGTATTAGGGGAAGAATACAAATACCCTACTTGGGCACCAGGGCACTCTGGGCTTGGTTACTACTGTAAACAGGAGTTCTGGGAACATTGACCAGCACTTGGAGGCTTTGGGGCCCATGGATTGTTGCAATCTTTCTTCATGGGGCAGGAAGCTCCCAGTGCCATGGGAAGCTGAGTTATGGACAGCTCTTCTTGCTGGGAGAAGAGGTTAGTCTGAGTCGCAGCTAGCCCTCTATTAAGACATCTCAGAGAGACCCCCCCAGGGCCTTTTTTAGACAATCTTGCTTATAACACCACACAGAACTACCTACAGATGCCACATTTAAACTTTGCTGATGACATAGTTTAATAATAGTAGTAGTAGTAATATTTTTGCTGTAGGGGGTTGAATAGTGTCTCCCCAGATTCATGTCCACCCAGAACCTTAGTATGTGACCTTATTTAGGAATAGTCTTTGCAGATGCAATGTTAAGTTAAGGATCTTGCAATGAAATCATCCTGGATTTAAGGTTGGCCCCTTCCAATGACTGGTGAAGGTATAAGAAGAGGAGAGGACACAGAGAGATACATAGAGGAGAATGTCATGTGAAGATGGATGCAGAGATTGGAGTGAAGCATCTACAATCAGGGGACACCAGAAACTAGGAGAGAGCCTGGGAACAGAATCTCCCACAGAGCGTCCTCACTCAAAGCCTCCAGAGGAGCCAACCCTGTGACACCTTGATTTTGGACTTCTGGCCTCCATAACTGTGAGAGAATACATTTCTGTTTTTTATGCCCCTGACTTTGTGGTGATTTTTTATGGAAGCTCTAAGAAGCTGTGACAGTTGCCTTGTTGTTTTGGGTAATAATCATATTGCATGTTTCTTTTGGAGCACTTCTGTTTTAGGTTTTTCTTTTACTTCTGCAAATTTTACAAATGACTATTTTCTGGGATCCTACTTTATATCTCTTAAGAACCTTGAAAAGTAGACATAATTAAGTTCATTTGCAGATGAAGAAACAGAATACCCTAGAATTGGGAAAAGATTTGCTAGAGCCGTCAGAGTTATTACCTAGTCAAGTTGGAACTGAAGCCCAGGTCTCGCTGCTTAGAGAGGTTGAGCTCTGTTTACCTGCCAGATGCTTCCTTAGAGACACTGAAGAAGGAGGAAGAGTTGTGTATTTGTTGGCTTTTCCTTTTGCTAAGGAGAGAAACAGAATGCAGTGGTTTTCTCCTATTTCCATGAGGCCCACAGAGTAAGGATCCTTGACACACTGGGTAGCTGTCATCAGAACGCTATTTAGCTGGCATGCCCAAAGGGGAAGCAATTGTGTCCACTCTGGTTTCATACCACACAGAATAGCAAGAGTGAATTGGAATGTTATGGATAGTGGCCAAACCTTTTCGTGCATAGACATGGTCCTGCTAGTAATTCACTAACAGCCCATTTGATTCAGTAGGTCAACCAAATTAGTCTGAGCATGTATCTGCCACAACAGCTTCCTCAATCATTAATGAGAAAAATCTAAAAAAAAGTTGGATACCCAGAAAGCATGCCAAAGAAAGTGAGCATCACCATTTTAACCTAGCACAAATGTTGTCATAAAAAATGCCCGTTGTTCTAGCCTAATTCATTTTCCCTGTGGAACTTTGAGCTGCATCCTTAACTGGATATTTATCATGTCTTACAATATTGGACATCCTCTCTGCAATCTTGAAATTTCTGCAAAACCTCAACCTATTATTAAAAAGGCCTGTCACTTCAATAAGAACCTTTAGCTGATGGTAAAATGAGAGGGAAAGACAAGGTGAGCAAGACACATTTTGGGCATAGGAAGAATTGGACATTGATAAAACCCTACCCTGTTTCAAGTAATTATTGAGATACACAGGCTAAAGAGAGAGAGAAAAAATGAGGGAGGGAAGTGGGGGGGAAAGAATGCAGGTTCATCAATATTTCTGAGATACTTGAACATGCAAGGCAGAGATTTTCTTAGGCTCTTGGTCAGTAACTTATTGATTGCATGAGCTGTTCACTAATGAGCCAACTGTGAAAAGGCCAGGACCAAAACAGTTTCTATCCCCAAATGTGCTGATGTGTCTAAAATGGAATGTGTGTTTGCAAGAACACCCATGTATGAAACTAGGGATAAAACTGTTTGGAACTTTTGACTTATTTCTTGGGCTCACAGTCATATATTATTCACTTGGATAATTAATTGTAAGGTCTATTCACATCACAAACAAGGAAGAGACAGAGTTCAAAAGAATCCTGGAAGCTCATTGCCACAATGAATGTTTTTCTGAGAGGGGAAGTTTGTTACTAGGTTTTTTTCTGGTTTGTGCTCTGCCTGGGAACGAGATGGGCAAGGAATTTCCTCAAAAACTAAAAGCTTAGCAAGGTCTCTGTGCTACTAATTACGAGGGAGACAGGCCACCATCATTTTGGGACCATGGGTTGAAGCATTGAGTTGGCAATAATTGTGACTGTAGCTGCCATAGCATAAAATAACTTGTTTCTTCTAGAATCTGAAAAGTGAAGCTAAAATGTACATACAAATGCACATAGGTTTAACAAAGCAATCACAGAGCAAGGTAACTGATTGCTCCTATACGGGACTCTCAGAGTCGAGAAAGCAACTTCCTTTACCAACGCCCATAGTCTGGGGCTCCCCTGTTTTCCCTGGTGGGCTTGGTCAGGAGAAGTGAGATCTCTCAATGATGGTGAGTACAGCCCAAAGGAAGTCTTCACTTTATGGCCATCAATTACATTCTAACTTCTATTTCTAATTAATGTCTACTATGAAGCACATGATTATACAGTACTTATTATGTGCTAGGAACTGAAGTAAGTACTTCACATTTATGAACTAATTTACACCTCACCATAGCTCTGTAAGGGAGGTACTATTTCCACTTTACAGATGAGAAAACTGGATCATAGAGAAGATACTTGTTTCCTTCCCAAATCAAAACCCCAACTCAGTGTTTCCTGAATGCTCATGCCACTCTTTATAATTTACTCTCAAGTTCTTATCCTAGAAAGAACCTTATAATTGATGATCTCTTCCCCCTAAATAGCATAGAATCTCTATCAGTGTATTAGATCTCTGTCTGATTTCAAGTAAAAGACACATAATGGACACTACTCAAAGTAAAAATGGGATTTTGTTTATTTGTTTAACTCCTATAACTGAAATGTTCTGGTGTAGAGCCAGGCCTAGCTTTAGACTGAACTGTTTCCAGGTATCTCAAGATATTGTCAGGACGCATCTCCAGCCTTCAGCTCTGCTTTCCTCTGGATTGGCTTCATTCTCAGGTAGGATGTTTTTCATATACAGCAGATTGTGTCCTACATTACAGCAGCTGAGAAATACTAGCAGAAGTTGCTGCAAATTTAAGTCACCTTAATAGTCCCCCACTCCCCCACAAATTTCAGTTGTAATAGGAGTAGGAACTTAACACCGGAAGGCAACTGGAAGATTGTCCTATTCTGAAGTTCATTAGTAAGTGTCCTATTAACTTCAAACCTTTTATTTGCTGTGAATGAAATTAAGAAAATAAGAGAATTTGATGTCTAAATACTTGTTTGAATACTTGTTAGCTCTCTAACTACTTGTTAAATCATACTTTGAAAGTTATCACTGTTACATATATTTGTTAAATTTCACAATAAAAAATGTATTTTAAAAAAACATGAAGTGTGGTGGAGATGAAAAACCCTGGATTTGGGGGTCAGAATAATTTTAAGTCCCATTTCTTACATCTGTAACTTTGGGGAAGTCTTGCTATATTGGTAGGGTTGCAATAGATTTTCTCTCAGGTCCTTTCCAGTGCTCAAGGTTCGTGTCTCTAAGCAAGATGACTTCTTGGGGTACCATGGATATTAATAAAAGTGTTAAGCTGTCACCCAGACATTGTCGTTCCAAATCCCATATGGGAGACAGAATCCTAAGTGTACTTTTCAGTTAAGAATAGCAGAAAGGCTGATGGGTGTTTTAGTTAGGGCTAATGTCAGGGATTGAGAAAAAACATTTTGGCTTGGGGCTTGGGTGACAGTGAAGAAAAAGAGAGAAAATAGTGAGGCATTAGGATCTCATTCTAATTTATTATCTTCTCTCCCTCTTACCTAAGGGCTGAGTCTTCCACTACCTGATCCTTTCTACTTGTTGGGTGACAGCAGGATGTGGCACCACCCTGAAATGGGCACAGATGATAGCGAGCCTGTCACTTACGATTGCATGCTGGAGAACTAAGTCTCCTAAACTGGGAGGATGAAAAAGATCAAAACCAGGTCGTCAGTCAGTCTGAAGCTACAGGGATATACCAAAGGGGCAGGGTGGGAAGTGGAAACCCAGTTGTGATGGAAGTGGACAGACAATGGGAAATCAGCGATGCTGATATAGAGACACAGCATTAAGAGGGGTTAAAAATGGAAAATGATCCTTAGGCAGTTTCAGGGCTAAACTGCTCAGATATACTTTATTATTTTCCAGTTGTTTTACTAAACTGGATTCAGGTAAACTTACACCAAGCAAACTCACTAGTGAGGAAGTATTAACCAGAATGCCAATTTCAATAATTTACCAAAATGAATTTAATGACAAATATAATTGGTCCAGAACGTTAGCAAATCTAGCCTAAAAGTGAATTTAAAATTAGAAGATTACCTGGGAAGCACAGAACATAAATATTTAATGGCAATGGGCTAGGCTATCCCACGATACCTTCTACCTAAAGGAAGCAGAGACTCAAGGCCAAGGGGCAGGGCTCCTCTCTCCCGCCAACATCGACCCTCTGACTCTGTTTTCCTAAGTTCAGGGTGCCTCTTCTCACTCCTCTCTTTGGTGTAAGCATTCTTTAGATAAGTGAAAACCTTTTATGATGCAACATTCATTTTGATTTTCTTGTTTGGTTACTCCCAATTATTTCATCTCTAAGGTATCTTTTGCATATTTTACAGCTCTTAAATCATGCTGATTTTATAGTTTAATTCTCAGAGTTCAGGCTATATGTTGCCATCATTCTTATCTATTTCTGTCACTTATAAAGAAATTTTGATCTATCGATTTCCCCCAAGAGTGATGAAGATTGATCCATGGATAGAAACAAAAATTACTAACCTATATGTATTTTGAACCTGTTCCTCCCTGCTGCCACCTTGCTAAAGAGAATTTTATTTCCCATCCTTACTCCGTGTTCTTTGAGGTGGAGTCTGTTGTTGCCAGCTTTGTTCCTTGGGCTATTATGGTGTATGAAGACCTTGTGACTCATAACATCCTCATTAGACTTTGCTTCTTGATTGGTAAAATGAGAACTTGGAGTTAAGGGATTTGAGAGTTTTTTCCTGGTTCCCAAATTCTGTAGTTCCATGGTTCTTCTTGGGCCAGTTTTCATGATATCACGGGATTGGGCTTACCAGTAGTTTTAAAAGGACATTTTAAGGTTTCATTTAGAGAATGAGAAGGACTCATTCTCATAGCTACTAAATGTTTTTCTAAAAATATTCTGGCAATGCAACTACATGGCAAGGCATAAGGGTATGCTGTGCATAGGAGATGGGGTGGGAGATGTGAGACACAGTAATTGACATTTCTTGGGAATCACTCTTCTTTTTTCTGACTAGTTGTTTTTAGTAGTCATGCTCCAAAAAATTTTTGGACTGGTAAACAGAGGGATTGCAGTGGCTTTATCGAAGTGGATTGGTTCATTCTCAGAGACCCCAAAGAATAACATTCAGATAAAGTGAAAAGAATTGTTTTATCAGTTAATTAAAAACAAACAAGCAGGCAAGGAAGCAAATAAACAAACCTCTATCTATGTGGGAAGGTTTACTGACATTTGTTTTGTATTTCTTTTCTATTAAGGGCTTTTTATAGCTTCTGCATTCAGAAAATGAATGAGATTTACAGGAACTTATTGAAACCTTACCAGGAACATGTATGCCCACAAAACCATTTTAAAATGATGCTGAGAGAATATTAGGTTAATTCCGTAATGGCTTTAGCATCCTCTGCCTAGAGGAGGAAATCAGCACCAATAATTACTGCCACTGATTATAAAATGAGAGATTATCAAAACTATCAAGTGACAAGACAACTATATACCAAAGGGTGGTTTTAAAGGTAAACCTTGAGAGCAATACAAAAAAGTACATTCACTTTAAAGTATACAACTTCTTTCCTTTGTTCATAACTTAGAAATAGGGAACTCAATGGCCAACTGGAAGAGCCTCTAAGGTAGTCTGTGTTTGAGGACATCCAGGCACATTGACCTTCCTATTTTCCTCCATGTGGTCCTTCAGGGTAGCTCTGAAATACGCAAGTTGCTTCCTCTCATTGTGCTACAGTTCCCCCTTTTATAGGACCGAGCTAGCAGTCTTCTCCTTGTGCAGAAAAGCTGGGAGACTAACTTGATGTTTATAGAGTGCTATGACATTGTTGGATGCAAGACATAATCGTCTTACTACTTACAGGTTGTGCATGTTGGATGGCTCTGAATTCAAGATGCTTTAAAGAGCTTATGGTGATGGGTAGCCCCTTCCTGAAACTGAAGTGGCAGGTACAAAGTAGCTTGGGAGACCACGGTGATATAGACGGTCTGAATGTCTCCAGCCTCCCAACAGATGCCAGAATGAGAGAAGATATGCTTAGATTTTTACTAATCTGCATGCAGCTCTTAGACTGCTTTTCAGAGGGAATCGGTAACTTGCCTTCAGGTAAATATTTTGAAGGTTTATTATTGTTGCTTAAGATTTCTCGATTAGAACTGAGCACGGTGTTTAATGATATTCACTCCATGTCTCATTAGTTCATTAAAGGATTGGGGATTTATGGTCCACAGAGACCCATTAAAGGAAGTAATTTTATTAAAATCCTAATTATTATTTTAAGGCATATAAATTAATATTCTTATTTGTGAAGTGCTCCTGCTCTCTGTTTAGGAGGCTGCATCAACAATTAAAGTATAATAAAAATGATTAATAATGAATAAACATAAAATTAAAATATCATAAAATATGCAATTAAAAAACACTAAAAATCCTAGCTGAGCAGAATCATTAAAAAAAGGCTAATCATGACTGGAAGAGAAGTATTTCTGGAAGATAACATTATTTAACCATGGAGAGTTTTAAAAAATGCCTATTTCATGACTTATCAGTGACAATGATGGGAAACTTGTTAGGTCTTTGATACATGAGAAATCCAACGTGACCTGATACATGATTTGACCTTTCCATTACTTCTGACATAAGCAGGTCCATCTTAAGCCTGCAGGAAAGTGGCCAGGTGTATGGCTGAGCATGTTACACTGGTAATAATTAATTTTAATTTTATTTTGTTAAGTTAAATAATGTTTATGTGAGTATTGGTAGGCATGCATTATTGAAAATGGGTCTCTAAAATGGACTAAATAGCCTCTAAACCCTTTTCTGCCTCAAAATTCTATTCCATACTGGTGAGTAGGGGGCTGCAGTACAACAGAAGAGACTTGAATAAGGGTTGAAGACACGTGTTTCATAGTGATGAGATTAAGGGAGAATGTTTCACTCTTCAGGGCCTCGGTTTCCTTATCTGTAAAAAAATGAGTGCAACACCTTCCTTATTGGATTATTGCAAGGAATGAATAAAAACATCTGTGCAAATGTTTTAAGACTCTAGATTTCTGGAAAAAAATTACAGTGTGTTTGTCTTAGTGATACCATACTCAGTCCTAGGTTTGACAGTTCAGCCCCCGGCTCTGTACGATCTTTTGTTAAGCAAGTTATTTCCATCTCTTTTTCTGGCTTCTGATTTTCTGTTTCTTTTTTATTGGTTGCAAAATATATGTTGCCTTCATTTCATATCCTTTCTGAAAAGAGATGGTGTGGAATTAAATAAATGAAAAGCTAACATGCTGTTTTCATGGTTTTAGGAAAAGGATTTGATCCATAGAACATCTTAACTGGGATGATAACTACCTGAGGTCAGAAATTTTATATCTTTCTTTTAAAAATGATTACTTTGTATTTTTTAAAGGAGGTTTGATTTTGGAGATGATGCTCATAAAATGCCCTGGGAGGAGAAACCATTTAAATTCTTGCCAATACTTTTATGTGATGGGGAGGGGAATTTTGCTTTCTGACCAAACAGGTCTCTGAGAGAGTAAGGCTTTGAGCATGAAAATAAGGACCCATCTGCAGATGTTATGTTAAATGTTCTACATAACAATGGAGAAATTTTGGTGGTGTTAGCCTCTTTGTACAGATATGGAAATTCAGGTGCAGGAAAGTTAAATTAGTCAGTTTACATAATTGTCAGATCACATATCTGGTAATCCAAGGTAGAGCCTTGATGAGATGAAGGTCTACCACCACCAAGGGGGATAAATAGACACTAGACAAACCCATATCACAGGTTTTCCTGGGAGCGTTGTGTTCTTCTAATCTGATTCCCATGGGCAGTATCCCAGGACCAGGGAAACACATGCTTTCACTGGATAGTGCTTCTTGGGGTATCAGGTGATCTTTGTACTTACCCCTCATCAGGGTGACATATGCTGCTTCATTCAAGAAAAAGAATAAAGTATCTTATTACCTCTCTTCCTCTAATTATTACTTCTATTCTTACTGTGTCTAGTAAGAACACAGGACTTGGAATCAGGTAGTTACTTTATCTCTTTATTTCTTTATTTTCAGTTTTCTCATCTGCAGAATAGAAATACAGAACACAGAATTTAATACTTAGGAGTATTAAATTTGATAATCCCCATGTACAGTGCTCAGCCTAATGCCTGGCAACCTCAAGGGTTCAATTAATCTTAGCCATAATGACTTTAATTTCCTCAACTACTGAGAACAACTAGAGTGCATCAAACTTGGATGCTCTGTGGCAGAACCCATCCCAGCTCATGAGCCCTTTCATAACCACTGATGGCAGAAAATGTAATCTGGGACTACAAAGTCCTACTGGTGTAAATCTTGTTGTTTTGGGGTTGACATACAGTGAGATGCAAGGCTCCCCTCTACTCCCTCCTCTTTCTCTCCAGGATGGCATTTGAGTGCTGTGGGAAGGGGGTTTGCATGTGGGGCTCCTTTCTGGGTTTCTGCTAGCTGCTAGTGCCTCCATTGTCACTGGATTGGTCCCCACTCTGAGCATCATTCAAGGCTGGCTACAGCAAGAACTGGGAGCTGGCAGGTGATGGGGGAGCAGCCTCCATCTCCATCTGGGCTGCTTCAATGTCAGGGCTCACAGAGAAAACAGTGGTCTTGGATTATGTGGCACACAAGGCCCCCACACCATTCCCACCCTTGCCCCTGTCATATTCAGCTTTACTCCAGCTTGTTGGTGAGAAAGACCTTCTCCCTTTGGCCTCTGCCATTCCAAAATCTATCTCCTTTTCTGGACACTTGCCCTGTCTGGAGCCGTGTGCCAGCACTGTGTCTCTACTCCTCCATCCAGGGTCCCAGAAACATGCTTAGGGCCCTGAGGTGCTCCCCACAGCACAGGGAGTGGGGTGGGTACCCTCCTTTGAGCACATCTCACTCTGATTCCCTCACACCCCACTGAGGTGGGATGAATTGTAAGCTTCCCATTTTCAGACACCTTCAAATGAAAAGTGAATGCTAGTCTCCTAATTTTGAAATTGCCCCACACTTCAAGGGAGCTTGTCTTGTGCCTTCCCCCTTCTTTACGGGAATCAGCTGGCATGCAAGGTGTGCTCCTCTTACCCTCCTTGTCCCATCTCCATTCTCCTCTTCCCCCAAATCACCCTGCCTTTGTTTCCAGAAGTGGTTGCAGAAATGAGTTACGCTGGAGTAGTTCTACATTCTGGGTCACAGTCTCTCTGTCTATACCTCCTCATCAGTCTGAAGGGATGTGTTGGGCATCTGGGAAAGGTGCCTTTTGAAATTGAAGACAGAAAGATCTTGAGACCTTTTCTTGTCCTTGTTAGTTTGCTTCCAGTTCTGCTCCATTACCATTTGTTTGGATGTTCACCATGTGCCAAGCATGAACTCTGTGCCTCATGAGCAGCACCTGGTTAGATCCTGAGAGTCCCTCTACAGATCTAGCACTGGTACACTCCTGCTTTTGCAGAGGATGAAACAGGCTTAGAAAACTTAAGCGAGATAGTTAAGCCACTTAGTGGTGATGAGCCTGGGACTCTAATTCCCAGAGATTTTGCTGTAGTGGCTCATTGAGTAATAGGGAAGCTAAACATGTTATGAGTGTAAGCACTATATTGGATGGTTACCTAGATTTCTCTTTCCTTCCCTGTTTTTCTCTTCCCTCCATGAGGAGGCTTCCAGTGTAAAACCATTCTCTGCTCCTTCTTGCCCTCATGTTATATTTGTGTTGTTCTTTCTTCCTGGATTCTTCTCTCTCTATCTTGAACTCTCCAATTCATTTTTCCATCATCATATTTAAAATGTTGCCTCCTTTATCACATCATTCACCACTTGCCCATTGTAGGATAAATTGTCCATTCATTTTGTGCCTGTACAAAGCATTGTGTGTGTATCTAATATTGCACTTATGCTATACCTTGGTTGGCAGATTTTCTCTCTATGATAGTTCCCTCTCCCCCAGGTTTGAACATTTCTGAAATTTATACATATTTTAAAATCAATGTGTGCATTTGTCATTATAATTTTTTATTTCTCCCTCATGTCTCTCAATGCTATTTGCATGTTTTCAGTTGATGGCATCTTAGACTTAGAAAGTAGGGTCATTGTTCACCTTTTGATCCTATCTGGTGTGTAGGGAACACAGGATTACTGGCTGTCTTAGTTTGTCAGGCTGCCATGACAGATATCACACTATGGGTTAGCATAAACAGTGGGAATTTATTGTCTCATGGTTTTGGAGGCCAGAAGGCTCACTTCCTCCTGGGATTGGTTCTGGAGTTGGCTTGCCAGCAATCCTTGCACTTCCTTGGTTTGTATCTTTGCTTCCCATCATATGGCAGTGTCTTCCTTTCTGGCTTCTGTGACTTCCAGCTTCTTTTCATAAGGCCTCCCATAATCCAGATTAAGATCCCCCCTCATTCATTTGGGCCACACATTAACTAAAATTAACATCTTCAGAAGGTCCTATTTACAATGAGTTCAAACCCACAGGGACATGGATTAAATGAAGAACATGTATTTGTTGGGTCACATAATTCAATCTACCACACAGCTTTTTTATGTTTTTTAGTCCCAAGAACTTAACAAATTTTGTGGCACATAATCCACAGAATAAGTGGATGAATAAACAAATGAATAAATGATGCACCAAAAAGAATGTGGTAATGAAAAGCAAAATTTATTAAACTTATGGCTTCATAGATTGTTCTAGTTTGTTAATGCTGCAGAATGCAAAACACCAGAGATGGATTGACTTTTATAAAAAGGGGGTTTATTTGGCTACACAGTTACAGTCTTAAGGCCATAAAGTGTCCAAGGTAACACATCAGTAATCGGGTACCTTCACTGGAGGATGGCCAATGGCGTCCGGAAAACCTCTGTTAGCTGGGAAAGCACGTGGCTGGCGTCTGCTCCAAAGTTCTGGTTTCAAAATGACTTTCTCCCAGGACGTTTCTCTCTAGCAAGCTTGCTCCTCTTCAAAACATCACTCACAGCTGCACACTGAGTTCCTTCTCTTTGAGTCAGCTCATTTATATGGCTCCACTGATCAAGGCCCACCCTGAATGGGTGGGGCCACGCCTCCATGGAAATATCCCATCAGTTATCATCTACAGTTGGGTGGGGCACATCTCCATGCAAACAACCTAATCCAAACGTTCCAACTTAATCCCCACTATTATGTCTGCCCCACAAGATTGCATCAAAGAATATGGCTTTTTCTGGGGGACATAATACATTCAAACTGGCACATTCCACCCCCTGGACCCCAGAAAAACATATTCTTTCCAAATACAAAATACATTCATCCCACAATACCACAGAAACTTAAATCATTTCAGTAACAATAGTTAAGTACAAGATCCCATCAAAATCAAATATAGGTGTGGTCTGCCCTAAGGCATACTTTTCCTTTAGCTTTGGATATGTTGACTAAGAACAAGTTATATGCTTCCAATATACAAAGGAGGGACATTCATAGGATAAACATTTCCATTGCCATAAGGAGAAAGAGTAAGGAAAACAGGGTTAACAGGACCAAAACAGTTCCTAAAACTTGCAGGACAAACTCCATTAGATTTCAAAGTCTGAGAGTCACTAACAGAATAATGTTGCATCCTTGGGGCTTGAGAGAACGAGAGTCTAACCCTTCCTAAGGGCCTTTTCAGCAGCCCTTTCCTCTCCAAATGCTTAGGTGAGTGCTCCAAAATATCCACACATTGGGGAGACCACCTTCTCAGCCCCACCCTCTTCAAACATTGGGGCAGCTCCTGGATTCCCTTCCATCTCTGGGGCACATGCTCAACCCCTTCAGAACAGTGTGGTGGCAGCCAGGCTCTCCCAATTCCCTGGGAATGTGCTCCATCCTCTTTGGGACCTGGGGTGGCAAACCATTCCCTGAGCATCGAGGCAGAAGGCCTGCCCTCGACCTCCAGGGCAAACTCACCCCTTCCTTGCGTGTGGGCTGCTCCGCTCCCCCAGCCCGAAACCACTTGACTTCAGACCTCAACCTCCATGGCTCTGTCTTTGAAGAAATTTTTCCTTTACTTTGTTCCTTGTCTGTCTCCTCCAGTGCAGACTGGCAACAGCTCTGTCTATAAAGATCTTGCAAAAATTTTGTCGGCTTCGCATGAAGCATACAGGGGTCAAAGCCGTTAGACAACAGGACTTTCCACAAATCCTTTCTGGATAATTCCATCTGCAATCTTGGCTTGTACTGAAATGGCAGCTGGGTTCCATGTTTGCTTACATCCTCACGTTGGGCTGTAGCTTCTGGGATTCCACCCCCTGGAAGCCCTAATTTTCCAAGTCATCAGCTTCTGGTTTCTTTGAACCCAAGAGTTCAGTTCTAAGTTTATCTCTGTCCTCTAGCATTTTACTATAAGCTGCAAGGAGAAGCCAGGGTATGTCCTCCGCACGTAGTCTGGAGATCTCCTCAGCTAAGTATTCCAGGTTGTCACTTTCAAATTCTTCCTTCCATCTGACACCAAGCCTCAATTTTGCCAAATTCTCTGCCACTTTAAAACAAGGATCACCTTTCTTCCAATTTACAGCAACACATTCATCGTTTCTGTTCAAGGCCTCATCAGAAGTATGTTTAGAGTCCATATTTTCACAAACAGTCTCTTCAAAGCAGTTTAGGCCTTTTCTATCAAGCTTCTCACAATTCTTACAGAATCTTCCCCTTAACCATTTAAAAAGCTATTCCAACATGTTTGGTATTTGCAAACTCAGCAGCAAAAGTATCCCACTTCTTTGGTACCAAAATCTGTTCTAGTTTGCTAAATGCTGCAGAATGCAAAACACCAGAGATGGATTGACTTTTATAAAAAGGGGGTTTATTTGGCTACACCGTTACAGTCTTAAGGCCATAAAGTGTCCAAGGTAACACATCAGTAATCAGATACCTTCACTGGAGGATGGCCAATGGCGTCCGGAAAACCTCTGTTAGCTGGGAAGGCACGTGGCTGGCGTCTGCTCCAAAGTTCTGGTTTCAAAATGACTTTCTTCCAGGACGTTTCTCTCTAGCAAGCTTGCTCCTCTTCAAAACATCACTCACAGCTGCACACTGCGTTCCTTCTCTTTGAGTCAGCTCATTTATATGGCTCCACTGATCAAGGCCCACCCTGAATGGGTGGGGCCACGCCTCCATGGAAATATCCCATCAGTTATCATCTACAGTTGGGTGGGGCACATCTCCATGCAAACAACCTAATCCAAACATTCCAACTTAATCCCCACTATTATGTCTGCCCCACAAGATTGCATCAAAGAATATGGCTTTTTCTGGGGGACATAATACATTCAAACCGGCACATAGGTGTTCTAGTTTGCTGATGCTTTATTGGAGGATGGCCAATGGTGTCTGGAAGACCTCTGTTAGCTGGGAAGGCATGTGGCTGGCATCTGCTCCAACTTCTGGTTTCAAAATGGCTTTCTCCCAGGACATTCCTCTTTAGGCTTCAGCTCCTCATAAATGTCACTCAGTTGCTCTTGAGGCATTTGTCCTCTCTTAGCTTCTCCAGAGTGAAAGTCTGCTTTCAAAGGCCATCTCCAAAATGTCTCTGGAAGCTGAAGCTCCTTTCTCAGTTCCAGTGCATTCTTCAAAGTGTCCCTCTTGGTTGTAGCTCCTCTTCAAAATGTCACTCTCAGTTGTTCCTCAAAATGTCACTCACAGCTGCACTGAGTTCCTTCTGTTTGTCAGCTCATTTATATGGGTCCAGTAATTTAATTTAGACCCACCCTGAATGCGTGGGGTAACACCTCAATGGAAATTATCCAATCAAAGTGATCACCCACAGTTGGGTGGGTCATATCTCGAGGGAAACAGCCAATCAAAAGGTCACACCCTAATCAAAAAGATTAATCAATCTGCCTTACAAGACAGCATCAAAGATAATGGCATTTCGGGGGCATAATGCATCCAAACCAGCACAATAGGGTATTTGACATCTCCTTGGAAATTTTCTTTTGAAACTCTGTAACCTGGAAATTTTCATTTCAGGGAACCAGATAAATCTTCACTAACTAAAGATTTGACTTCCCCCATGCAACTGCCCCTTCCTAAATATATACCTCTGCATGTCAGTTGAATCTTAGTTTCCTTATCTTTAAAGATGTGATAATATTTGTCTACTTCAGACATCAGAAATGGTTTTATAAACTGTCAAGTACCATGCCCATGTAAGATATTTTTCTTAGGATTACTAGAATCTTCACATGTCACTGAGCTGACCTGGACTGCTAATTTAGTGTTGATGCCCTCACTCCGAAGTACTGATGGTTGCCCACACAGCAGTTCCCTCTTCCTCCTCCTCCCTGGCATTCACCCCTCCCCATTCAGTCATGTTCTTGGGCAGAACCTGACCACACCTCCCATAAGGGGAGCAAGGGAAATCCCACATTCCTTGTTAAGTGATTTGTTAGGAATAGCCTTGGGATTTGATTCCAGTCAATGCAGTGTGAGGGGAAAGATTCTGAGAACTCATTGGAAAAATTTCCTAGTTGGTAGGAAGAGCTGCAGCCTTTGACTCTAAGAATTAGGTTTGCTCAAGTTCATGGAGAAAATTATAGTCAGGGGATTACAAGCCTCATTAATAGTAATAAAGAGCATGCATTCTTCAAAATAAATGAACAGCACATACATAAAATAGAGAGAGAGCCGTGGGGAGTGATCAACTCTCTTCCTCTGTGGACATTATTATCTGGATGTGACACTTGCTTCAGTCATCACACTACCATTCTGAGGTCATGCTGATACTGAGGAAGCCACAGAGCCGTGGGTTGGATGGGACCTGGACCATGATGACATTCTGAGTCTCTGAACCACCAAACTCAGATGCTGTCTCACCTGGACTAAGAGTTATGCTAGAAAGCATATGATATTATCATTTAAGACAGCCTGAGTTAGTATTTCTGTTGTCTGCAGCTGTCAGCATCCATTTTCATTTTATATACCCAATTGATACCATTCTCCCCAATAAACCATTTGCCTCTTGTATCTTTTAGCTATTCCTTTGCAATGCCAACATTCTCATCTGGAAAGGGATCTCTTTGTGATATCAGAGACTTTTCTGCAAATCTCTTTCCTACTTGGTTTTGCTTGATTCTATTTTTAAGGCAGTTCTGAAGGATTATTCCAGACATCTCTTCTGTCATGGTCCCCCAGCTCAATTGAAGACTCCTGCAGCAGAGAGGCATCTAACATAACAGGATGCATGCCCATTTATTGCCCAATGGACTCTTATATTTTGGCTGCATATTATCTTAGAGAATCTTTTCATTAGCTTATTAATTTACAGGTATGTGTAGAATACCCATGGGGGTAGACTGTAGGCCAGGCTCTGGGGATACAACAATGAACAACTGGAAAGATCCTGACTTGCAGGACAGAGAGAATTTTCTGACCCATCTTGGAAGAGGATGTGTTCTGGGAAAGTTTAAGAGAAGGGGAAGCATTCCATGTGCTCTTGGCTGATGCTGCCTCAGAAGGAACCAAGAGTTTTCTCGTTATCCCTAAAATTAGAAAGAATATGTGAGCAGTCATCTTTCTCTTTCTGAATGCTGAACTCATTTCCTCTTTCCCAAATCTCCCGGAAAGGAGGAATACTTCTCAGATAGCAACGTAGCCACAGTGCAGGGTCTGGTAACCAGCAGGATGGTCGTTTTGTTGGGATTTGTAACAAACATGGATACAAGACGTAGGAACGCTAGGTGAAAAGTTAGTGACTGGGAGAGCCTTGTAGGTGTCCAACCAGTGAATGCTTTGGAGTAAACCATTGAATTGCCTTGTGTCTTACATATTGAGTAGTGTGGGATTGGACATTATCTAAGCTCCCTCCAAGCTCCCATGGTCTGAAACTATCGCTACAGACAATAAAGCTCAGAATCAATCAGGAGAAAATTAGAAAACACTCCAAAATTCAGTCTACACAAATATAAGGAAAGGATTTAGTTGATAAAAAGCACTACTTTTTTACTCATAAAAGATGACCAGCTTTGGGGGTTTTCGAAAGGGGTAGACATATTTTAGATCCCAAAGTCCAGGTTTCAGGCAGCAGTGACCAAAGCTTGTACAAAATATCAAATAACATTCACCTTCTTATTTTTGAGACCTAGCGAGTAAGTGCCTAATAGCCATTTTTTTGTTGTTGTTGCTGAGTTTTCCTGCCAGTTTTCAGGGAGAGAAATGGCTGTAACCAGCACTGCAGTTTTGAGCCTAGGGATCCTGTGACTTGCTTTGTGTTCAGTTCTTTGTGCATTTTGATGTCTCAAGACTCTTGGGCAAAGCTGTTAAGAGGTTGTGTGAGTACCACCTCCTTAAGTTCTGCAAATCAAGCTGTGAACACATGTCCATTGGCAGTATGTTCATATATTGCATTGTGCAAACAAGGGACACTTTTGAGAGTGAATGGGGACACTATTAATAGTTGTCCTGGGGAGCAAGTCTAAACTGAGACTGGGTTGCGCAAACTGGACATTGTACCCACTCTGTCCATTGAACTCCAGCTACTTAGAAGTGGGGAGATTATACATAATAAGAATATATATAATATATTACATATTGATATATAATATAAATAAATGATATATATTTATCAACGAAACTATGCTATAAAATATAAAGATTATGCATTAAGCATTATAAATATTTAACATATATTTTAATATATAATATGTCATATATCATTATATATTATATTATACTATATTATATTATATTATATTATAATAAGAAGACATTCATACTTGCCCAGGTTCACCTCTTATCAGCAAAGCACCATAATTCCCACTTGCCAGCACAACTTAAATTGTCCCTGCCCACTCTTCCCAGACACCCCACAAGGTCCTTACAAACACCTTTCAATATCTGACTCCCTTGCTTTGTTTGAGATAATGAATGATGGATGGCTAATTGCATCCTAAGATTCCCTTCAATTTGCCACTTGGCCAAAAATTAAAAAAAAAATAAATGGATCATCTCTGCTTTATCCCCTATTTGATATAATTAATTCTAATCTTTTGCATGTTCATTTTCTCCATGTTTAATTCCGTCATTTAAAAAGACACAAGCAGAAGAGAAACCTTTTAAAATTAGTGGAATAATTGTGCTGCTCCTGCTACTCCGTGAAAAGGCTGTTGGAAAAAATACTATGACCTGATCTCAAACATTAAATGGTTTAGAAGTGAGACCTTCAAAATCTGATTGAAGGGATCACATTGAGAATTGTTTTTATCTTGGCTTATATGCTTTCTGATGTGTCCTGTCTCCCTAGTACAGACCTTACTCTTGGAGAATATTAAACACAGATTTCTAGCTAATTAGTTAACACGATGGATAGCTTCATTTTTATATTTCCAACTCATTGTTTCTGGCATTGAAGGGTATCAAAAATAAACTTTAATTTTATAGCAAATAATCTGACTATTGAGATAACCTGAAAAGTGCTTCAATAATTGCCTCTGTGCATATGAAGTTTCTCACTACCATGTAGGGAGAGGAAATTTAAGGGAATTTCAAGGCACCGACACTGGAGGGATGGTCATGAATGGCTAGTAAGGCATAGTCTGCAGATTCTGCTTGATCCAAAAATTTTAGGTGCCCTTTTTATCTGCAAGCTTTCTTCTTTCTAAAGGGCCTATCACTTCCTGGTGGTAAGGTATTCATAGAGACAATGCATATAGTAATTATCATAAAAATAGCACTCTATGTTGCGTAGCAGTTTATCATTTACAAAGGATTTTTGCACACTCATTGTCTCATATGACCTTCACACCATTGAAGAAAGTGTTCGTGGCAAAGAAAATTATGAGTTCACTTAACCCTATTCCCTTTTCCTCCTGGGAAAACACAAGATGTTTCCCAGGCTTCCCTGGAGTTAGGTGTGCTCATGTTTTGGGCAATGGAATCATCGGAGGGATATGTGCCTGTTCCATTAAAATTCCTGCTGATTCCTCCATGTTCTGATTTTCCTCATTAACCAGGTGGTTGCAAAGAATCCAGCAGAGGACTTCAATCCACTAGGGCAAGAGTTGGCAAATTATAGCCCCTCAGCCAAATCTGGCATACTGCCTGTTTTTGTATATGACATTTTATTGGAACTCAACCATGCTCATTTGTTTATATATTGTCTGGCTGCTTTTGCCCTACAACAGCAGAGTCAAGTAGTTGCAACAGAGAACATATGGTCTGCAAAGCCTAAAATATTTACTATCTGGGCCTTTACAGATAGTAGAGGGAATGGTAGAGCCAAAAGATGGAAGGAATCTAAGTCCCTGAATCTCTGCATGGTAAGTTGCAGTCTAAATATTAGACTCATATTGAGCTGTTCTCTGAACAAGAAATAAATTTCTGTTGTGGCAAACCACTGAAGTTTTAATGTTTCTTGTTTCAGGCATTATTCTATCCCCATTAACATAGCTTTATTACATTCAATTTGTTGATGAGGAAATGAGGCTCAGACTTGTTATTATTTAAGCTCACAGAGTCAGAAAGTAGTAGTAGATAATCTGGAAGTTAAACCGACTCAGGTATTTTAGTTCCAATAGCAGTGTACTTTTCAACACATCAGAGTCGGGTAATACTGTAAACTAAAACCTAAATGCCTAAAATCTAATAAGTCTTTCATGGTCAGGAATAGTTTATGTGCCTCTCAAAGTATACAAGAGGTTATTGAAGACTATATTGACAGAAGGAATGTTGCAACATCCTCACTTTATAGCCTGGTAAAATTGGGGCTTAGCGAAGTCAGTTGAGTTTCAACTGCTGAATGTCTGGATTTCTCCACCTTTGAGGAGGGAATGCTGGGACTTTTAGTTTAGTGAGCTTCTGGCTGATTTGTAGATGTGGTAAGACATTGTTAAATTGTAGGTACTTTCTGTGGGATAAAATCACACTAAAAATCTTATCCCAATTGTTACTTAGACTGTTTGTCCAAGTGGGGCCCACAACCCTCCTCTTGTGTGGAAGAAATAAATCAAAATTGATACTGGAGGAGATTTTGTGGGGGAGAAGTAATTGAGCACAAGGGTATATTGGAACAGTGGAGATATGAATTGATAGGATGCTGTGCAGAGCTGGCAATAAAATTCAGAAACCAAATGATATGACAGCTCCTAAGGCACTAGAGGAGATAGGGCAGGTATATATCAGCTAATTCCACCCCCAACAATTGAAATTATTGGTCTTTATTATGTTGTACCATGTTACCATGATCTGAATAAATCATGGGCCCCCTCCTAGCCCAGGGTCATTGCAGAGTCATAGTCAAAGGACTATAGTCCAGTATTCTACTATAGTCCAGTAATCTAATTCTAATTAAAAATAATTACAATTTTTATTTGAATTAATTGAATAATGTCAAAGGATCTCCACTTCAACATCCATGACAGCATTTCTTCTATTCATTTTCCCTCCCTTCATTCGTCTCCTTCTCCTACTTGCTACCACAGTAACTTCTCCTCCCCCAGTTTTTCCTTCTTTCATCCCAGTTTTCCATGAAATGCTTTCCCACATTCATTTCTGTGGGTCCTATTTTTCTTTCATATTCTCTTTCTGCTTGACAACTTTGCAAAACTTTTCCTCTGTGGATAGGAGGTATGTGGGTTGAGTGAAAGGAAAGACTATATATGCTCGTATGTTAATTACCTTTGTCCATGTTATATTAGAAAGGCAAGAATGGAGAGAAAATATTTTGGGACAAAGTATAAGTATATTCTAGAATCTTTGTTTAAAACGAACTATCCCTAGATGACTATTAGGCAGAAGTCATTAGCTTTATTGGATTGCAAACCAATAAACCTTGATAATCTGTACTTTCAGGTGCATGGCCTTTGCAGGGCCCATTGAAGATTATGTCAGGGTTGCTTGAGAGTAGTTGTTAAATATCCAATGATTTTCATTTTTCTAAAATAATAATGTGCTGTGACTCATTATTAGATAAATTTTAAGATAGCTACCACCGATCACCTATTCCTTACCACCCCATTGCCCTTCTCCAGTCACTTCTTCATGAAGACTTATTTTAGCCAAATGAGCTAACTGAGAAAGAACATTTATTCAAGCTAGACATCAGATCAAGTGGTTCTGAACAAATGGTGTTGGAACTGCCTTTCCACTGTCTACTGTCACAAAATACTAGTTGGATAAATAAGATCAATATACCCTGGAGGTGATGTTTAGTAGTCGTGACTTTGGCAGGCAAATGAGTACACATGAGGAAATTGAGTCTTTGGAGGTAATCCAGTTTAATTAATCAGTATCTTCAGTAGCTAAGTGAGATGGAAAACTCAAGGTGAATGGATTGGTACACAGCTACTTTTTGCTTTTTCCAGACTTAAAAGGAAGTGGCCTTGATTTAGGGAATGTGTTGTCTTGAATCACATGAAAGTGCTGTTTTTATAGATTAAAAATGGGCAAGTATCTGGAATTTCATGTACTTCAGTCTACTGTGCAGTTTTTCATTGGCTGAAATAGTTTGTAAGATCTTTAGTAGTCTTACTCAAATGCTAAATTTGGAATTCCTCTTTAGTCGTTGGTGCACACTGTTTGAGGCTGGAGTGTAATGTGGATTTTTTTTTTTTTTTTTTTTTTTTTTTTTTTTTTTTTAATCATCATTTTATTGAGATATATTCACATACCACGCAGTCATACAAAACAAATTGTACTTTCGATTGTTTACAGTACCATTACATAGTTGTACATTCATCACCTAAATCAATCCCTGACACCTTCATTAGCACACACACAAAAATAACAAGAATAATAATTAGAGTGAAAAAGAGCAATTGAAGTAAAAAAGAACACTGGGTACCTTTGTCTGTTTGTTTCCTTCCCCTACTTTTCTACACATCCATCCATAAACTAGACAAAGTGGTGTTTGGTCCTTATGGCTTTCCCAATCCCATTGTCACCCCTCATAAGCTACATTTTTATACAACTGTCTTCGAGATTCATGGGTTCTGGGTTGTAGTTTGATAGTTTCAGGTATCCACCACCAGCTACCCCAATTCTTTAGAACCTAAAAAGGGTTGTCTAAAGTGTGCATAAGAGTGCCCACCAGAGTGACCTCTCGGCTCCTTTTGGAATCTCTCTGCCACTGAAGCTTATTTCATTTCCTTTCACATCCCCCTTTTGGTCAAGAAGATGTTCTCCGTCCCACGGTGCCAGGTCTACATTCCTCCCTGGGAGTCATATTCCACGTTGCCAGGGAGATTCACTTCCCTGGGTGTCTGATCCCACGTAGGGGGGAGGGCAGTGATTTCACCTTTCAAGTTGGCTTAGCCAGAGAGAGAGGGCCACATCTGAGCAACAAAGAGGCATTCAGGAGGAGACTCTTAGGCACAAATACAGGGAGGCCTAGCCTCTCCTTTGCAGCAACCGTCTTCCCAAGGGTAAAACTTATGGTAGAGGGCTCAACCCATCAAACCACCAGTCCCCTATGTCTGTGGTCATGTTAGCAACCATGGAGGTGGGGTAGGCGAATACCCCTGCATTCTCCACAGGCTCCTCAAGGGGGCACTACATCTTTTTTTTTTTTTTTTTTTTTTTCCCTTTTTTGTCTTTTTTCTTTTTTTTTTTTTTTTTTTTTTTTTTAACTTTCCCTTCTTTTTTCAAATCACCTGTATGAAAAAAAAAGTTAAAAAGAAAACAAACATACAATAAAAGAGCATTTCAAAGAGACCATAGCAAGGGAGTAAGAAAAAGACAACTAACCTAAGATAACTGCTTAACTTCCAACATGTTCCTACTTTACCCCAAGAAAGTTACATAATATAGCAACATTTCAGTGAACTTGTTCCTACTACAACCATCAGAAATTAACAGACCATAGTCATTTCTGGGCATCCCCAGAACGTTAAATAGCTTATCTGTTCTTCCTGGATTATTGTTCCCCCTTCCTTAATTGCTCTCTACTGCTAGTTCCCCTACATTCTACATTATAAACCATTTGTTTTACATTTTTCAAAGTTCACATTAGTGGTAGCATATAATATTTCTCTTTTTGTGCCTGGCTTATTTCGCTCAGCATTATGTCCTCAAGGTTCATCCATGTTGTCATATGTTTCACCAGATCGTTCCTTCTTACTGCCGCGTAGTATTCCATCGTGTGTATATACCACATTTTATTTATCCACTCATCTGTTGAAGGACATTTGGGTTGTTTCCATCTCTTGGCAATTGTGAATAATGCTGCTATGAACATTGGCGTGCAGATATCTGTTCGTGTCACTGCTTTCCGATCTTCCGGGTATATACCGAGGAGTGCAATCGCTGGATCGAATGGTAGCTCTATATCTAGTTTTCTAAGGAACTGCCAGACTGACTTCCAGAGTGGCTGAACCATTATACAGTCCCACCAACAATGAATAAGAGTTCCAATTTCTCCACATCCCCTCCAGCATTTGTAGTTTCCTGTTTGTTTAATGGCAGCCATTCTAACCGGTGTTAGATGGTATCTCATTGTGGTCTTAATTTGCATCTCTCTAATAGCTAGTGAAGCTGAACATTTTTTCATGTGTTTCTTGGTCATTTGTATTTCCTCTTCAGAGAACTGTCTTTTCATATCTTTTGCCCATTTTATAATTGAGCTGTCTGTACTATTGTCATTGAGTTGTAGGATTTCTTTGTATATGCAAGATATCAGTCTTTTGTCAGATACATGGTTTCCAAAAATTTTTTCCCATTGAGTTGGCTGCCTCTTTACCTTTTTGAGAAATTCCTTTGAGGTGCAGAAACTTCTAAGCTTGAGGAGTTCCCATTTATCTATTTTCTCTTTTGTTGCTTGTGCTTTGGGTGTAAAGTCTAGGAAGTGGCCTCCTAATACAAGGTCTTGAAGATGTTTTCCTACATTATCTTCTAGGAGTTTTATGGTACTTTCTTTTATATTGAGATCTTTGGTCCATTTTGAGTTAATTTTTGTGTAGGGGGTGAGGTAGGGGTCCTCTTTCATTCTTTTGGATATGGATATCCAACTCTCCCAGCCCCATTTGTTGAAAAGACCATTATGGCTCAGTTCGGTGACTTTGGGGGCCTTATCAAAGATCAGTCGGCCATAGATCTGAGGGTCTATCTCTGAATTCTCAATTCGATTCCATTGATCTATATGTCTATCTTTGTGCCAGTACCATGCTGTCTTGGCAACTGTGGCTTTATAATAAGCTTCAAAGTCAGGGAGTGTAAGTCCTCCCACTTCGTTTTTCTTTTTTAGAGTGTCTTTAGCAATTCGAGGCATCTTCCTTTCCAAATAAATTTGATAACTAGCTTTTCCAAGTCTGCAAAGTAGGTTGTTGGAATTTTGATTGGGATTGCATTGAATCTGTAGATGAGTTTGGGTAGAATTGACATCTTAATGACATTTAGCCTTCCTATCCATGAACATGGAATATTTTTCCATCTTTTAAGGTCCCCTTCTATTTCTTTTAGTAGAGTTATGTAGTTTTCTTTGTATAGGTCTTTTACATCTTTGGTTAAGTTGATTCCTAGGTACTTGATTTTTTTAGTTGCTATTGAAAATGGTATCTTTTTCTTGAGTGTCTCTTCAGTTTGTTCATTTCTAGCATATAGAAACATTACTGACTTATGTGCATTAATCTTGTATCCCGCTACTTTGCTAAATTTGTTTATTAGCTCTAGTAGGTGTATCGTTGATTTCTCAGGGTTTTCTAGATATAAGATCATATCATCTGCAAACAATGACAGTTTTACTTCTTCTTTTCCAATTTGGATGCCTTTTATTTCTTTGTCTTGCCGGATTGCCCTGGCTAGCACTTCCAGCACAATGTTGAATAACAGTGGTGACAGCGGGCATCCTTGTCTTGTTCCTGATCTTAGAGGGAAGGCTTTCAGTCTCTCACCATTGAGTACTATGCTGGCTGTGGGTTTTTCATATATGCTCTTTATCATGTTGAGGAAGTTTCCTTCAATTCCTACCTTTTGAAGTGTTTTTATCAAAAAGGGATGTTGGATTTTGTCAAATGCTTTTTCAGCATCTATTGAGATGATCAATTGATTTTTCCCTTTCGAGTTTTTAATGTGTTGTAATACATTGATTGTTTTTCTGATGTTGAACCATCCTTGCATGCCTGGAATGAACCCCACTTGGTCATGGTGTATGATTTTTTTAATGTGTCTTTGGATTCGATTTGCAAGTATTTTGTTGAGGATTTTTGCATCTATATTCATTAGGGAGATTGGCCGGTAGTTTTCCTTTTTTGTAGCATCTTTGCCTGGTTTTGGTATTAGATTGATGTTAGCTTCATAAAATGAGTTAGGTAGTGTTCCATTTTTTTCAATGTTTTGAAAGAGTTTGAGTAAGATTGGTGTCAGTTCTTTCTGGAAAGTTTGGTAGAATTCCCCTGTGAAGCCATCTGGCCCTGGGCATTTATTTGTGGGAAGATTTTTGATGACTGATTGGATCTCTTTGCTTGTGATGGGTTGGTTGAGGTCTTCTATTTCTTCTCTGGTCAGTCTAGGTTGTTCATATGTTTCCAGGAAATTGTCCATTTCTTCTACATTATCCAGTTTGTTGCCATACAGTTGTTCATAATATCCTCTTATAATTTTTTTAATTTCTTCAGGATCTGCAGTTATGTCACCTTTTTCATTCATTATTTTGTTTATATGGGTCTTCTCTCTTTTTGATTTTGTCAGTCTAGCTAGGGGCTTGTCAATCTTGTTGATCTTCTCAAAGAACCAACTTTTGGTGATATTTATCCTTTCTATTGTTTTTTTGTTCTCTATGTCATTTATTTCTGCTTTAATCCTTGTTATTTCTTTTCTTCTACTTGGTTTAGGATTGGTTTGCTGTTCATTTTCTAGCTTCTTCAGTTGATCCATTAGTTCTTTGATTTTGGCTCTTTCTTCCTTTTTAATATATGCGTTTAGTGCTATAAATTTCCCCCTTAGCACTGCTTTTGCTGCATCCCATAGGTTTTGGTATGTTGTGTTCTCATTTTCATTCGTCTCTATATATTTAGCAATTTCTCTTGCTATTTCTTCTTTAACCCACTGATTGTTTAGGAGTGTGTTTTTTAACCTCCAGGTATTTGTGAATTTTCTAAGTCTCTGATGGTTATTGACTTCTAATTGTATTCCATTGTGGTCAGAGAATGTGCTTTGAATAATTTCAATCTTTTTAAATTTATTGAGGCTTGTTTTATGTCCCAGCATATGATCTATTCTGGAGAAAGTTCCGTGAGCACTAGAAAAGTATGTGTATCCTGGTGATTTGGGATGTAATGTCCTGTAGATGTCTGTTAAATCTAATTCATTTATCAGATTGTTTAGGTTTTCAATTTCCTTATTGGTCTTCTGTCTGGTTGATCTATCTATAGGAGAGAGTGATGTGTTGAAGTCTCCCACAATTATTGTGGAAACATCAATTGCTTCCTTTAGTTTTGCCAATGTTTCTCTCATGTATTTTGTGGCACCTTGATTGGGTGCATAGACATTTACGATTGTTATTTCTTCTTGCTGAATTGCCCCTTTTATTAGTATGTAGTGGCCTTCTTTGTCTCTCAAAACATCCCTGCATTTGAAGTCTATTTTATCTGAGATTAATATTGCTACACCTGCTTTCTTTTGGCTGTAGCTTGCATGAAATATTTTTTTCCATCCTTTCACTTTCAATTTCTTTGTGTCCCTGTGTCTAAGATGAGTCTCTTGTATGCAACATATTGATGGTTCATTTTTTTTGATCCATTCTGCGAATCTATATCTTTTAATTGGGGAGTTTAATCCATTTACATTCAACGTTAAAACCGTGAAGGCATTTCTTGAATCGGCCATCTTATCCTTTGGATTATGTTTGCCATATTTTTCCCTCTCTCTATTAATATCCTTTATTGTACCCATACCGAATCTCTTTAGTACTGAACCTTTCTCCAAGTCTCTCTGTCCTGTCTTTGTTTCTCTGTCTGTAGGGCTCCCTTTAGTATCTCCAGTAGGGCAGGTCTCTTGTTAGCAAATTCTCTCAGCATTTCTTTGTCTGTGAAAAATTTAAGCTCTCCCTCAAATTTGAAGGAGAGCTTTGCTGGATAAAGTATTCTTGGCTGGAAATTCCTCTCTCTCAGAATTTTAAATATATCGTGCCATTGCCTTCTCGCCTCCATGGTGGCTGCTGAGTAGTCACTACTTAGTCTTATGCTGTTTCCTTTGTATGTGGTGAATTGCTTTTCTCTTGCTGCTTTCAGAACTTGCTCCTTCTCTTCTATGTTTGACAGTGTGATCAGTATATGTCTCGGAGTGGGTTTTTTTGGATTTATTCTATTTGGAGTTCGCTGAGCATTTATGATTTGTGTATTTATGTTGTTTAGAAGATTTGGGAAGTTTTCCCCAACAATTTCTTTGAATACTCTTCCTAGACCTTTACCCTTTTCTTCCCCTTCTGGGACACCAATGAGTCTTATATTCGGACGTTTCATATTATCTATCATATCCCTGAGGTCCATTTCGAGTTTTTCAATTTTTTTCCCCATTCTTTCTTTTATGCTTTCATTTTCCATTCTGTCATCTTCCAGGTCACTGATTCGTTGTTCAACTTCCTCTAGTCTTGTACTATGAGTGTCCAGAATCTTTTTAATTTGGTCAACAGTTTCTTTAATTTCCATAAGATCATCCATTTTTTTATTTAGTCTTGCAATGTCTTCTTTATGCTCTTCTAGGGTCTTCTTGATTTCCTTCATATCCCGTACTATGGTCTCATTGTTCATCTTTAGATCTTTGAGTAGCTGCTCTAGGTGTGTCTCTTCTGGTCTTTTGATTTGGGTGCTTGGGCTTGGGTTATCCATATCGTCTGGTTTTTTCATATGCTTTATAATTTTCTGTTGTTTTTGGCCTCGTGGCATTTGCTGTCCTTGATAGGGTTCTTTTAGGGTTTGTAGACCAGTTGAAGTCCTTATCTCTAATTTATCAGATCTACAGCTTCGTGGAGTACACTTTCTCTAACTAACCAGCAGGTGGCGTCCACGAGCCACCTGTTCTCCACAAGCCAGATCTCCCCTGCTTAGCCTTTTTGGTGAGTGGGGGAGTGAGTCTTGTGGGGCCCAATTGGTGTCCCAAGCTTGCGTGTGTAGTTGGTGTTGCCTGCCCTGTATGTGGGGCGTGTTTCTGGGCAGTCGGGGAGGGGGGGTGGCCCTAACAATCAAATCTCCCTGATGATCCTAGAGTTTTAAAGCTACTGCAATAGTCTAATCCTTCAGTTCAGTCCTGCCACAGTTTGTCTCTGCCACTGACCCACAAGTCTTTGGTATTGGCGTATGGCTCCTGAGACTTGCAAGTGGGCCCCTCTTCCAGGCTGTGCACCCCGGGTCCTCTGTTGAGGGATGACTGTGCTATGTCACAGGTGAGTGCCGTCCCCCCAGGGCAGTTCTGGGCTGCTGGGCTGTGTTGGGAGGCTCCCAGTCTGCTCAAATGATGGCTGAATGGGGCTCTGTTAATTCACACTGCTCCCCCTTCCCAGCTCTGGGACATTCAGCTGAGGTTGCAGGGAAGGCTAATGTCCACGCCCAGTTTTGTGGTGTGTGCCTGTTATTTGAAGCACTTCCGTCACACTGGGTTGTCTGGGGCAGCTCTGGGCTATGGGGCTGGCGATGGGCAGGAGTGTTTCCTGTCCACCAGGATGGTGGCTGTGAGCGGACACCCCCCTTTTCTTGGGAAGTTGTGTTGTTTAGTGAATTTTCTCAGCCACTGGATTATTGCCTTTTGTCTCAGAGCTCTCTTAGTTCTGCTCTTGACTTGACGTGCCCAAATTTCAATTCTTTGAAGCTTTCTGTATTGAGCTTCTTAGAGTAATTGTTTTAGAAAAAACAAAAAGGATTTAAAAAAAAAAAAAAAAAAAAAAAAAAAAAACGGCCCTCCTCAGAGATCTAATGGGTTATTGAAATGCTAATAGACAAAGCAACCAGGGCCATTAAGGAAAGGTGCCCTGGGCAGAGAGATCAGCCTTGCTTCGGGATTTGCATATGCGCCTCAAGGCCTGATCTCCGCCCTTCCCCTTTCTGTGTTCACCAGAACTCCAAAAATCCTCTGCTTTTACTTTGGAGCTTCTCGTGTTGTTTTCCTTCTATGCCCGTCTCCTCTCTGCTGGGCTGGCTGCTCTCAGAGTCTCTGGTGTCTGGCCTCAGTCTATCTATGGTTGGAGTTTGAATCAGTAGAATGAGTTTCCGATGAGAGCAGCCACTGCAATTCTCCCTTCTCCTTCCTGGAGCTGACAGCCCCTCCTCCCCCGGGACTGAGCCTGGCAGGGAGGGGCGCGGGTCCCCTGGCCGCAAAAACTTACAGATTTCGCTGATCTCAGCAGTTCCACGTTTTCATGAGTGTTGTATGAAGTATGCCCAAAGACAGATTGCTCTGTGGTGTCCAGTCCACGCAGTTCCTGGCTTTTTACCTACTTTCCTGGAGGAGTAACTAAAACATACAGCTCACCAGTCTGCCATCTTGCCCCGCCTCTGTAATGTGGATTTAAAACCCAGTTTATGTGTTTCTTATTGTGTTGCCTTGGAGAAGATATTTCACTATCTTTACCTCATTATCTCAAAATGGGAATTGAATATGTATAGGACTCAGAGGTGTGGGGGGAAGGATTAAATGTAATAACCTGTGGGAAAAGTGCCTAGCACAGGTTCAGTTCACCAGCTGGCACACAGACCTTGCATGTTGTTAACACAGACAACTGCTGTTGGCTCATAGATAGTTCATAGATGAAGGTGGACATCACACATTGTCAATCTAGAAGGTACTGAGCTCAGTTGAGTAAAATGAACACTTATGAGTGACTTCTAAATGCTGGACGTTGTGATGGGGGCTTCGGTTGGAGACACAAAGTCCTTAGAAAGTGTCACTCACTCTTTGGTTTCCTCTTAAGCTTTAAAGGACACTGGCTGGGATTCTTATATGTCCATGATTAGTATATAGAGGCATCATGTATACAAAAAAATACATTTTAAAAATATTAACAAATCCTGCTTGATTTGGTTTTAGAAAAAATCATTGATTTAAATGGGGAAGCCTTTTTCTCTCAAGGATATATTTGTAAATTATGAGACCACAAAGCATGGGTACAATAGCCTACATTTTACCCATTTATGCATTCTCCAGCTGTGGCACAATGTGTGACATTGTTCCACTATCTAAACTGTAAAATAAAAGATTATCCAAATGCACTGGATATGTATAAGTATAAGAAATTACTTTGTAAGTCATAGCTGATTTCTCAGTGCTTGTTTTCCTCTTTCAGCTGAACAGATGATTTCTTTCCTGGCATGAAATCCCCTAGATGGCACCAGAGAATACTATATTTAAGTGGTTTTTGTAATATCCCTAAGTAGATGAGGTGAAGTAATTTTTATTTGTCTACAAATAAACATTAATAAGAAGTTGAACAGGAGGGAATGTAATGTGCAAGGTTAGTGTTTATGCATTCAGTATTTAAAAGATGTACTACATGCTCCTTGAAAGAGAAAATTGGTAATTTTGTTTGTGGGTGTCTCAGAATTGGTCTTGGTATCTTAATTAGGAAAAAATTCATTTGGTGTAGACAAAGGGACTTCTGCAAACAGGACAGAACCTGAGGCTGATTGTTGGTCCAGTGACATTTATAGTGGAGTTATACAACACAGTATCAGAGTCACATAGGAGAGGAGGGAGTGAGTTTAAATAGGGTCCTGAAGTCAAATGTCTTAGGGCACAAACAGGGGAAGTAATGAGGGGGGTGGTGGGCTGGATGTAAGACAATGGGATGTGGTGGCACCTGTGGTGGAACTTCAGAGTGACCACATACATTTGCTAAATAAAGACAGCATACCTGCAGGTTCAGTGTGGCCCACTGGCTATGAGACGGCAACTTTTGTAAATCCAACCCTGACAGTGTTTAGGTTAGAAATCTAAGGCTGAGATCACGCAACTTACCTGAGGTCATAGTTAGTGATAAAGTCAGGGCTCTACTCCCATTTCCTTGACTCCATTCTCTCCTTTTTGAAATTGTACCATAAAGTGTCAAAGTTGTCCCTAGCACCAGACATCCCTCCAGCCTCTCTGTTGCTCTTTTCTTGTCCTCCCTTCAGCTGTCCAATGTCCATGGAATCATGTGAGAGTTCTTGTGCTCTGAGCTGCATTTAGGTTGAGAGCTCCCAACTCAAGAGGTTTCAGTAACAAGGGCCTTTTACTCCTCTGTAACAGGAAACTTGAGATGGGATAGCTACAGGGTTTGCTAATTCAGCAGCTCAACGATATCATCACAGCCCAGGATTTTTCCATCTTTCCACTCTGCCATCTTTTCTTTCTCACTTTTTGCCCTCATGGCTGAAAAATAGCTGCAGCATCTCCAGACATCAGGAGCAGACATGACAATATCCAGTGATCAGAAAAGAACTGTTCCTTCTTTGGGTCTCTTTTCAAATATGAAGAAACCTTTCCCAGAAGCCCGCAGCAGTACCTTCTCTCATGTGTCATTGGCCAGTACTGAGTAACCCTGTCTGTTAAGTCAAAGATTGCCAAGGGAAAGGGAGAGCCATCATGGCCTCATGGCTCTCATTTGAAGTGTTTGGAAATGTGTGGGAATGTTTTTGGTTTACAAGATGAATGAATACCTGTCTGCAGTGTATAGGACCCAGGACACAGGAATGTGAAATTTTCTGCCATGCTCGGGTCAGTCCCTTACAGTGACTAACAATCATCTCACCAAACACCAATTGTATCCTTCTTGAGAACTTTCTGCTGAGTCACATCAACTGCTGAACCAAATAGGGTTCTGGCAATAGGGAAGAAGGGAGGAAATGGCTTCTGAGTAAACAATGAAAAGCCCATGAGTTCTTGTTCCTGCTTGGGTCCTATGTTACTGCTTCCCAGAATTCTGCATAAGTAGCATAAGGACAAATGCTCAAAGAAGGTCAGCCTACTTGGTTCTTTTGGTAACAGACTAAAATAAGATAAATGAGAATATAATAAACATGAGGCATTTACTTGGATAACATAAATGCAGAAAGAACTGTTACTGCTCTTCAACAGACAAATAGTACTTTTATTCTCCTACTGGTGTGGGGATGGGAGAAAGGAAATAATTGACCAGGTGTGTTTATTTTGGGGGGTGGGAGGGTGGGAGGAGTTGGGAGACCACCTGGAGATAGAGAGGAATCTTCTAGATTTCTTAAGTGTCATGGGGTAGAATTAACATTTTATGAAAACGACTTCAGGCTCTGAAGTCATAGAAACTTGGTCCACTGAATCCAGGCTTGCTGTAAACTATCTGACTTGGGGAAATCCCCAAAACTTTCTGAGCCACAATTATACCCTCTTTGAAGTATGGTTAACAACAATATCTTCTGGTAAGTTGTTGCCATGATTACATGGGAAAGCAGAAGGCAAATCCTTAGCACAATGCCCTTCACAAAATAAGTGCTCAGTAAATGTCAATTTCCATCTCCTTTCTGTGAATGGGAAATTATTATTTATCCTTTCTCACTAGATATGGTTGCCAGATTTAACAAATCAGTTAAATTTGAAGTTCAAATTTGGGATATGCTTACATTAAAAATTTAATTCACTTGGTATATACTTATACTAAAAAAATTATTCATGCTTTATCTGGACTTCAAATTTAACTGGGAGTCCTGTATTTTTATGTGCTAAATCTAACAATCTGGGTGTCCTGCATTTATTTGGTAGTATTATCCCTACCCTCCTTCTTTTTACTAGGTTCTCTCCAGCCAAAGAATAGACAAATTAAGTCTAAATTAAATATGACTGTCTCACTCACAAATTTTGAATTTAGAAAGCACTTGGCAGACCAGAGTAGAGCACCTTCAGCTCTTTTAATGAACACACATCCTCTGAGCTCAGGAGGAAAAAATCCTGCCTAGACTTAGACACGGTGAGCAGTTCTCAAAAATCCATTTTCGTGTTCACGAACTTTGTGGTTAATCTTCCTCCAGAGTGTTTTCTTTCACAGTTGGCTATTCCATGTCTGCACAGATCTGCAGTAAATACTCTACTGCACTGCTGAAAAGAGAGGAAAAACATTACCATCTGCATCTACAGCTTGCAAATTACAGCTTGCAATCACCTGCTATTAAATAAAGACACTTTAACAATATTTTGGGTTTTAAATTAGCAATTTACATCACAAGACTCTGAAAATACTAGTCTTTTAATACTGCAATTTTCTTTCCTTTTAACTAGGCATCAACATGTACTGAATTTTTGAAAAACGCAATACAAAGTAATGTTTATTTAAACAATAGCCACCAATGGTATGAGACACACAGATGGAAATCCAATAGTTCCTTGCTTAGTGGGAGGTTTCCTTGGAGGACCCTGATGGGGTTGCAACTCCCAATTTACATCCATAGGGGGAATCCAGGCATTGCCTTTTTTTTTTTTTTTTTTTAAAGCTGTTTGGCCACACTAGGCTATGTGTCATCTAAAAATGTGATCTCAAGCCGGGAATTAGAGGCAAAGATTTTATTTGAAGGAGCCTAGGAGCAAGAAGGCTGAAAGGAAGAAAGCTCGAGTGGGAGTATTTCCTTTTGTCACTTGACATCAAGGCTGAATTGGAGGGGATTGGCATTTGTGCAAAGCACACTGGATGCAGAACAAGATGGATTTGGAAGCATACAAAGAGAGAGAGATTAAGCAGCTTTGTGCCTCAGGGGGGCAACTTATATAGGAGGGTTATATCTATATCTAAATATAGAGGTTTGTCTTCAACTTCTTATTATTGGGCGTTTATTCGCTCTTTCATTTGACATCTGAGTTAGGGACTGGGAAGACACCAGGGGCTGGGACGCGTTACAAAGAGGTAAGTATACGTTTTGCAGTGCGAATCACTGGGTTGTAAATTCCTTCCCACAAACAAAAAGCATTCTGGAGCATTTTAACTATTAGAAGGCAGTCTGCTTTCCTCTGCCACCCAGGCTTCTCCTTGCAGTCAGCGGCTGTTGACAAACAGCTGCTTCTCATAGCTACCCCAGATTTAGGACTGCTCTCACTACTACGTATTCTTTAAGCCTAAGACAAAACCAAACCAGAAAAAAGAATGCACTACTCTTTTCTTTATTGTTCTTGCCATTTTTTTCCTTTTCTATAAACCAGGACACCTGCTTTTGAATCTTAAATACTTTCCTTTTCACAGTGTACTGTGTTGTGATTTCTACACATGGCTCCTGCTCAATAAATGTTTGCTGTTATTGTTAGTTGTAGTAGGAGTAGTTAGAGGTTTAATGCTACGTCATGCCAAATTCTAATTGGAAAGGGGAAGGATCTTTGAGAAAAAGTCTTGCTGTAGATTTCAACTCATGCCATGAACATGTGGCTAGTTATTGGTGGAGAGATTTGGATGATGTTAGGTCCTTCCAAGGATCGGTCAATTTTGCTGTTCAGTGCCACAGTTTCAGGCATGAGTCAAACCAAACACAGCTCTGGTAAGGACGGCTTGCGGCTGGTAGCAGTTTACTGGGAAAAGCAGCAAACTGAATGGGTCAGCCCTCTTAGGCTTATTGGTCACCTCTGATGCCATTTATCACCCCATCTTGTTATCTCTGTCAAGGCCTAATGTTAGTCCCTCTGTTTAATGATTACATTGGTTTCAATCTAATCTCCTAAGTAGAATTCAGATGATTTAGGGCCTAGCTCCACTGGTGTGTGGCCACCAGGCTTTGTTCGGATCCTTTTATTAGGTGCTATTTATTGTACCATTTGCTTATAGAATTGGAGATCATGGATAGAATTTTTTTTTTAATTTTCCATTGCTTTTTTTCTTTTCTTTTCTTTTAATTCATTTTATTGAGATATATTCACATACCATGCAGTCATACAAAATGAATCATACATTCAATTGTTCACAGTACCATTACATAGTTGTGCATTCTGGATAGATTTTTACTTCATGTTGATTTTATACACATTCTTTTCCAAGGCTTTTAAAATCTGAAAGTACAATTGTCACCAAAGCATAACATTGGAGTCATTCTTATTTGCTTAAATAGAACTCACAAAGACTGGACTTCTTCCTTTAGAAGTCTCTACACATACTTGAGTGACAGAAAAGCTCTTGAATGGATATTGCTAGATTTTCTGGATTCATGACCTATTTCATGTCTGTTAATGAACATTCTAAGTGCTGTTAGGAACCACTTAGATGTAACTATTGTTTGAAGCCAAAACTTATAAACAGAGCCTTTGGATGATTGAACTTTGAGTGTTTTTTTTTTCAGTGATGCATGTTGTTTTATAATTTATCAGTTTATTGACCCCAGACACTATAGAATAGTATTAAGAATATAGTTGATCCTCAATTTTTGTCCTGCCTAACTGAACAGGGGTTGGAGTGATGATAAAATAAGGCAGCTTTAGGCAAAAGTCATTTACAAACAGTAGAATCCTATTTATATAAAAACATGATTAAAATCACATATTCCAGGCTCTGATTGCATTGATGTCAGAGCCTGAGGCCAACATCTAACATCTAACTTTGATGGTCTTTTAGCAGGGTATTAGAGTCTATAATTTCTCTCTCTCTCTCTCTCTGTTTCTTAAGTGTTCCTAATTAATTTTCCTCATAAATAATGTTTTCCAAATCTCCTACTACAATTCTTTCAACTATGAGACTGCAAATTTCTTGTTTTCATAAAATGTTTTTGGACCATTTTGAGGAAGAGACAGAGAAAGAGAGAGAGCAATCTAGTGGAAGAGCCATCTGCTCACCTTTATTAAGACTTTGAAAACATTAGTATGTACACTTCATTAAAACTCATTAGGCTTACTGATCCTGACATTTTACAAATCCTTGGATACTTGTTATCATCCTTCACATCCATTTTTATGATCTCTCAGCTGGAGAGAAGATGGATATCTGTTTTATCTACCTTTAAGCCTTTAGCTAATAAATAAACATAATTCCATGTATTTGGCTTTGCCATTGAGTTTACATTTTAAAGAGTCTCTAACTATTCATTCATATTTTAAAAAAAATTTTATGATTTTTTCTTTTATACTGTATATTTAAATAGAGAAATGGTAGGTTTACATAAAAATAATGCTGAAAATACAGAGATTTCACTCATATTTCATCTCTCAAAAATGTCCTCCTGCATTCTCTTTTGAGCTAGTAATAATCACAAAACCATAGAATTTCAATCTTGGAAGACATTTTAAAATTCATAAAAATCCAATAATTCATCCCATGCTTGAATCTTTTCTATGCCATCTCCACCAAAAGGCTAACTAGGTTCCCCTTGAACATCTTTAGCCACTAAACACCCACTACCTCCCAAGAGAGTCCATTCCATTTCCAGATATTTCTAGTGGAAAGAAATTTACTTTCCACTATTGATGTTGGTCTGTTCTCAGTGGAGACACAAAACATGTGGCATATATTTGAAGACAACTATCCTATTCCCTGCATGTTCCTTTCTCTATGCCAAATATTCCTGATGCTTCAAGTCCTTATATGATGTGATTTTGAGTCTCTCTATCCTGCAGGCTTTGGCTCTGGGCATGCCGTAGTTAGCCACTAAGAATAATAATGATAAAATCTACCTGTTCTGGTTTGCTAATGCTGCCGTTTTGCAAAATATCAGAAATGGATTGGCTTTTATAAAGGGGGTTTATTTGGTTACAGAGTGACAGTCTGAAGGCCATAAAGTGTCCAAGGTAAGGCATCAATAAGTATTCCTTCACTGAAGGAAGGCCAATGGTGTCTGGAAAACGTCTGTTAGATGGGAAGGCACGTGGCTGGCGTCTGCTGATCCCGGTTTGTATTCCAGCTCCTCTCTCAGCTCCTGTGCGTTCTTCAAAGTGTCCCTCTTGGCTGTAGCACCTCCTTCTGTCTGTGAACACTTTTATGACTCCAATGATTCAACCGAGACCCACCCTGAATGGGTGGAGTAACACATCCATGGAAATTATCCAATCAAAGGTCTCACCACAGTTGATTGAGTCACATCTCCATGGAAACACTCAATCGAAGGTTTCCAACCTATTTAACACTAATACATCAGCCCCACAAGATTGCATCAAAGAACATGGCATTTTGGAGGACATAATACATACAAACCGGACACTACCATACTGAGCTCTTCATGGTCCAGGTGTTTTACAAACCTTGCAAGTCATCTTCATTCTATAGATTAGGAAAACAATGATAAAGAGAAGTTGAATAGTTTTCCCAAGGCCACACATCAAGTGGTTGGCAGAGCCAGGATTTGGGCTGATAGGTTTGCTGATCCAGAGTGCATGTTCTTAACCCTACATTACAATGGCCTTTATAAAATGTGATAACAACCCCCTCACTCTTTCGATTGAAGAAATCCAAATGCTACAGTTCTGGTCTGATTCATTCAGAGTGGAGAAAGGTTGTCATTTACCTTGTTCTAGAAGTTACACCAAATCAAAGAATTGATAAGGACGAAGCCCAGGAAAGAAGGAGGGGAAGCAGAGGAGCTAGAGGTTAGTAGGAAGGATCGTGAGACTCTGAATAATTGAAAATGGGGTCCCTGGCATGGGGAGGCAAGCTCTACATAGGTAATGGCAAAAATGGAAAGTTGGCAGATAAAAAAGGACAGAGGCATGGATGCTGTTTCCCAAGTCCCTAGGGCAGGCTCCAATCAGCAATGCAGCTTTTAAAGCACATTCTCAGGCCGTATTTTTAAACACTGAGCTGTACTATGTTCTGTGCCTGCCCATTGTCTTTTGGATGAGAACAGTGAAGTCTGGAGGGCCAAACCCAAGCACTTGATGTCTTGTTTGCCTGGCAGTATGCTGGGATTCATGCCACACTGCTTTTATTTAAATTGACTTTTGGGGGGTGTGTGTATGCCTGTAAAGAAAGAGTCATTGAAACCATACTTCTTTTGGGCATATGGTCTTCCTTTGAAGGGAAACAATTTTCACAGCAAAAGAGAGAGCTGAAAGTGGTCAAGGAAACCTTATATTCATCACTGTACTTAGCAAATATCTAAAGGTGAGAAAAGATGAAAGGAAAAATTGGAAGTCCTAGTATCTTTTGCTTGTTTCTTTGACCTAAGTGGACCACTAAATTAAAGGATAGCATTGCAAAGGAGACCTAAGAGGTTGTTTAGTTAAATCTTGTCATTTTATATTTGAGGAAACTGAGGTCCTGAGATAAGATGCATCTTCCCCAGTGCTGTACAGCCAGGTCATGACTGAGATTAGAGTTTGGTCCAGGGCTCTTTCTACCATACTCTTTTACACTTAATATTCCTTTCATGAAGCAAATAATAACTGTTCTACTGAAATGCACTGACACATGAATGGAGTTATAAGTGCCTGGGAAGCTTGCTGTGCAACGTGATACAGAATTCAGTGTACAATGCATCCTTCTTAGGATGCTGGAAGTACCAGAGGGATTGGTTGCAACATCATTTCAGCTGGCATCACGATTCCCTATACCTCAGCTACACTATTTATGATGAGCCTAGCTTCCGGTGTTTCTCAAAATATGGTTGTTACAACATTGGAATCAGAATTGTGGGGGAAAGAAGTGTTTTTCATCAAAATGCAGATTCTTAGGCTGCCCAGCAATCTACCCACATCAGAATTGGGGTGGGTGACAAAGCCTGGAAATCTGCATTTGACATGCATTCTAGATAATCCTTATGCATACTGAAGTCAGAGAAATGCTTGTTTTAATCCACTGGTGTATTGTTTCATATTGATGCTATAACAAATTGCTACAAATTTAGCTATTCAAAACACTCTGAAATAGATTTCACTAGACTAAAATCAATGTGCCATGGAGCTGCATGCCTTCTGGAGGCTTTAGGGGAGACTCTATTTCCCTGCCTTTTCCAACTTCTAGAAGCTGCCCTTACTTCTTGGTTTGTGACTCATCCATCAGTCTGACCTCTGCTTCCATCATCACATCTCCTTTTCTGACTATGATTTCCCCATCTTCTCTTTTTCTTATAAAGAGACTTGTATTTACATTGGTTCTTTAGATAATCCCAGATAATTTCCTCATCTTGATAGCCCTAACTTCATCACATCAGTGAAGTCTCTTCTATCATGTAAGGTAGCATATTCACAGGTTCTGGGGATGAGGAGGTTGACATCTTTGGATGGAGGCATTATTCTGCCTACAAAAACTGGTTTTAAAGTGTTTCAAAGAAACAGAAAACATTTAATCAATGGAGTTTTATGTGGAACTTCCACAAACTAAAGCTGCGAGGGGAAGGAGGCAGAGAGGGGAAACATTAGGTGCCAACACTATTCCTGCCTTTCCAAGGAGCATTTCTAGGAAACTGGAGGACTCTGCCAAAAAGAGTTTGGAAAATGAGTCCCAATATATGTGCTTACCTAAGAATCCACTTGGAGGAATCCAACCATCAGTCTTTATTTTGTGTCTACTGTGTGACTTTCTAACAGTTTACTTTGCAATTATCATTCAGCCTTCCCATTACTTGAATTTTTAAGAAACTCCTATTAAACTTACTGCAGAAAACCAAATGGGACTTTGCTTTATCAGTGATGAAATCACTGTTTTAATTGTAAGAGAAAATGCTAGTCATCTTTACATTCCTTGGAATTATTTTCCAAAATTTTTCCATGAAAAAGAAAATAAACAGATAATTGGTAGCATTTTTTTTTAAGGTATACTTTTCTTCTGTATACCTGTGTAAGTGTATCTTATTATATGTATCACCTCATCTCTGTTTCTTTTTTCTAATAAACCTTGGCATTGATTGTGAAAGCTTATTTCCTTTTGGTAATATTTTTCCTTTGAGATACTGTTTGGGTTCTGACAAAACTTTGTTGGTATTTCTGAATTAAACTTGGAAAAGTGGCACTGATTCATATTTTTTAACCAATACATAACAGCAGTAAAAGCTATCTAGAGGGAAATGAACCAATGGCAGAAAATTATCATTTTCTCTTTAAAAGACTTTTTTTATGTCACTGTATCAGGAGACCCTTGGCTATCTGCCCTCTAGACAATACTTCTTTCACTTGGAAAAAAGATGCATTTGTGAACTTTCTTTACTATTTATAGAGCAATTGGAATATAATTATGGGGGTTAGTGAGTCCAAATACCATAGGACAGGCCAAAGGCTGGAAATTCTGGTCTGAGTGATGTTGAATTCTTGAGTCCAAATTTCTTAGGCTAGAAACTCAAGAAAGAGTGGAAGGTGTAGTCCTGAGGCAGAATTCTTTCAGTTTCCTGGAATCCTCAGTTCGTTCTATTAAGACTTCCAACTGATTGGATGAGGCCCACCAATGATAAATACAAATGCCATCTATGAAATAACTCCACAGTAATAATGAGGCCAATGTTTGACCAAACAACTGGACACCACAACTGAGCCAAATTGACACATAAAATTAACCATCACAAAATCTTTCTCTCTCTATTTCTACCTTGTTCCTTCCTTCCTTCCTTCCTTCCTTCCTTCCTTCCTTCCTTCCTTCCTTCCTTCCTTCCTTCTTTCCTTCCTTCCTTCCTTCCTTCATCAATCATTTTATCTCTCTATCCTCTAATCATCTATCTTATATTTAATTAGTCAGTTATTCCAAGAGACGACTAACTATCATCCTTGAAATAAAAGAAAGCTGCTTTTTTTTTTTTAATCAATCTAAAGATCTATGTTCCCCAGCCTGAATTGTTCCAGTCTCTAAAGGAACTATCGTCATTCCAAAGAGGTAATAGAATTTACCTGAGAATAAACAGATTAAACTATTAAATTATTTTTTTTTCATTTTTTTAAATTGTAGAATATAACATATATACATAAAAGTGGCAACTTCCCAAGTGCAATTTAACAAGTAGTTAGAGAGCAAATTTCAGAGAATATTATGTGTTATAATTTCACAGTTTCAGTTTTTCAGTTATTTCCTTATTATGAAATATAAAATATATACAAAAAGGTAATATTTTTCAAAGCATGATTTAACAAGTAGATATACAGGAATTTTCCAAAGTTATTATGAGTTATAGTACTATAGTTTCAGTTATTTTCTTATTGTGAATTACTTTTGTTGAAGAAATCATTATTTTTAGTAAAATGTTTGCTCAAACTTCCGTCTTTTAAAATACTGCTCCCTTTCTTTATTCACATTGGCTTGTAAACTTGCTGAGACAGAGATCACAGCATGGCTAGACAGAAAGAGAACACGGGAAGGTAATAAAGTGAACCTCCCCTCTTGCCTCCCACTGTCTTCCGATCACCGTGAGGTCAGTGTCTCTATTTTCATCCTTGTAATTTTGGTGCTTAGAAACAAATTAGTAAAATTTGTAATTATATATATAAATTTGAAAGCATATATGTATATGTTTTGAAAGCACCACACACACACACACACACACACACACACATATATGCTTGTTGAATAAACAGATGAATGAATAATGGAAGAGTAAATAATTGATGGCATGTTTATGATGTAGGTGGAAGAATTGAGGGGCTTAATAATGGAGACAACTGATTTAGAAATTTAAGAAAAATCACATCTCTAAAATTTCAGGAAATCATGAATTGATTTCCAGGGGATAATGCAACTGATTTTGCAATCCACACGTAACCTAATACTCCAAGAGAGAGTCAAAAGAACCATTCCCCAAAGGTGGCCAGGAAAATAAGCCTTGCCTGGCTTGGTTGAAGCCTGCAAGAAATATGGTCATCTTTGTAAGTAGTTGAGGGAAGAAGGCTCAACTCTAAGTTGTAGGACAGCCTTAACCCTTAAAAATTCACCTCATTTCCTTGGTTTCGGTTTCTTCATCCTTTCATTGAAAGGATTAGACTAAATGGAGTCTGAGTCACATATGAGCGTAGAACTCCATGAAGCTAAACTGATGGGCTTGGGTTCTTGTTGGGGTGGGTCATGAAGGAGCCCTGGAGAGTGTAGTCTGGGTATTCTATAAAGAATGCAACAGACTGAGGATAACATGGACTAAGGAGACAATCGAAGACTTATTTGGAGAAGTAGTGTAAAAAGCTGCCTAGGAAATCTCAGTTATTTTCAAATAATACCCATTTATGATGCTTGGGGCAAAATATTGTTCTGTTATTTCACAAAAGAAAATATGCACCTTGTTCTGTAAACTTGAATATAGTCAAGGACGTACATTGTAATAGTGTGCAAAACAACCTCATCAGGATAAGGTACTTTCTGGGAACAATTCTTTCCTGGAACAAAGCTCTGTGAGGTATGCATGTAATATTTTAAAAATTATATCTCTATGCTAATGCAAGTTTTGTTGTTTCAGTTTTTAAAAGCATTAACTACAGATACCATGTATATTATGAATAGTGATGGGAATCTTTGAAAGTCATGCAATAAATTGTATTTTGGATATTGCAATGAAGTCACCAATTTACTACAAACTTTACTTATCACCAATGCAGTCAAGGAAAAAATATTGCTGACCTACTATTTTCCCATCACTGATTAGGTGCTACATATATAAAGATGAATAAGACATATTTGAGGAATGCAGGTCTCAAGTAGTGGAATCTAAATAAAAAGGTAACTGATCATTCAAAAGTTTGTACACATTTGGGAGAAGTGAAGTGATCAACTAGAAATTTTGAACTCTTTGGCAGCCACATTTAGCACTATAGGAATTCCAGGGATAAAGAAAATTACTATCCTTTTTAGCCTTGCAAATAGCTCTTGAAGTACTTTGAAATACAAGAAGTTTTACCTGCTAGAGCACACACTCACAAAGCATAAAGTCACCAAATCAGAGACAGAGACTGCATTTTATACCTTTACGTGCTCTGTGGACAGTTCCTCTCTTGACTTAAATTAGGGCCAAATAACCTCCGGAAAATGACTTAGTTTATAGGATGCAAGTCTACTGGGCACAGACTCAAGAGGTTGAGGTATAGTGTTTCACCACCTGCTTTAATCCTTTAAAGATTTTGTTTACAACAGTCCATTGAAGATATGGCTTAGGCACAGGCTACTTACCAGGCCATATTACTTGACCACTTAGAGTTGTTAATTTGAGTTATTCCCCTAATGGATTTATTTTCCCCCTTGTTTCTATGACTTGACTGTCACTGGATTTTTCTTTACTTCTATCACCCTTTGTTTCCTATCTCTTTGGAAGATTGGTCTTCTTTTGCCTCACTTCTCCAAGCTAGATACCTGGGAAACATCCAGAATCCTCTTTTGCCTTAAAATCTGTATTAGTTTTCTCTTGCTGCAATAACAAATTGCCACAAATTTTGTGGCTTAAGCAAAAAATATGTATTATCTTGTACTTCTCTAGGACAAAAGTTTGACACAGCTCCCAGTAGGCTAAAATCAAGTTATCAACATGGCTGTGTTCCCTTCTGGAGGGATCTGTTTGCTCATTTGGGTTTTGGCACAAGTCAGTTCCTCGTGGTTGTAGGAGTCAGATCTTTTTTTCCTTTCTGGCTATCAGTTGAGGGCCATTTCCAGCTTCTAGAGGCCTCTCACATTTCTTGACCCTTTTCCTCCATCTTCAAGGTGAACATGCTTTGAATCCCTCTCATGCTTGGATCTCTCCTCCTTCTTCTGTCTTGTTTCTGACCACAGCTGGGAAAGGCTTTCTGCTTTAAGACTGGGTCCACATTGACAATTTAGTATACTTTCCCATCTCTAGGATGGTAATATTAGTCACATCTGCAAAATGACAAAGCATATAATATATTTACAAGTTCTAGGGATTAGCACACAGACATCTTTGGGTAGTCATTCATTCTAACTACCACAAAGTTCCAAATCCAATTTGTTATCAGATTCCATGGATTGTCCTCCTTCCAGCATTCATATCTAATCTCTACTGTGTATATCAAAGTCTGTTGCTCCTAGTCAACAACTTCAGGCATTGGCTGGACTATTAGAGTGGTACCTCAACTGATATTTGTGCTTTGTCCTGTCTCCCCAGTTTGGCCAAAATCAGATCAAGTACTTGCTCTGCTAAAAATACTTTCAGTGGCTTCTATTGCCCACAGGATGAAGTTCAAAATCCTTATCAATGCCTAAAGACTCTCTGTGATTTATTTCTATCCTTTCCTGAAACTCTCTCCTGCTCTACCTCTTTATCCAATATCCTTCATTCCAGTCCTGTGCTATATGCCAGTTTGTATATAAACTGATTCACAGCTTCCTTTCCATCTGGAACCTCTCCTTCAACAATGAGTGTCTTTCAAGTTAAGATGCTTTATGAACTGACTTCTCCCTTGTCTTTGACTACTATCTCCATGCTAACATTCTCCCATAGAACAGAGACTTCTTTTGTAACAATTTTTTACTCTATTTTCTTTACTTTTTCTGCATCTGTTGCTCGTAGTCTTACCTTTCTATTCCTACTGTCTAGAGTAGTGCCTTGAAAATATTAGCTGCCAAATATCATATTTTTAAATTCATGAATAAATAATCAGTGAATAAAAAATCATTTGCCCCTTGAGGAATGACTTATTTTTCATTCAATTAATTAAGAAGCAGTTGTTTATGATTCACTATTTATTAATCACTCCCATTAAGTATATGATCTATGTATAGCAGTTGGGTCATCACTTTTGTGAAATATAGGTCAACCAACAGATTATCTGTATTTTCATGCAAATGCTTAACACTGAGTTTTGTACATAGAAGTTGCTCAATAAATGCCTATTTTCTGGAAGGAGACGGGAATGGTGGAACTAGGTATCTTCTGAGTTGAGGATCTACTTGGCTGAGTTCAGAGGGCCAGGTCCCTGGAACATGATTAGCCAAGGCTGTTCAAACCTGAAGTGAAAGTGATGACAGGATCAAAGGAGCCAGGATAAGTTGAGAAAAAGCCTAGTTATGCCCTGTGGCCCCTGGGTATAGACCACTCCTCCTTTCTCAAGAACCACAGGGGTGGAGATGCCCAAGCTCCCTCTTTTAGAACACTGTGACACCCAAGATCAGTTCCATGAGCATGAAATCAGAAGTAACTTTGGCAAGAAAGCACTCCCAGACAGCCTGATATTTAATTTAAGTTAAAATGGCAGCAGAGTCTCCGCTGTGCACAGAATTGAGGCATAAGGAGTACACCGAAAAAAGGTGTTGAGGAGGAAATACTGGATTCCTGGATTCCAGTCCTCCCTCAGTCACTAGTTGATTATGTATATGACTTTAGAGATTCCATTTCATTGTTCTGAGACTCTGCTTTACTGTTTGTAAAATAAGACGTTTTAATTTTATGTTTTGTTAAAGCTGGGCTACCTGCTGAAAGTAATGCAAAAAAGTAAAGTCATAGTCTTTGACTGCAAGGAATAATATTGCCCACGGGCCAGTGTGGTTTGGCAGAAAGAGAAGGTGATTTGATAACAACAATAGGTTTGACACATAACCTGAAGTAGGGAAAGAATACTCAAACTTGTTCTTGGCTTTCATTCTCTCACTGCACCACCTACACGAGAAAGCAAGTTACTTGGCTTTTAAAGCGCCCTTCAACCACACACAGGTGTGTCATTTTGAATCAGGAGGGTTGAAATGTGTATTTGTAGCAGGAGATGGAGGATGTCCGCTGTGAGTACGTGGTGTGGGTGTACAGCTGAGTGGTCTGGGTTTCCAACAGAGAGACCCGCAGGGATGCTGATGAATCAGTGGTGAATCAGAGCTCTCAGCTTAGCCCTGGGAAAGCAAGGATCCGGCTGGCCAACTCTCGTCTGTCACTGAATTTGAAATGGCTATGGCTAAAACATATTTCAGAAACTAAAACCAAACCAAACCAAACAAAAACTAGACTTTCTTACTGTCAGCAAGAAAAGAAGTATAACAGATACTGTGATTTAGACTGCTAAGACAAAAATTGAAGCTCTGTTCTCCCTGAAACACTTAGGCAAATTGAAATCTTTGTGATCTCCATTTTTTTATTTTCAATTTTACGGTTTATTGTGCTTAATGGAATGACTGGCCTGATCCAGCTTGGTTTGAAACTAGTACTGTTGACATAAATGGTTGGGTGACTGAAACAGTGCTTTGTAGATATCCATGATAAATCCTACTGCTGAAATCTGGTTGTCAATTAAAGGAGCACCCTGTTGAAAGTATGTGAAACCGAGGTGATTTTAAAAGGCTTTTAAAGGGAATAGAAGTGAGACAGAGCTGGCTAAAATGTAAAAGGCTGTTAGTAGGCAGCTCAAGAGAGTACACAGGTAAAAGGGAGGAAACCATTCTTTTTAGAAGGAAATACCATTTTTCTTATAGTTTCTAATTCAGCAAAGGAAACCTCATGAATCACTCTCTTAGTTTCAAGATAGAAATAGGAAAGGAGAAAGATTCAAAGGGATGATATTACTGTCTCTCAGAGGGAAGCAAAGCCAAGGCTTTGGTCCAGGTATGTGCACTTTCTGTAGATTTAAATAATCTGCATCAGAGTTCTCTTACTGGAGCAGGTAATTGAGACCTAATGGGGATTCATGACAGCTCTGATGTAAACTGCATCAATTCTACAGCAGTGCTCCTGAGAGGGAAAAGAAGAGAAGAGCCTTCATAAACATAATAGTTTGCCTCAATAATGCTGTTGGGGTAGGTTACACCATTTGATCAACCCTTCTCTTTCCCATAGGTACTTTGGACTTTATAAACACATAAAGTCCTCATTTACTTAACAGTTTGGGTGTATTGGAAGGCATTACTGGGGAGCTTCTGCTCTTCCCTAGCCAAGTCAACCATCCCAGTGTTAGAGATAAAAATGGTTTCTCCCATTCAATGGGCCTCTTTACCCCCATACCCTGTGCTCTGTTGAGCAGGAATTGAACCTCCTCTGCCCATTGAAAAATATTTTACTCACCTTAGTCCACAGCACTAAGTTTACTTATGTTTCCAACACCGGTTAAAAGCTTCAAGAAAAGCAGAGAATGATTATTATTGCATTTCTCTCTGCTTGGGCTGGAGATAATGAGCCTGCTCCTGCTGCCCTTTCACATGCATAATGCCTATTGATGTCAGTGAGGTCCTCATGGTGTGCAAGAGCCGTAGATCACATGTATCATCTTGAAAATAATAAGGACAAAGAGATGCTTTTTTTTTTTTTTAGCTTGGCAAAGAAAGCATCTATGGTTCCAAGCCTCTCTAGATGGTCCCAATTAGAGGAAATAATTTTCCTAGAGTAGAGTGCCTGCCATTGTTTCAAGGTGAGCTTTTCAGGAGAAAAGGATTGAGCAAGTTCCCTAGACTGTTTTAGGTTTCCAAAGTCACTTCTCATGGGAGACATGATTAGGAAGTGTTTGCATTCCTCTCAGAGATTCTTCAAAAGCATGTATCTTCTATATTTTTTCAAAGGGAAATGAGGAAGGTTAAAAAAAAGAAGGCAAAAAGAAAAAGCCTGTCTCAATTGTGGGAGGTGAACTGTTCCTTTGGAAATTACTTAACTCCTTTGGGCTTTTGGTTCCCTCTTTTGTAAAGAGATTCGGGTCTAAATCAGTGTTTCCTAAACTTAGCTTATTATTGGTATTACTTGAGGGATCTTGTTAAAAAAAGAAAAAATAAGTGGGTTTATTGTCTCCTTGCTGGGAGATTCTGATTTAGTAGGTCTAGGGTGAGTCCAGCAATCTGCATTTTGAAACAAGTGATTTTGATAATTATACAAATTTGGAAAACTTTTATAAATGATTTCTAGTGTTTCAAATGCTAGAATTTTTTTTTTCTTCTTTTAATGTTGTTGTGCATTAGACTATGGACTTGCTTGGCCTAGCTAATGACTGGGCACATTTGGAGACCATGCTCTGGGACTATGTCTAGTTTCTGCTAGGATGGGCACCAAGAGGACAAGTTAGTTTCAAAAGCTGGGAAGAAGTCTAGTCTGGCAGGCAGGGCATAGTATTAAATGTTATAGCCATAGATAGCAGATGCTGGTTCAAGCAAGGTGATGGAGCTGTCTAAAGAGAGGGCAGTGTTAGGCATTCATGTACATGTATATAGCTAGGTGTTGGACTTCATAGAGATGTTCCAGCAGCTCACACAGTACAGTCTTCCACATAGTAGAATTATTCTTGATTCCTTTCATGTTCTCACATCTGATAACTCATCAGTCTTTCACAAGAGATAGCTTCCTTACCTCTAGCATATATCCTGAACTTCACTGCTTCTCACCAACTAAGAGTTATAATCCTAATGCAAGAGCCCGCTATTTCTTGAACAAACTGCTTCTTAATGGGTCTCCTTGCTTCAAATCTTGCTTCTTGCCATGTTATTCAGAATAATCAGTGTAATATTTTTAGAACATAAAACCAGGTTATATTGCTCCCCTACTTAAACTTTGATCAGATTCTTTTCAAAATTTCCACTGAATGCAGATTATGGGTAGAGAGTCCGTTTTATTTTTCCAGTGGAAGAAGAATTTCAACGAGCTGAATTGACTTCTGAGAGGTCACTGAATGAGTAAGTGGCACCAAAGAGTATCGCTTAATCCAGAAAGACAAAAGTTTTCTGAATCCAATCTGTTGTATTGCCTTTGTTGGCTCATAACTAACTGAAACTTTTGAACGTATGAAATCTTCATCTTTCTCACTCATTTCAAATAAACTCAAGAGTCTAATTATGCACACTGCTTCTCATAAATGTAATTGATGTTATGCAGTTTGTTGTTAGGAGAACTTTCTCATTCAATTATTTATAATTACTTTTCTTTTCTTTCCTAAAGAAAAAAAGTTCTTTTCCTTCACCAAACACTGGATTAAGTGATTCCCTAGTGAAAGTCAATTATGTGGTGCCCTGGGGAAAGGCATTATGGGAATAGGAATAGTATATCTAAAGGTACAGACACGTTTGAGATAGCAAAACAAATTCAGGAAAGTACATGTGATTTGATGGGCTTTGACTGAAGCAAAGGGCATTTTTGGAAGAAAAGAGAGTTGAGAGAGGTGCCAGGTCATGACAGGTCTTGTGTATTATATTAAGGGATTTATATTAAAAAATGTATGGAGTGAACCATAGAAGGAGGATAACATAGAAGAAGGATAACATTTGAAGTGTGGAAAGATATCTTTGGCATCAACAGGGTGGTAAGAATGACAGTTGGGAGTGAGAGAACAAGACAAGACAGAGAAAAGAAATTGAAAACCAGTATCAGGACATGCTGCTGGCTCTACCTTCAAATTATAAGCAAAAGAATGTGAACAACTCTCACCATTATACTGCTTCCATCTTGGTACAAGAAAGACATCATCATTGCTCTCCTGGATCCTGAAATAGTCTTCCACTGGGACTCTCTGCTCCTATCCTGGCTTACCTCCTTTTATAAATTTTTTTTGGTCAGCACAGTAGCCAGAATGATACTCTTAAAACATAGAGTATGTTTATTCACTCCTCTCCTTTAAATCCTCCAGTGGCTGGCAGATCTAAGATGGTGGCATAGAGAGGAGTGGAAGCTAGTTAGTCCCCCTGGAACAACTAATAAACAACCAGGAACAACTAGTAAATAATCTGGAATAACTGCGGGGGGGACAAATATGACTGTCTACTCACCATACACCAACCTAAATTGGGAGGAATGCCTGAGATTGCAGCATAAAATCTGTAAGTAAAAACTGCAGATCCAAGCTGGGAGTCTCCATCCCCCACAGCCTGAGCTGCAAAGCCTTGTGGTGCTAGAGAGATGCTCTCTCCCAGCAAGTGAATATAGCTCAGGTGAGTTCCAACTGGGGTTTTAATTAACAAGCATGACTGCTTGCCATGAGCTATGAATCCCCAACAAGCAGAGGCTTTGGGTGACAACTGATCTTGGAGAGCTGGAGGGTGGCTTTCTGTCCCTTTCTCGGCTCAATTGAGAGAGCCTCAGCCATTTTCAGTTCCCAGCACTCTGACCCAGACAAGGGTAGAGATAGCACAGGCAGAGTCTATTCAAATGCTAATGACCTCTCCTTAGGGGAGTTATCTTCCCTAAGAGGAAAGGGGTGGGGCTCAGATCTACTACCTGCCTTCCATTCAGAACCAGGCCCCAGAGCCTGGGGGAAAACAGCCACGGGCCACACCTCCTTACACCAGTCTGGAGTTACAGGCTGATAGGCACCACATGCTGGGCATAAAAGCACAGTGACTTGAGACATCACAGGGTGTACCAATTTTCTAAGGCACACCCTCAGGGAAACCAGATACTGAATATTTCTTCCTTCTGGGACCTGAGCCCGTTCTGGTCAGGGAAAACCTGATTGGGGTAACCAAGGAAACAATGTCTAGACAACAGAAAACTACAAACTACACTAAGAAAAATGAAGTATGGCCCAGTCAAAGGAAAAAACTTACACTTCAACTGAGATACAGGAATTGAAACAATACTAAGTCAATTCAAAAAGTTTAGGGAAGATATAGTGAAAGAGATGACTTATATAATGAAAACACTGGGCATACATAAGGTAGAAATTGAAAGTTTGAAAAACTAACTGGCAGAATCTATGGAAATGAAAGGCACAACACAAGAGATGAAAGACACGATGGAAACATACAACAGCAGATCTCAAGAGGCAGAAGAAAACACTCAGGAACTGGAGAACAAGGCACCTGAAAGCCTACACACAAAAGAACAGATAGAGAGAAGAAGGGAAAAATATGAGCAACATCTCCAGGAACTTAAGGACAAAACAAAAAGCAAGAACGTACATGTCATTGGTGTCCCAGAAGAAGAAGAGAAGGGAAAAGGGGCAGAAGCAATACTAGAGAAAATAATTGATGAAAATTTCCCATCTCTTATGAAAGACATAAAACTATGGATCCAAGAATTGCAGTGTACTCCGAACAGAATAGATCTGAATAGGCCTGTGCTGACTCTTAATAATCAGATTGTCAAATGTCAAAGATAAAGAGAGAATACTGAAAGCAACAAGAGAAAAGCGATCCTCACATACAAAGGAAGCTCGATAAGACTATGTGCAGATTTCTTAATAGAAACCATGGAGGCAAGAAGGAAGTAGGGTGATATATTTAAGATACTGAAAGAGAAAAACCACCAACCAAGAATCCTATATCCATCAAAACTATCTTTCAAATATGAGAGAGAGCTTAAAATATTCTCTGACAAACAGACAATGACAGAGTTTGTGAACAAGATACCTGCTCTACAGGAAACACTAAAGGAATCACTGCGGACAGAAAGGAAAAGACAGGAGTGAGAGATTTGGAAAACAATTTTGGGAGATAGCAGCACAGCAATGTAAGTACACTGAACAAAGATGACTGTGAATATGGATGAAAGAGGAAGGCTGGGATCATGTGGGACACCAGAACAAAAGACGAACGATAGAGACTGGGAACTCAAGGAAACCTAGGGTGCTCAATGATTGTAATAAAAGGTACAAATATGTTTTTACATGAGGTAGAACAAATGAATGTCAACATTGCAAGGTGTTAAAAATAGGATGGGATTGGGGGGGGAAATACAATCAATGCAAACTAGAGACTGTAATTAACAGAAACATTGCATTATGCTTCCTTTAATACAAAAAAGGCAACATGCCAAAGCTAAATACGTATGGGGGTGGGGAATGGAGAAAGGTATGGGACTCCGGGCATCGGTGATGTTGTCTGACTCTTTATTCTACTTTAGGTTAATGCTATCTTTCCTTTTGTTGCTTTCTAGCTGTCAAGATTTTTGTTTGTTTGTTTTTGGTTTGTTTTTTCTCTCTTTCTTTTTTCTTTTTCTTTTGTCTTTCTGCCTTCTTTGACTCTTCCTCCTTGTTTGTGGAAGAAATGTAGATGTCCTCATAGAGATAGTGGCAATGGTGCTGAATACATAAATACGTGACTATACAGGGAACCAATGATTGTTTACTTAGGACAGAATGCATGGTGTGTGAACAAAAACATCTTAAAAGACATGGGTTGGTGAAGAAACCTTGAGGGCACTATATTGAGTGAAATAAGACAGACACATAAAGGCAAATATTGCAGGGTCTCACTGATATGAAATAATTATAATATTTTAACTCATAGACATGAAATATAATTTACCAGGATATAGAATGAGGCTAAAGAATGGGGAGTGGTTGCTTATTATAAGCAGAATGTTCAACTAGGGTGAACTTAAACATTTGGTAATGGACAGGGATGATGGTAGCATGTTGTGAGAATAAATAACAATGCTGAAAGGTGTGTGAAGGTGGTGGAAAGGGTAAGCTCAGAGTCACATGTGTCACCAGAAGGAAAGTTGGAGGTTAAAAGGTGAGAATGTGAAAACAGTGAATCTTCTGGTGGACAATGTCTGTGATTAACTGTACAAATATTAGAAAGCTCTCTCATGAACCAGAACAAATGTATAACAGTATAACTAGAAGTTAATAATAGAGGGGCATATAGGAAAAAATATATACCTGTTGCAAACTATATACTACAGGTAGTAATATTTTAATATTCTTTCATCAACTGTAACAAATGTACTATACCAAAAGTATGAATCAGTAATGAAGGGGGTTTTGGTTAGGGGTATGGAAGGGTTTGAGTTTCCTTTTTTGTCTTCATTTATTTTCTAGAGTAATGAAAATGTTCTAAAAATTGAAAAAAAAGTTAATTGTGTTGATGGATGCACAGCTGTATAATGGTACCATGGGCAATTGATTGTACACTTTGGATCTTTGGATAGATGTATGCTATGTGAACAATCTCAATAAAATATACATATGTGTGTGTGTGTGTATGTGTGTGTGTGTGTGTGTGTGTATATATATATATATATATATATATATATCTCCTCCAGTGGATTATCATCTCAATCAGAATGAAAACCAGTAATTGTAATTACTACAAGTCTTTATGTAAAATAATTGCTAGTTACCTCTGTGATCTCATCTGATGAATTTCCCCACTCACCCTGCTTTAACTGTAGTAACTTCCTTGCTGTTCTCCCAATGTCCCAGGCATGAACTTTCCTTAGCACATTTGCAATGACTACTCTATCTGCCTGGAATGCTTTTCAAACACAGATACCCACACAGTTAACTCTCTGACTTCCTTTAAGGCTCTGCTCAATTATCACCTCTTTAGAAAGGCCTATCCTGACTCCTCTGTTTAAAATTGTGAACCTGCTGCAACTTCCTACCCTGGGCACTTTAGATGTCTGTTATCTGCTCTATCATTCCCCATAAAATTTACAGTATTTCAGCATGCCATATAATTTACTTATTTATTATTTTCTTATTTATTTATGTATTTTGTCTGTAATATAATCTCCACGAGGGAAGAAATCTTTTCAGTTTTGTTCATTGATACAGCTTGAGGACCTTGCAGGGATAGTGGGCTTGAGAAAAACTGTAGGAATGCAAAAGGTGAGCATTGCTAGGAAGTTTTTCCAGGGTTCAAAGGGAAGCATTAAGGGCACAGGTATTATCTGGAGTTTCTCTCTCTGAGTTTTATCCCTTTGGGGAATTCCAAGTCTGGTAATAGCTGACTGTCTTCAAAAGAGGTTAAATCCGAAGTGCTCTGCTCCCATGTCTTGTAATTCATCTCTGGTTCTATTTATCTATTTCTCTTATCACCTGTCCAAAAGAGTGACTATACTGACAGTGAATCCATCCAGTTGTGTGGTTTTAGTCTTCCTCTGATATAGCTCAGGGGGAAAATAATGTCAATAGATACCATTTATTGAGTGCTCACTATGCTCCAAGCAATTATTTAATTAGTTCTTACAACAATCCCATGAGCTGTGGGCTATTTATTATTGTCCATCTTTTATAGATGAGAAAACTGAGGGAGAGAGAATTAAAGTACTTCCTTAAGGTCCCATAGATAGGAAGCAGCAGTGTTTGATTATGAATTAGAGTCTATAAGAGTAACCACTATGCTTTACCTTCATCTCTTAGAGTAGTGGTTCTTAAACTCATTCATGAGGTAGAACTCTTGGATATCATGAAAGAAATACAATAACTATTGACATCTTTAATATTTTATAAGTCAAGGACCTTACTTGCAAGCAAGAAAAACCAAGTCTGGTTATTTAAGACTGTGGAGACACAGAAGTTGCCCTGGCTTGGTAAGTTAGTCAGGGAGGCCACCTTCTAAAAGGTTAGGAGAAAGCCAAAGCATTGTGTACCTGAAGGCAGGCAATTAAGATAAAGAATGATCCTGGGTTCTTCCTGTGTTCCTGCTTCCCACCCTGTGCAGAAGAGATTGTTCTCAAGGTTGTTATGGTCCTTAAGTTTGCTCCTAAAGGCTGTAAACATGTGAGTCTTGTGATTGTAGAAAAAACATAGTTCCCCTGGAAAACAAGAATGCAATGATGTAGTGCAAGCAATGCTTATACTATATAACCCTGTACTAAAATGCTAATAAAGAACTACTTCTTGCATGAACAGAGAGATGGAGTCAGCTCCCTTCTTTCACAATTGGTGCCCCATGTGAGGGATTCCAATCCTGACTATGACGTTTGAAGCTGCGCAGTAAGTACAAGTGATTTTGTTTTGTGGTGGTTCAGTAGTTTCAGCTGCTCAACATTATGGGTCAGTCTCTTACTGTTCCCCAGCACTGATATGTTTTAACTTTGCAACAGCTGCTCTAGGCTAGTGGAGCTTCTGTTTTGGAAGACACTTTACGCTCATTGTTGCATGATGTTGTTCAGCACAACCGTTGGTTCCCGGAGGAAGGCACATTAGATCTTGATGTATGGGAACGTATTGGGAGGAATTTAAAGTGCCATTTTGCACAGGGACAGAAAATTTCCTCTAAAACATTTACCACATGGGTTCTCATTTGCACTGCCTTAGCCCCCCTCCATATTGCTGAGACTGAAATACATGAGGGAAAGGCTGCCACTGCCTCTGTTGGTGGCTCTCCACCTATGGAGTCTTCAGCTCCTCTGCCGATAGCTGATAAGGGCAGTGGAGATCTAGCATAAATAAGTTGGCCCCTGCCACCACCACCAGTGCCACCTCCACCTTCCCTTCCTGGAGGTACTGCACAAGTTTTTCAATGCTGTCTGCATGAAGCAGCATTAGCTGGTGATCTCGCTTGCCCCATTATGCTTAACCAGCAAAACCAAAGAATGAGCCATTACCCTATCCAACTTATAAAGAGCTCAGAAAAAGTGTCTGAGAAAACAATGCTGCAAGCACATTTACTAAAGGGTTACTGCAATTCTTGTCTGAAAATTATGACTTGACCCCCTGGGATTGGAATTCCTTAGCTCATACCATTCTCGAGTCTAGAGCTCATCTGCTGTGGTGCACGGAGTATGATGAATGTTGCATGGAACAGGCCATTCATAAATGTTTAGCAGGAGTCAACATTACCATGGAGCAGCTCCAAGTTTGCAGCCAATATGAAGATGTTAAACAACAGTTAAATTGGCCAGATAATGCATATCAACAGGCTGCACTTTGCACCATGCAAGCATGGGAGCAATTTCCAGATTCAGGGACAGATGCACAGGGCTCTTTCATTAATATCCACCAAGACCCACAAGAGCCTTTTGTTGATTTTGTTGACTGGCTGACAAAGGCCATAGGATGACAGGTTAGCTATCATGCTATGGCTGATATCATTCTTTTACAGTTAACCTTTGAAAATGCTAATGCAGATTGTCAACAAGCCATGCACCCTATCTGCACTAAGGCACAGGCTATCAGTGATCTTATCAAAGCATGCCAATTGGTGGGCACTGAAACTCACAAAGCACAAGTTTTTGCTGCTGCTATGCATGCCCCCCCTAAAACTATGTCCAATGTGCAGCCAGCCAGGACATTTCCAAAAACAATGCCCTCAAAAGAACATGCCTCTGACAGGATCCCAAAATAGGGGGCCCTCTAATAATATCTCCAGACCCCCTAAGCCCTGTTGCGGGACACTGTTATCGAGTTCCGACTTGGCGGGCCTGGACCAGGGGAACTGATCAGCCCCTAGGAAAGGTAGTGGGGCACGGGTGGTAGCGCCCTCCACGGCCCCCCGGGCCTGAGAAAGTGGAGCCGAATGCAGGCCCCATTTCCTCACCCCAAAGTACAACCGTTGGGGAGGGCTTGCCGGAGAAAACCCCCCCCCCCCCCCCCCCCCCGTGCCTTACCCGCACCCTCCACCCTCTTCGTTACCGGAGCAACTCCCGCCCCTTTTCAATCAACCTCCGCGCCCTCTCAGAACCAATCCAAGCCTTTAACCCCTACAGCTACCCCGCCCTCTAAACCGCCCGATATAAGCTTGTACTCTCCCCTAATAAACTCTCTTGGCTTCTTCACCCTCAAAGAAACGTGTCCCGCCTGTTCCTTCTCGCCGCCCTCCACACCTTGCACGCCACCGCCGGGGACCGGGCCCAGTCCCCCGCCTCGCCCTCGCCTCCGGGAAAGAGCCCCCGCCGCCGGTACCCTCCGAGCAATCCCGAGAGCCTAGGATTTAGCAACCGGCCGCCACCCCCCCCAGACGAGTCAACTGCGACCGCACCCTGTCCCTGCTGTAAAAATGCGTTCCATTGGGCTAATCAATGCAATTCTAAATGGGATTGTGATGGAGCCCTGTTAGACTTGGGAAACTCCCGAGGCGGCCAGCTCCAGGGCCCCTTCAACACTGGAGCTTCAATGACAAACTGCCACAGAGACCAACAGTATATCAAGTTACCCAACTAAACAACCCGGAGTTGATGCCCTTGTGGCTGCCACCTCTGGTAGTGCAGGATTGGACCTACCCTGTCTCCATGAATTACTATAAAATAATCCGATGGAATTAGGGAAGTTCATATCAGTGTTTATGGGCCATTCCCTCATGGTTTAGTTGGGTTGGTCTTGGGAAAATCGAGTCTAACTTCTAAAGGTCTTTTTGTTCATATGGGTGTTACTGACGCCGATTATTGTGGTATCCATCTTTTACCTGCTCAGTCTGCTATTGCACAGTTGCTCTTATTGCCTTTTTGGGTCCCGCAGGGTAAAAATGCCATGTGCAGCACTAAAGCATTTGGTAGTACAAGACCAAGAGTGTGTTGGGTCGAGAAAATTCAGTGCAGCCATCCTACATTAACCATTTACATACAGGGACTAGCCTTTCAGGGTTTAATCAACACGTGCTGCTATTTCAATCGTTAGCTTACAATCCTGGTCACCTACCTGGCCAAAAGTCTTACAAGATACACCTGTTATGGGAATTGGGGAAGTGAACTCCAGCACTCAAAGCACAGTTCCCCTTAAATGTCATGATGCAGAGGGTCATTCTGCCACAATTCAGCCTCTGATTTTACCAATTCCTGTTAATTTGTGGGGACATGACTTATTATCTCAATGAAATATGACAATTCAGACAAATTTATCCTAAGGGCCACTGCTCCACAAATAAACATTGAGCCTTTACCCTTAACATGGCAATGGAACAAGCCCGTGTGGGTGGAGCAGTGGCCCCTTACCTCAGAAAAACTATCCCAAGCCTACCAACTTGTACACGAACAATTAACCCTTCAACATATTGAACCATCTACTAGCCCATGGAATTCTATCTTTGTTATAAAAAAGAAATCTGGAAAATGGCATCTATTGCTTGACCTGTGAGCAATTAATGCTTGCCTTGAACCTAGGGGACCCTTACAACCTGGAGGCCCCTCACCTGCATATATACCGCAAAATTGGCCAATCATTGTCTTTGATTTAAAAGACTGTTTCTATTCTATTCCATTACACCCTAAAGACAAAAAGCATTTTGCATTTACCTTACCAGCCATTAACAACAAGGCCCCCCCCCCCCCCAGCATTTTCATCGGAGAGTTTTGCTGCAGGGCATGCTAAATAGCCCTACAATGTGCCAATCCTATGTTAGTCAAGCTTTACATCCAGTGTGTAATAAATTCCCTGAGTGTAAACTCATCCACTATATGGATGACATTTTGCTTAGTGCACCAATCATCTCTTAGCTCATTTTTTATCATTTACAAAAGACTTCCTCACAGCAGAGGTCTTGTTTATTGCCCCTGAAAAAATTCAACAAACAGAACCTTGGAAGTATCTTGGCTACTTAGTGTCCTGTGCTAACATAGCACCCCAACATATTTGTCTTAAAATCTCTGATCAACCTACTCTCAAAGAATTGCAAAAACTCTTGGGTAACATTAACTTGCTCCGTCCCTCGCCCAGCATCCTGACTTATCAACTACAGCATCTCTTCTTGTTAAAGGTAGATTCCAACCTCCATAGCGTCTGCACCCTTACCACCGACTGCTGACAAAAATTGCTTCTCATTGAAAAGGCCAACCAACGTTGCTCTCTTAATTGCATTGATCCACTTCCTGTAACATATTTTATTTTACAGACAGATCACTCTCCCACTGGATTAATTGGACAACTTTCTCCCGTGCTTCGTATTCTTGAATGGCTTTTCCTTGGGAATTCCCCAATGAAATCTCTTTCCCCGTATATTGACTTACTTATTCAGCTTATCATCAAAGGTCACAAATGTGTTATTCATCTTACCAGTAACGAAACTAATTGTATTTACTTGCCTATTACCAAAGATCAATTTACTTATGTGCTTTCTTTTTCCACCTCCTTAGAAGCAGCCATTTATGATTATCCCAGACAGTTCAATTTTCACTTTCCTGCAGATCCTTTATTAACCTTTTTTCTCCTTACACCTTTTGTCTTTCCTCACATTACTTCTGCTTGTCCCATTCCTCATGCTATCACAGTTCTCACCGACGGATCAGGAAAAACCGGTAAGGTGGCCATCTTGACCTCTACTTTTTCTGAATTTGGTGCTCTCATTTTAGCATTTCAAACTTTTCCAAATAACCCAATCAACATCACCTCTGATTCTGCCTATGCAGTTTACTCTGTAAAACACCTAGAAACTGCTCTTGTTAGTGCTAGCTGCTGGGCTTCTATTCTTTTATTTCTTCAATTGCAGGCTTTAATCCATGCTCATCATCATCCATTTTTTATCATGCATATTTATGCTCATACTTCTTTACCAGCTTCTTAACACACAGCAATCAGCAAGCCGACCTCCTCAGGTCATCTCTCTTACATACTGCTACTGAATCCCATCAATTTTTCCATCAAAACTGGCACTGTTTGCAAAAACATTTTAGTTTAACAGCTCAACACACCAAAGATATCATCCATAGTTGCCCTTCCTGCCAACTACATAATTTAGCACCACCTATCTATGGCACCAACCCTCATGGCCTTCAGCCCAAAGCCGCTTGGCAGATGGATGTCACCCACTTTGCCCCGTTTGGTCACCTCCATTTTCTTCACATTGTCATCGATACATACTCTCGATTTCTCTTTGCGCTTCCTCTCTCAGGTGAAACTGTGGCTCATGTTTGTTGCTTTCTATTACAGGCTTTTGCCATCCTTGGATGCCCACATCAACTCAAAACTGACAATGGCCCTGCCTACACTTCTTCTTACTTTCATAATTTTTGTTCTCAATGGTCTATACAACACATAACTGGTATTCCATTTAACCCTGCAGGAGAGGCTATCATTGAATGTGCTCATTGCACACTAAAAACACGTCTTTTAAAAAAAAAGGGGGGGAATATGGATCCCTCTGCAAGTATAGCCAAAGACCTATTTGTCCTTAGTTTTTTAAATCTTGCAGATGATTGACTGACAGCAGCACAACACCATTCCGCACATCGTGTGAAACAGAAAACAACAAAATGGTGAAACCTCCTTGCTATGGAAAAATGTACAAACAGGGCACTGGAAAGGACCAGTGCCCCTATTAACCTGGAGATGGGGATATGCTTGTGTTTCCACCTCAGCAGGTCCCCAGTTGGTCCCCTCAAGACACATCAAACCATGGCATGGCATGGATGGAACTGAACCCAGTTCCTGAGCTCTGCAACCTGAAAATAGAGGGGACCACCCTGCCAACAATGAGGCTGCTGAGAACTCAGCAGGCCCCATTGATGATGTGGGGAGTCCTGAAGGAAACCACTCAAAAGGCTGAGGTGGTACTCTGACAAACCGGCACCCCTGTGACTCCAGAAACACTGTTTCTGGCAATGGTGTCTATTATCCATTGCCAGAGCACAGTAACCTTACTCTTTCTCTCCTTATTATTCCCTTTGTTCCAATGTACTTCAGTTCAACTATACTGGGCACACATTTTAGACCCTCCTCTGTTCCACCCAGTAACTTGGGTGGACTCCCCTTTCCCTGTCTCTCACAATGTTACCACTTGGCTAGGTGGAGTGCATGTGTCACCTAGCAGTCCCCTGATTAATGGCAGTCAATGGATCTTAGCTAACAATAGTTTATCTTTTGTCTCCTCTTATCTTTCCCTTTGTGTATCTTTAACCAGTGAATATTGCATCAAACCCCATAACCATGTCTGGCTACATAATGCCTCCCAGACACTCACTTTCATATCTGCAGGGAGCCTCACTTACGGAGATGAAACTACCCAGAATACTGTTTCCATGCCAGCTCCAGATCCCCCTTGTGCATCTAGACACAATAAATATAAACCCATGGATGCAACCCTTGATTGGGATGCATGCAGTGGCAAAAATCCCCATGTCCTTTTTATCCATAACCATTCTATTATTGATTGGAGCCCTGTTGGTTGTCTCATGTCTGGCAGCCACACACAATTAGTTCATTGGGTCAGAAATCACTCTGCCCTTGTGGCAAACTCCTCTGAGCCCATCATTTGGATCAATGGCTCATTGAGCCTTCCAGCCCCTCAACTTGATTCCCAGCCACCACAATGTATTTTATGGCAACTAGGGCATGTCTTCTACAAAGTATCCATCTGGCATGGTGACTATAACTCCCCCAATCATACAAACATTACTTTCACTCATAATTATACTCTTGATGTTCTAGTCTGCACTATGCATCCTTACATAGTCTTAATCAGTGATTCCCTTAATATTCCCTATTCTGACTGTTACAACATTACCTTTTCAGGAAACAACTCATATTTTACCTCTTGTATTTCAAATGCTAGCATAACTGGTAAAAATATAACAAATATATTAATCTTAAAAAGACAAGCTGAAGTGTTCCTTCCTGTGAAACTAACCTGAAAGTGGCAATCTTCCTCCACTCTCATAATTTTTGAGCAAGCTTTGCAAAAAATTCATGTTCTCCATTTTCTATTTACTCTAATCACAGTCCTTGTATCTGCTGTTATCTTAGCCTCCACTACAGCATCTATAGTAGCTATTTCCCAAACTGTGCAAACAGCTCAATTTGTAAATTTTGCAATTGAGAATGTTAGACAACAATTTATTACCCAACAAAACATTGATCAGAAAATCCTGACCTGGCTCCAAGCCCTAGAGGCTGTGGTTGAATTTGTAGGTGAATGGCAAGATGCTCTTGCCTGGAGCCTTACTTTGAGATGTGATTGTCAAACGGCATCTATTTGTGTAACCCCTTTGTAATGGAATAATACATGCCATACTTGGAATGATGTTAAAAAACAATTGTGGGGAACATTTCATGATAATTTAACTAGTGATGTGACTATTCTAAAAACACAAATTTAGGAAATGCTCCATGCCACCTGAATCAATGAAGAGCAAACCAATGCTATCAACACTCTACAAAATCATTTGCAATGGCTAGACCCGAGCTCATGGGGTCACATATTTTCTTTACCCTTTCTAGCTAAATGGCTCTTACTTAGTGCTGTATTTTATGTTTTGCTTTTAGAACTCTGGTTTGGACCAGCCTAAGAAAATGTCGCACCCATTCCCGTAACCCCCATGATATCCCTATGAATGAGCTTTATGTTATTACACAAAATTTTATCATAATAAAAAGGGGGGAGATGTGGAGGCATGGAAGGTTCCCTGGCTTGGCAAGTTACTCAGGGAGGCCACCTCCTAAAAGGTTAGGAGAAGGCCAAAGCATTGTGTACCTGAAGGCAGGCAATTAAGATAAAGAATGATGCTGGGTTCTTCCCATGTTCCTGCTTCCCACCCCGTCCAGAAGAGATTGTTCTCAAGGTTGTTATGGCCCTTAAGTTTGTTCCCAAAGGCTGTAAACATGTGAGTCTTGTGACTGTAGGAAAAACATAGTTCCCCTGAAAAACAAGAACGCAATGACGTAGTGCAAACAATGCTTATGCTAAATAACCCTGTACTAAAAAGCTAATAAAGAACTACTTCTTGCATGAACAGAGAGATGGATTTGGCTCCCTTCTTTCACATAAGACATAAAATGAATTTATTAACATAAAGAGTAGCTGATGAAATTTTCTGGTTAGATAGAAAACCAAGCTTGGGCATGCCACATCCAGGAACAATGCTCAAGTTATGTCATGGAGCAGGAAGACTTGCTGGACACTGCTGCTGGGCACTGCTCCTGGATGTAGATATCCTAGCTATATTGGCACTACCAATTCTCAGATGCCACACACTAGGCATTGCAACTAGAGCCGTTATTGCCCCTTCTCCTCTGCAACATGGACTTTTGTGAGATGGTCATTCCTGGCACCCTTAACAGAAAGGATTCTGAACACACCCTGCTTCTTTGTATTCCTAAGCTCGTGATTCAAGTTCTGGTACAGTGATCTGAATGGTGAAGCATGGGACATGTGCTTATTCATACTCCAGCTTCAAGGGTGACAAGGATAGTGAGAATTTGATAATTTCAACCTCCTTGGGTACACATTTGTCATTCTTTTAGCTTCCCAGTAACAGCTCTCCTTTGTCTTGTGAAAAAGGGGTTTCAAAAGAAAAAGGAAAGACAATTTCTTATTGGGAAACTAAAAAGAATGACTTGTGTCTAGCAAAGTCTTTATTAGCAAAAAATATGGCTACATTAGGTATATGTAATAAATAATCACAACTTCCAATAAACATGAGCACAGATATGAAAAACTGTCAAACTATACCAGATTAGGTCTCTTGTTAGAAATTGAATAGTAGCAAACACCAGCTACTTTGTGGAAGAAATTTTTTTCAGGTTAGATATCTATGTGCTTACTTTCTTCTGTTAATTAGGCAATGAACATCAAGATTTCATTTTATTAGCTTGTCACTGGGTTCATCTTGTCAAATTCTATTTTAGGAAGAGCATAGTTTGAGATCCAGAACTGAGTAGCTAGTGGAGATGGAGAGGACAAAGAAAAAGGAGTTGAGGAGAAGGAGGAAGAGGAGGCAGCAACAGTTGGGGAGAGGATGATGAGAAGTTTCTAAGAGAAAGCCATTCATTCAAATGATTATCTGTTAGTCTCAAAGACAGAAATTATTGGCTTATAACTGAATTCATTCTACATACGTGTTTTATTTGGATTGCATAAGCCAATGTTAAAGTAAATCTGTGATTTTCTCATAAAAATCTGGACTTCCTATTTTTCTTGAAAAATCAGAGCTGTCTTCCTTGGCCTGTGTGCTCATATGGCACTAGTTGGTTGGAGTTGAGACTCTTCTTCCCCATTTGGGCAGTTTTCCAGAGTCTCCACCATTCCCCACTGCAACCCACAACTGAAGCCATGTGCCAGTCACTGAATAACATTATGCCTGCACTGTTGTCTAACAGTAGAGAAATATTTTTCTAGCTATGTATCTGTTGAAAGTTAGAAAAGCAGTTCTAGACTAAAAATGCATTTCAAGAAAAATAAGAGAAAGCAGAAAGCAAATTTCTTTTTGGAAGTTAAAAGTTTTTCTATGTGCTTAATATACAAAGTGGATCTGTCAAAAATTCAGCATAAGATACCTATGTAAAACAAGCCATAATGAGAATTATGGACATTATCTGGGAAAAATGCACTTGGAAAAGATGCATGATAAAAGTTTAATGGTTTTAAAAAGGAGTTGAGACTGCTATTTCAATATGGGCTATTTTCTAAAGTGCATAAAGTATGTAAATTGACTTATACTAATCAGCCCATTTCATTCACCACTATTACCTTTCCAGGCTTTGGAGGCAGATGGTTATTTCCCAGATTAGAAAGGTAAAAGGGCAGGGAAGGAATTTACATTTTTTTTCTTTTGACAATAACACTCTTTCTTTTGCTCTAAACTCACTCATTGATCACTTTATATTTGGATAGTTTTTTTTTTTTACTCAATTTTATTGAGATACATTCACATACCATACAATCTCCAAGGTGTATGACCAGCTGTTTACAGTATCATCATATTGTTGTGCATTCTTCACCAAAATCAATTTTTGAACATTTTCATTACTCCAAAAATAAGTAAATAAACGTAAGAATAAAAATGAAAGTAAAAAAGAACAACCAAAACATCCTACCCCCCCTATTATTCACTTAATTTTCATCCCCATTTGTCTACGTGTCTGTCCACATACTTGATAAAGAAAGTGTGAGCCACAAGGTTTTCACAATCACACAGTCACACCGTGTAAGCTACAGAGTAATACAATCATCTTCAGGCATCAAGGCTACTGGGTTGCAGTTCAACAGTTTCAGGTGTTTCCTTCTAGCTATTATTTGGATAGTTTTAACTTAAATTATCCTATTTATTCTTCTGATTCTTCATTGTCAATGATACCAGTTTATAACCAAAGGCCACATCCTTCCATATGAGACTGCAATTAAAAAAAAAATATTTTCCTCAGAGAACCTTAGGAAATAACTTTTTCTATCCAAACAAAATGTGTGGTTTAAAGCCATCTCTTTGTGTTTCATTCAGAGGATGAATCTCTGGGCATTGAGAGGGAAGCCACCTTCTCTTACTCCATCGGGGCATGCTTAAATGTTATATGCTGTTTGCTAATTTAAAAGCCAGTATGCTGTGATAAAGGGATGTTCTAAATTGCCTACTGACCCTCTAAGCAGGTTTACTTCACCCCTGAAATATCATCTCCACATAAAACTGCTACTTAGGCCCCCCCACCGTGTTACCATTTCGCTCTCTTGGAGAAGATAACATGGTAGGTTGAATCATCTGAAGTAAATTGGCTAGGTTTGTTTTCTCAGTGACAGTTTTACTGTCAATCCACAGCACATTCTTAGATGCTGATGAACTTGATAAAATAAACAAAGACATTTTCTCTAACTAAAAGAAAAAAATAAGTCCTGAAAAATGCAAGTTTATTTTTTGTTTCATGTCAGAAATCTATTCAGGAGTCGTCTCATTTACAAAAGAATGAATTCTACTGAAGTCTTAGCTTAAACACTTCCTTATCTAATTTTCTAAAATGCAAACTCATGGACAGAGAACTAAGAAAGGATATAGACATCATAATTCACAAGCTAGACTTCATTCACCCTATGGTGTTACCTAATTATTCCTTAAATTATTTTATTATACTGTGTAATCTTACAAATGATTTAAGATGCCTTAAAATTTCCATGCTTTTCTTTACTTCTTTGTATAAATTATTTAAATTGTCATAAACTGGGCTTCTTGGAAGTGCACATGGCAATTGAGGGGCTGGCTGCCTCACAGAGAAATAAAGACTTTTTTGGAAAAATTTCCTTGGAAATAGAAATAGCTTCTGAATACACTGAGACATGACTAATGATTTGTGATTGTAATTTGCTCAAATGTTCCAACCTTGGCTGTTCACCATGGATTATAAAGGAGGTTTTTACTGACAGTATTTAAGACCCAGCATGTACTTTTTTCTCTTTTTTTCCCTCATTTATTCTTTGATACACTATTTTAAATGGTCAATGCATGCTCCACATTTATTTTATATATTGAGTTAATTATTTTTAATAATGCAATAAGTATCTTTGAACCTATCATGCAAAACAGCAGTTAGGACCTTGAAAATAATGTGCATTCATCTATATGGTTTATACTTTTCATTCCATTCTTCTGCTTACCTTCCTTATTCTGACTTCTGTGCTCATTTAATTGCTTTATCTCTTTTTTTAAATTGCTTCTATAGTTATTTCTAAAAATGGTCTATTTTATTTATCTTTAGATTTTATAATAAAGTGTAGTGTTTTATATAATCACTTAAACTTAGAATTTCACTTAATGGTGTATTATTAAGATTCATTTAGTTTGTTACATGACACTATAGTTAATTAATTTTTACTGCAATGTAATATACAATCCTCTGAATATAACACATGTTCTTTTATTCACTCCCCAGTTGATGGACAATTGGGTTATTTCCAGGGTTTTGCTACTGTGGACAATATGAATATTCTTGAATATGTCTTCTATTACACATGTGCAAACAATTCTCTTGTGTATACAATAGGTGTGCCAGTTTGGATGTATTATGGCCCCCAAGACACCATTGTCTTTGATGCAATCTTGTAGAAGCAGACATATTAGTGTTAATTAGATTGGAATTCTTTGAGTGTTTCCATGGAGATGTGACTCAATCAACTGTGAGTGAAATATTTGATTGGATAATTTCCATGGAGGTATTACCCTGCCCATTCAGGGTGGGTGTTAATTGGATCACTGGAGTTGTATAAAGGAGTTCACAGACAGAAGGACCTCAGAGCAACTGAGAGTGACATTTTGAAGAGGAGCTGCAGCTAAGAGAGGACAAAATGCCCCAAGAGCAACATTTTGGAGAATGCCATTTTGAAATGCAACCTGGGAGCAAGCGGATGCCAGCCACATGACTTCCGAGCTAACAGAGATTTTCCAGATGCCTATGGCCATCCTTCAGTGAAGGTACCCTACTGTTGATGCCTTACCTTGGACACTTTATGGCCTTAAGACTGTAATTTTGTAACCAAATAAACCCCCTTTATAAAAGCCAACCCATTTCTGGTATTTTGCATAATGGCAGCATTAGCAAAGCGGAACAATAAGAATCAGTTTGCTGAGCCTTGAGATATATAAATGTTCAATATTAGACTACAAAACAAGACTATTTTCCAAAGTCATTGTACCTATCTACAAACCCACCAGCAACATATTAAAGATCCTGTGGATCCTTTCTAACACTTGGAATGGCCATATTTTTAAGGTTTTGCCAATCAAAGGGGTACAAAATGACATCTATTTACATATCTCTGATAAAATGAAGAACTCAATATAATTTATTAGCATCATGTGTTTCCTATTCTATGAAGAATCCTCTCATTTCTTTTGCTCCTTTATCTATAATGTTATTTTTGTGCTTGATACTAAATTGTGTCATATCTTCTTGAGATAGATCCTTCATCCACTGAATATATCGTAAATAGATTTACAGTTTATTATTTACTTGAAACCTGTATTTTTACTTTCTTCATGGTTTTTTTTCCTGAACAAAAAGTATTAATTTTAATGTAGCCTAATTTATAATTAAAAATTTTTTTATGGTAAATATTATAAGAAATCTTCCCATAAATCAAGGACTAAAAGATTGTAACCTATATTTTCTACTGGAGAGTTTTAAAATTTTACTTTTGATTTGTAAGTCCTTAATTCATCTGCAATATATTTTTGCATATGTGATGGAGGGATCTAATTTCTTCTTTTTCCATATGGAGAATCACCTTTGCTTTGAGCTTTACTTATTGACCAATCCCTGCTTTCCCCAATGATTTTATGTAATATATCTGTAATAACAAAGATCCATCCGTTAATGGTGATTTTACCTATCATTGTGCCATTATCTTAATCGTTACAGTATCATAATCAGTCCTGATGTATGAATATTTCCTCCTTTCTCTTAGAAGTGTCCTGGCTATTCTTGACCTTTTATTCACCAAATTTAGAATTAGCTTATAAAGATTCATAGGAAATATTGATGAAATTTATTTGAAATTTTATTGACCTTATGGAAGAATTTTGGGGGAACTTTTTATGATCTAAAGTCTTTAATTCCTTGTTGTAGAGTTTTATGATTTATCCCAAGAGGTCTTGGGTATTATTTATTTATTTATTTATTCTTGTGCACTTGATACAGTTATAAATGGAGTCCTCTTTTTAATTATGTTTTCTAGTTTCATGCTGCTGGAAAAGTAGACATGCATTTGACTTTTGTATGTTAATCATATACCCATCCATCTTGCTAAATGCTGCCATTGTTTCTAACCATTGTTCTTTAGACTTTTCTGGGTTTTTAATGTGATTGATAATATTTCCAAATAATGGCAGTTTTTTGTCATCCTCTTTAATTCTTAAGATTCTAATTTATTCTGCTCATTTAATTGTAATAACAATACACTATTGATTAGAAATTGTGATTTGTGCCTCCTTGCTGTTGCAGATTGAAGCATTTCCCCCATTAAACCAAGGTGGGTTTAAGTTCTAACTCCTGGTCCTGTGGATGTGAACTCATTTATAAATAGGATCTTTGAAGATCCTGTTAAAATGAGTCTAAACTGAATCAAGGATAGCTGGCTGGAGTTCTCATAAGTACTGGGGAGGAGCCAGAGGAGTCCAATTTCTCCGTTATGGATTGTTGGCAAGCAACCACCAGAATGCTTCAGATTTCAGAGAAGTCATGGGCTGCTAATACCTTGATTTTGGACTTATAGCCTCCAAAACTGTGAGACAATAAATTCCTGTTGCTTGAGCTGGCTGACCTGTGGTATTAGTTATAGCAGCACTGGCAAACTAAGACATTTGTTTTGTTCTTGGTTTTAAAGCTAATGCTTCCAACATTTCTACTATTAGAATAATTTAGGCATTTTTATAGGCACTTTTTATTAGATCAAGGAAGTGCCTTTCTTTTCCTAATTTACTAAGAGTTTATAATCATGAATGAGTTTGAATTTTATTAGATTTCTGCATCTATTAAGGTGATTATATAATTTTCTCTTTTAGTGTGTTATTGTTTAAAATAATGTAATATCATGTAGGTGGATTTTATTTAATATAAGCTATTCTCGCATACCTGTAATAATCCCAATTTGGTCATAATGTGTTACCTTTTTAATGCACTGTTGTATATAATTATAAAAATATTTTTATTCTATATTTTCAAAAATATTTGCTTCTATATTTCTATATCTATAGTACTGTAATGATTTGTCTAGTTTTGGTATCAGCATTAGGTTGGTCTTGCAATTGAAATTGAAGAATAATTCTCCTTTTTCTATTGTCCAGGAGTATAAGTATAGATATTTGTTGAAAGTTTGGGGAACTTTCTTTTTCCATCAGGGCCTGGTGTTATGTGTACAGAAAGTTCTTTTGACTACTGCTTCAATTTCATTAATACTTATAGGACTACTCAAGATTTTAATTTCTTTTTGGTAAAATACATTTTTTTTTTCTAGGAATGGCATTGAATTGTTAATACTTGTGATGGTTAGGTTCATGTGTCAACTTGGGCAGGTGTTGGTGTCCAGGTGTCTGGTCAAGCAAGCACTGGCCTAACTGTTACTGGAAGGACATTTGTGGCTGGTTAATGAACCATGAACCAGAAGGCTGGTTTATTAAATCATCAGTCAGTTGGCTGCAGCTGTGAATGAGTACATCAATGAAGGTCATGTTTTCCACAATGAGAGAATTCAGTTGTCTGGATTTAATCCAGTCAGTTGAAGACTTTTAAGCAAGACAGATAGAGGACCTTCACTTCTTCAGCTATCCAGTGAAGCATTTCCTGAGTTCATCAAAGTTGCCAGTTCATTTCCTGAGGAGTTCATCAAACTTTTTCATTGAAGTTTCCAGTTCACTGCCTGAGGAGTTCATCAGACATCCTTGTTGCTGTTGCCAGTTTGCTGGCTGCCCTATGGAATTTGTGCTTGTGCACACCCACAGTTGTGTGAGACACTTTCATAAAATCTTATATTTATAGATATCTCTTGTTGGTTCTGTTTCCCTAGAGAAATCTAACTAATACAACCTGGTACCAGGAGTGGTTCTTGAGAAACAGAATTTTAAAATGGGCTTTTACAATCTGATTAGATTTAAAGGCACTAATGCCTCCATTTCCAATAATCAAGATGGCACTGACAGTCCATGGTGTGAGTTGGCAAATGACATACACAAAATGTCACCATTTGATTCTTCTAATCATAGTCTTGTACAAAGCAAGGTTCTGAGTGATTGTGTTTTTGACACCTTAACAGAGTTTTGCAGAATTAAGAGGTATAATGATGTCAGCTGGTTGCTCTTAGATAAGCTGGATAAAGCTATAAGAGAAAGGGATGAGCTAAAGACTTCAAATTTGAAACTTAAGTGCTGTATGACAGATGTAAAGGTTTCTACATGTGCCCTGAAACAGAATCTTACTTCCTGTGGCTGCAGTCTTGAGGTTTCTGAGAATCAGACCCAGAGTGTCATTATGTGAGTAGCAGATTTACAACATAAACTAAAATCTTAACCTCTCAGGGTATCTGCTGTTAAAGTAAAGGCACTGATTGGAAAAGAATGAAATCCTGAAACTTGGGATGGGGATATATGGATTGATAACAATGGCAGTGAGGAAACTGGAACCCTAGATTCTGCAGGGTCTGTGTTAGATATACCTGTAGTGGTCTGTTCTGAGGAAACAGACTCCCCACCTCCAGTCTGTCCTGAAGAGACAGCTACCCAACCTCCAGTATACCCTGAGGAGCCTGCAATCTGACCTCCACCTAAAGAGATTAACCCTTCAGTGCCTGCTAAACCTGTAATCACCTCCCCTGAGGAAGTAATCCTCACTCCTCTGTCTGGAGAAATTAATCCTGTTTTAAGAGATGAAAATTCAACAGAATGTCCTGAGGTAAATGGCTTGAGGGACACTTCTAATTCTTTTCATGACCCACCCCCACCACCAGTCTTTGCTTCAAGACCTATAACTAGGTTAAAGTCCCAACAGGCCCTGAAGGGTAAGGTACAAAGTATGACCCATGAGGAAGTATGCTATATTCCAAAAGAACTGTATGAGTTTTCCAACTCATACAGACAGAAACCAGGGAGATATGTGTGGGAATGGATATTAAAAGTGTGGGATAATGGTGGAAGGAATATAAGGTTGGATCAGGCTATATTTACTGAAATGGGCCCACTAAGCAGAGATTCTGCATTCAATGTTGTAGCTCAAGCGGTTAGAAAGGGCATTAACAGTTTGGGTGGTTGGCTGAAATATGGATCAAAAGGTGGCCAACATTACATGAAGTTGAAATGCCAGAACTGCCTTGGTATAACATAGAGAAGGGGATTCAAAGGTTTAGAGAGCTTGGAATGTTAGAGTGGATTTATCATGGAAGACCTGCTCACATATCCCTGGAATGTCCAGAGAACACACCTTTTACCAGGACTGTGAGGAATAAAATTGTGTGACTACCTCCATATCCCTGAAGAGCTCTGTAGTCGCCCTTCTCTGTTGGTCAGATCTTACTGTGGGAACTGCTGTCACTGTGGTGGCATCCTTAAACACAATGGGGATAATTGGATCCCAAGTTGGCAGAAGCCATGTGGCAGCAGTTAATTGCCAAAGACAAGGTGGGTGTGGCTACCATAATGGAAAACAGGCTCAAAGCAGCAGTCAAAATAATCTGACACACAGAGGCTTATGGTGTTGGCTAGCAGATCATGGAGTACCTGGTAGTAAAATGGATTGGAAGTCTAAATTCTTGTTTGAATTGTATAAGCAGAAGAATTCTAGGTCACATGAACAAAAGTTTCCCCTAAAATACAGAAACAGAGAGCCATGGCCCCTTAATCAATTCCCAGACTTGAGACAGTTTATAGATCCCTTGAATGAGGGGAAGGCTGGGTACCTTTGGGGAAGCACCCTGCTACACTGCCAAAAATATATATTGTTAATCTTCCTCCCAGCCTTCCCCAGGGGGACCTACAGCCTTTTACTAGGGTACTGTGCATTGGGGAAAAGGAAATGATCAGATATTTTGGGGATTATTAGACACTGGTTCAGAGGTGGCATTAATTCCAGGAGACCCAAAATGTCACTCTGGTCCACCAGTCAGAGTTGGGGCTGATGGAGGTCAGATGGTCAATGGAGTTTTAGCTCTGGTCTGTCTCACAGTGGGTCCAATGTGTCCCTGGACCCATTCTGAGGTTATTCCCCCAGTTCCAGAATGCATAATTGGAATAGACATACTCAGTAACTGGCAGAATCCTCACACTGGTTCCCTGATTCATGGAATGAGGGCTATTATGGTGGGAAAGGCCAAGTGGAAACTGCTAGAACTGCCCCTGCCTAGCACAATAGTAAACCAGAAGCAATATTGAATTCCTACAGGGATGGCAGAGATTAATGCCACTCCAAGGACTTGAAGGATGCAGGGGTGGTGATCCCCACCACATCCCCACTCAACTCTCCTATTTGACCTGTGCAGAAAACAGATGGATCTTGGAGGATGACAGTGGATTATTGTGAGCAGGTGGTGACTCCAATTGCAGCTGCTGTTCCAGATGTGGTATCATTGCTTGAGCAAATAAACATCCCTTGGTAACTGGTATGCAGCTATTGATCTGGCAAGTGTTTTTTTCTCAATAGCTATTAGTAAGGACCACCAGAAACAGTTTGCATTCAGCTGTGCTACCTCAGGGGTATATCAACTCCCCAGGCCTATGTCATAATATTGTCCACAGAGATCTTGATCATTTCTCCACTCCACAAGACTTCACACTGGTCCATTATATTGATGATATCATGTTGATTGGACCTAATGAGCAAGATGCAACTACTCTAGATTTGTTGGTAAGGTATTTGCATGTCAGAGGATGGGAGATAAATCCAACAAAAATGCAGGGGCTTTTCCACCTCAGTAAAATTTCTAGGTTTCTAGTGGTGTGGGGCATGTTGAGATATCCCTCCTCAGCTGAAGGATAAGGTGTTGCATCTGGCCCCTCCTATGAACAAAAAAGAGGCACAGTGCTTAGTTGGCCTTTCTGGATTTCGGGGACAATATACGCCTCCTCATTTGGGTGTGCTATTCCAGCCCATTTACTGAGTGACAAGAAAAGCTTCTAATTTCGAGTGGGGACTGGAAAAGTTGAGGCTCTGAGACAGTGCAAGGTACTCTGCCACTTGGACCATATGATCCAGATGACCCAATGTTGCTGAAAGTGTCAATGGCAAATAGAGATGCTGTTTGGAGCCTTTGGCAGGCTCCTATAGGATAATCACAACACAGGCCCTTCAGATTTTGGAGTAAAACTTTACCATCTCTGCACATAACTACTCTCCATTTAAGAAATAGCTGTTGGCCTGCTATTGGGCCTTAGTAGAGATAGAAGACTTAACCATGGGCCACCAAGTTACCATGAGACCTGAGTTACCTATCATGAGCTGGGTGTTTTCCAACCCACTGAGCCATAAAGTTGGGCATGCACAGCAGCACTCCATCATAAAATGGAAATGATATATATGAGATAGAGCTTGAGCAGGTCCTGAAGTCACAAGTAAGTTACATGATCAAGTGGCCCAAATGCCCATGGGCCCCCTCTTTCTACCTTACCTTCTCTTTCCCAGCCCACAGCTATGGCATCTTGGGGAGTTCCTTACAATCAGTTAACTGAGGAAGAGAAAGCTCAGGCCTGGTTTACAGATGGTTCTACACTATATACAGGCACCACCTGAAAGTGGACAGCTACAGCACTGCAACCCCTTTCTGGGATGTCTCTGAAGAACAGTGGTGAGGGGAAATCCACCCAATGTGCAGAACTTTGAGCAGTACACCTGGTTGTTCACTTTGCTTGTTAGGAGAACTGGCCAGAGGTGTGATTGTATAGTGATTCATAGACTGTTGCTAATGGTTTGGCTGGATGGTCAGGGACTTAGAAGGAACATGATTGGAAGATTGGTGACAAGGAATTCTGGGGAAGTGGTATGTGGGTAGATCTTTCTGAGTGAGCAAAAAACCTGAAGGTATTTGTGTCCCATGTGAATGCTCACCAGAGGGTCACTTCGGCAGAGGATAAAATGACCTGTTTGGTGGATACCAATCAGCCTCTTTCCTCAGCCACTACTGTCATTGCCCAATGGGCTCATGAAAAAATGGTCATGGTGGTAGGGATGGAGGTTATGCATGGGCTCAGCAACATGGACTTCCATTCACCAAGGCTGACCTGGCCACAGCCACTGCTGAGTGCCCAATCTGCCAGCAGCAGAGATCCACACTCACCCCTGATATGGCAGCATTCCCCAAGGTGATCAGCCTGCTACCTGGTGGCAGGTTGATTACATTGGACTACTTCCATCATGGAAGGGGCAGCAATTTGTTCTCACTGGAATAGACACATACTGAGTTACCTATCATGAGCCAGATATGGGTTTGCCTTCCCTTCACGCAATGCCTCTGCCAAAACTACCATCTGTGGACTTACAGAATGCATTCTCTACCATCATGGTATTCCATACAGCATTGCTTCTGACCAAGGAACCCATTTCACTGCAAATGAAGCGAGGGAATGGGCACATGCTCATGGAATTCTCTGGTCTTAGCATGATCCCCAGCATCCTGAGGAACCTGGGCTGATGGGATGCTGGAATGGCCTGTTGAATACTCAATTATGGCACCAACTAGTTGTGATACCTTGCAGGGCTTGGGCAGTGTTCTCCAGGAGGCTATGTATGCTCTGAATCAGCGTCCACT